>NC_137018.1:36759849-36932349 GCF_032717465.1 Coenobita brevimanus
TGACTGAAACGAGAGTTAAGCCGTCATAGTGAAGGAGCTAACGTAACACACACACACACACACACACACACACACACACACACATATATATATATATATATATATATATATATATATATATATATATATATATATATATATATATATATATAAGCCGCGTTGTTGGTTTGTCCATTAGTCACGCCCAAACCAAGGGCCAGAGACCCCCAGACCCATATATATTATGAATCAGGGTCACCCAAGGATGGTTTTAGGGGGGTCAGAATTCAGATTTGGGTCATGTGAGGCCACCGGTAGAGTGTTAAGCTTTTTGGCCCGGGCAACGTTGGGTATCCCTGCAGCCCAGTTTTTAGCATGGAGACTCACATGACCTCCGGTTCGGACATAGGCCATATGAGGTTGACCTCCGAGGTCATTTGGGGTCATCAGTCGGAGGTCATTAATTTTTAGGTCACCGGTAACAGTAAACAAGTCCGCACAAATACTGTGCGTTAGTCTGCGAAAGCTGAAACAGAAAGTTCCAGAAGCTCTTATAATCCCACTTCAAAAGTATAAGAGGTACAAGGTCATTCTGGAGTAGAAAGAAAGATTGAATTAGAACAAATAGGATTAGACTGAGTGTTCGCCTTTTTTGGCCCGGGCAATGCCGGGTACCCTTGCTAGTGTAGAAATAAAATGATAATGAAGGAAAGCAATGGAGCCTTCTTAACCGATGGCAGTGTGGGCCTAAGGTCAGCTATATATACACACTCAGGACCCAATTCTCGCAGGTTTGGGCCCCGTATTCTTGGTGGCATATCAGGCGTCGTAGCAACTCTTCTTCAGCGATTTGTTTTATACCTAGCGCCATTTATTTCAGATGTGTGCCCTTAATATTATTTTATTATCGACATAGTTTATATACAGGTGGGTCTTGAGTTGTAATTGCAGAATAAATCGCTAACAAGGAGGTGTAACAGAGGCCCCCCCCCCCCATCACCTGCAGTACTGCCCCAGGAGGCATGCTGACACCTTCCTACCTGTTTATTTCGGCATGTGACTCGTTAATGTATGTTATTTGTGCAGTCCGTCGATATCAGCATGTTGTAAATAGCCTAAAAGAGAACCTATCTTTCTGTCTCTACCCTGACGCCTCTATTCTGTAAGGCAGGGTTATTCAACTGGCAGCCTGCGGGCCAAATCCGATCCTTGATTCGTTTTTCGTTGGCCCTTTGACAGACTGGGAAGAATGCAAATAAACAAATAAACATAAAACAAAATTTTATATTTTTCTTTTTATTTATGTACTTAGCGGAAAATGTTAAATCAAATTATATATGAATTTTTCGGTTCGTACTGTGTATAAGTGTTTAGAGGAAAAAAAATAGAGCTAAAATAAATGTATATCCTTTCTATCAATCAGGGTTTCATAATCCGGCCCCACTGCCAAAGTACTTGAATAGCCCTGCTGCAAGAGGTAATCGCAGACAAATTGCATCCACGTCGCCCTGACCCCCGCCATTTAGGTGCCCTCCCTCTGGCTCACACACACATTCTCTCATATCCTCATATCTCCATCCCTCCACCTCGTCCTTGGTCTTCCCCTCCTCCTCTCTCCTTCCACCTCACATACAATCTCCTAATCAGTCTCTCACTCTCCATCCTCTCCACATAGCAAAACCAGCTGATAGTATTTATCTTAACGCTATTCATGGCATCCACATCTTGTCCACAACGCTGCTTTATTTTCTCATTTGTCTGTCTTTTTCTGTAACTTCACATGCTCCTCTCAATTAACTTTTTTTTTTTTTCTCCCATGCGCTCACTCTTGACGTGTGTAAAATGAGTCACCAAGACACAGGTGCTAGAAATGCCCCTAACCTGACAAAAATATGACCCTAATATAGACACAGGCCAAATCGGCTCCTCTGAAGATTTCACCACTAATCGCGATACTCACTCTTCCATCTGGTTAAGTATCCCATTGTCGTAACTGTTCAAGCATTCTATTCCATCTGACACTGTCCATTCACATACTTACATACTTCACTCAGCACATCTACTCACATACTACACACAGCACATATGTTTACCGTACATACAAACCTACTCACATACTCGTAAAGCACACAGCACATCTAAAGCATATAAATACTAGATGCGGAAGCTTCAAGACTCTTTGGTTGATGCACTTCGTGGTGATTTTGTATGGTGTATTGTGAGAGAGTGATACGATGCGGTGTGACATGGTATTGTATGGTGTGGTGTGGCTTCGCTTAAGTCGCTGAAGTCTGTTGGAGTGAGGCACATAGCGTCCGAAAAATTTTTGTAAGAGACAGACGGATAAAGCTGGTGGTACAGATGTTCCCGCACATAGAAACTGGCAGTCTCTAGTGTGAGGTGGGATTGTGCTGGTGTCAGGGTGGAGGCATGATGCAGGTTATTGATTTAGGGCCATTGACCTGCCGTAACTTCAGGTATGCCACGACAAACTTGAGAGAGAGAGAGAGAGAGAGAGAGAGAGAGACAGTGACAGAGACAGAGTAAACTGTGCAACTATATTAACCCTTCCAGTCCGAGGCATCTCTCCTTACATGATTTATATCGGTCTGGCATTACTTCAGAATCCCAAAGATGTCTTGTGTGATAATACTCTTGGGAGTCTTCATTCCAAGAGCAATTAACAGTGTAGGCCTCGTATACACACTCTCAGCTGAAGTGTTAGAGTGAACGGAATACGAAATTTGACTATGAGAGTATTTGATGCGAACAATCTGTGTGTCTGTTATGGTCGTATAGTATTCCAAAATCTGTTAATTAATCTTTTGCCGGACATGCAATTCCAGAGTTGAGTGGCCCTGGCGACCAAACCTTTCTACCACCAGTCCCAGTCATCCTCCCTCATGCACTCATCCACCAGTCCCAGTCATCCTCCCTCATGCACTTATCCACCAGTCCCAGTCATCCTCCCTCATGCACTCATCCACCAGTCCCAGTCATCCTCCCTCATGCACTCATCCACCAGTCCCAGTCATCCTCCCTCATGCACTCATCCACCAGTCCCAGTCATCCTCCCTCATGCACTTATCCACCAGTCCCAGTCATCCTCCCTCATGCACTCATCCACCAGTCCCAGTCATCCTCCCTCATGCACTCATCCACCAGTCCCAGTCATCCTCCCTCATGCACTCATCCACCAGTCCCAGTCATCCTCCCTCATGCACTCATCCACCAGTCCCAGTCATCCTCCCTCATGCACTCATCCACCAGTCCCAGTCATCCTCCCTCATGCACTCATCCACCAGTCCCAGTCATCCTCCCTCATGCACTCATCCACCAGTCCCAGTCATCCTCCCTCATGCACTCATCCACCAGTCCCAGTCATCCTCCCTCATGCACTCATCCACTTTATCCTTCATGCTCGTTCTCGGTGTCCCGTTCCTAATTCCCTCTGCTAACCTTCAGTTTTTTGTGAGTTTACTTGATAATCGCTCACTCTACCTCGTTTTGTGTGCTGGGATGCATGAACGTTGCTCAACTGATGAAGAGCGGGTCCTGGTATGCTGTTATGGGTGGAATAATGATAAGTAAATAGTGGTTAGTCTGTCTCTCCACCCTCAGGCTCTCACTTTCCCCCGACCACCAGCCCAAATGTACAGTCCAAGAAAAAAAAAAAAAGTGTAATATTTCACTTCTACTCCAGATCTCTGCCGGCTGATGATATGAAGCTGCAAGAGAGTTGGTATAATGTGTCTGTGCCGTAGATGCTTTTGTGATTTGATGTAACGGACAGGACCTAAATATGAGGCAGACGCTTTGGAATGGTAGGCGACCTTTTGTCCCTGACTGTCTTGTACCTCCCGGCACGTGGGTGAGGGAGGGATGGTGAAGGGTGCTGGTATCACAGGGTTAGCAATTCTGCCGTTAGCGTATCCACAACGACAGATCTGTTGGGAACGGAATAAAACCATCTGGTGGTACCCTGTAATAAATAAATAAGTGCAAAAGTCATGGTATTACAGTGTTATAAATTTTCATTCTCATATTACCTATAATGGGCCTGGTGGTCCGATGCGTCGGAGACCCCCCCTAGGGTAACTACGGTAGCTAAGTTATCGAGCTCCAGATTATTTAATGGTGAGAGAGACTACTTAGCTGTACCTGGCAGCGTTCACAACGAAAGAAGAGGCAGATTATGAATTCTTCCCTCCCTCCCACCATCACCACATGCACGTACTATTTGTAAGTCAGTGTACTTAAAGTGCAAGATTTATGATGCCTTGGTTTTGTCAGTGTATCGTCCGCAACATTGCATAACGGGGGGGGGGTGCAGCTCAGATATCTTGGGAATTATACGTTGAGGTAAAGTCAGTTGGAAGGTGTACGGTTGATCAAAAACGTATCTGTGTACACTTCGCACGAGCTGTCTGACAACATAAACGATAGCTGTTGTAAAAACCCATGATTTTACCCGTGCTAATAAACTCGGTTTCATGAAGTTGCCATATAAAGGGTATCCCGGAAGGAAATTGCATAACTTTAGGAAATGACAGATGAGTGATTTCAAAATTAAAAATGTGGTATAAACATTGTTCCATATCTCCTTGGTTATGGAATATACATACTGATGACCTGATGGAGGAATTGTGAGGGAGACCATTTTCGCCCAAAAGGGCATCAGTAATTGTAGCTTCATAAGAGCTGAGATTTGAACCTACTTCATGTTGATATAAAAAATTTTCCTCTGCATTCCCTCGTTGTGTTATTCCCGAAGTAATTCCCTTTCCTCCCTGGACACACTGTGTATCACTTGCTTGACTCTGCCTAGTCATTACTGTTATCATATGCACATTCAGATAAAAACACTAATCTCCTTTAAACAACAGAAGCTATATTATCATTAAGGATATCATCGGACCCCTCCTGCGTGACACTTTTTTTTTTCTTTTAGTCGACTGTGCTTATACCTGTGCTGTAGGTATAGTCGACACCACAGGTAAGGATATATCGAAATTTCCGTTGATTCTACCCCATGTTGGTTAACCTGCCTTCATGAGATGCCATATTTCGATTTTTGCCACATTTCCTGTACCCGTTTTACTCTGATTTGACCTAGTTGCCATCTCTTCATCTCCAGCGCTGTGTCGTAACATTAACGCAGGTATATAATGCTAGTCACAAAGAAAAGCTGTAGAGGCGTTGCATTGTCCTTTTCTGCCACAGCTACCGTGCGAGAAGTCACCTGCCGACGGACGAATATCTGGGCCAGAGTAAAGTAAAAAGTATTGTCTGTTATTATTATTATTATTATTATTATTATTATTATTATTACTGTTGTTATTAATTATTATTCTTATTATTATTATCATCATCATTATTATTATAAAGGCCATTCACATAGTTTTAGGTCAGTGGTTCCCAGGCTGGGGGGACATGATGCATTTCTCAGAGGGTCATTGGGTAATCATAAGTATCTGGAGTTTTTAAGAATAGACTCATTATTAGTTTCTGAGGTAACAGTCTTAAGGAATCCATTTTCTGTCGACCACCTCATGCTAAGTAGACCAAGACTCAATGTAAGATGAATCGCCGGGCCTCTTAAGCGATTCATTTGGCAGGGATTTGGACAGACGAGCTTGATGGAGTTTTGCGTGAGACTAGGACCGCTAATTTGTTATTACGAAATTGGCTGTTTGGAAGTTACTAGTATTGCTGGCCACGGACAGTGAGGGAAAGTTCCACATTACCCAATGTTCGGAGCATTGGTGGTCAGCGAATAGTCACAAAGCAGCAGCCAGACCCCACTTGTCTGGTAACTGTGAGTGGGAGGGAGGGTGGCCGGGGGTGGGAGGGTTTGGAGTGTAACTCACGTCACAGGATCAGTACATGTTTGCTGTCAGAGGTATGCTTCTTTGCCCTCATTTTATAATGCTCGATAGGAATGATAGTTACAGAGACTGACCTTATAATTACGACTTCCCATGTCATTCTATCTAAAGGAAAACAATAAGCCTTTTAATCGCTCATATAGATTGTTTTATTATTATTATTATTATTTTATTATTATTATTATTATTATTACACACTACCCTAGGCTTTGAGTTCGAGATGAATAATTACCAGAATAACACTGGAACACTGGAAGTTTTTGCAGGCGGATATTTATAGTGGGATGACAGAGGATAAATAATTAAACATATATATATATATATACATATATATATATATATATATATATATATATATATATATATATATATATATAAGTGGCTTTGTTTTCAACACAAAATATAAATATGTGTTATATCGTTACGAGGATCTCCTGTGGAAACGTCTCATGTTAAAGTCGAGAGGTAATGAAAGCTTTCAAGCCTCTGTCCGAACCCAGCAAACTTACATAACTTTCCTGACAATATTAACTCTACAGACATTGCGTATTTTTTTTTTTTCATAAAATGCTGGCATCATATTGTCATCTGTTCTTACTAAATTAACCCAAACACACTGTCCAATTCATACATTGCAGACTTACATGTGATTCCCGACTTATCACCAAACTCTCCTCTGCCCCCAGTCCCCCGCCTCCCCCCCCCCTCCTTCACACACAGTTACCAGACACATGAGGTCTGGCTGGTGCTTCACATTCACCCGCCTCACACCAGTGCTTCGAGAGGTGGGTAATGCGGAACTTTCCCTGACTGTGCCAAAGCAAAACGGATTTTTTTTCATATCCTTGATAATCAAATCGCAACAGTATAGTCGGTTCCACGTGGAAGATGACCTCGACTCCCACGTGGCCTTGTTATGACTCAGCCACAGATACTCCTCTCCAAGCAGAAGTGCAATTACAACCATACCGTTGAGGTGGCAATTTACATTTACAGTATATTGTTGTTTTACATGCATCTGCCGTGTGTCTTTTAATGATCCGAGTTGTTAAAATTTCATATCCAGCATACTTCTTCAAACGACATGGCTGGGTTTGCTTCAAAGAAATTTTTGGATGAAGCTTACAGATGTTATGGCATTTTGTCCGAGGGGCCACATAATGAATTATTTTGGGAACTACTGTTATAGTTGAAACCTCCTGAGATATCATAACGTTTCGGATCATTTATAGTATCATAGGAATTTTTCCTGGGCGACATTTTTAACACCCGCGTCTTGCGAAGTGTTATGCTTTTAGCGGTTTGTGTGTGTGTGTGTGTGTGTGTGTGTGTGTGTGTGTGTGTGTGTGTGTGTGTGTGTGTGTGTGTGTGTGTTAACAGAGTAACTCAGTTTTTAAGTGATTTAAGCCAAACTTGGTGAAAGGGTGGAGGGACATCCCATATAGAAATAATCGTTTTTGAAAGCACTAGCCTAGGTCATATTTCAAGCTCACCGGTCTGAGTCAGACGTTGACGTTGAAAAATCAACAGGAACAGTTTTTATCTAGTTTCGATTGGAGGTATAGTAAGAATGAAATGATGGAAATTTGAGAACAGTCAGTCAAAGGTCAAGGTTACAGGCCTTTGTCAAAATTCGACCCATGTGAGTGTTTGGTAACAAAATAACTCATACCGCTTTCAGCCGATTATAGCCAAACTTGGTGGAAAGGTTGAGCGTCGGCCAAGGAGTACCGTAACTCTGTTGTTTTTTAGACCAATCAGTCAGTTGTCAAAGACAAATTAAAAATTTTTATCCGATTTTCACCAATCTTTGGGAAATGGCAAGGGTGAGTGAACAAATGGTTTCAGTTTTAAAAACAGTCAGAAATCAAGATCACAGAGTAAGGTCAAAGTCCGACCCATCTGAGTGTTTGTTAACAAAATGAACAGTTTCCGTCCGATTTTAGACATACTTGGTGAAAACGTTGAGTGTCAGCCAAGAAGTAGACCTATTGTTTTTTAGAACAGTGGGTCAAAGGTCAGTGTCAGTTTAAGGTCAATTTAAAAAATTAACCGATTTAAGCCACACCTTGAGAAAAGTTAAAGGGTCAGGGAAGAACAAATAGATTCAGTTTTGAGAACAATAAAGGTCAAGGTCACAGAGCAAGATCAAAGTCGACCCATGTGTCTGTGCGAACAATAAACTAATACAGTTTTTGTCTGATTTGGATCAGACGGTGGAGGAGGTGAGAGTAACCCAAGAGGGACCAATTTCTTGAGAGAAATAGGTTCAGAGTCTTAGGGCATGGTTAGCTTAAACAGTTTTATCTGATGTAAACTTTGTGTGAATGTTCGGTGTAAAGCAAGTAAAAAGAAATTCGAGTTTGAGAACAATCAGCCAAAAATCACGGTCGCAGGGGAAGATCAGTGTTCAGAGTAACTGGACAAGGTCAACTCGAACAATTCTTATCTTATTTGAAGAAAAGCAGGTGAAGAATGAAAAGTTAGGAATGAATGACGTATTTGGATTTTGAGAGAAATTTGTCGAAGGTCAGGGTCACAAGGCTAAGTCAAATTTCGGCCCTTGGATCAGTTGATGGACGCGGGTGTTGCACACTGAGTTCTTCCTTCTTTTTTTTCTTTTTTTTTTTTCCCTTGTATACAGTCGCAGTTAAAACTTCCCTTACACTTCGTGGGCATTGTAACTAATGAAGCAAGTTTGCATCCAGTAGGATTATAATGCATTAGCAAGATCCCATCAGGCTGTGACATCTTTTATAGTTTTGGGATTCCGAACTGATAGAAAGATATTCCAGCTCATTTGATTATTGTTAATTAACTAGCCAGATCTGATTAGTCAGACATATTATCCATTTCTGGGACTCCAAATTAAAAATTGCCAGGTCCCAATCCATTTCATTATTGTCTGTTTGTTTTGCATTCTCATGGTTTCGTTATTCCTAAAGTTACGTCCCCATTGAGCTCGGGAATGTCGTTCTTTTTTTTTCTTAAGATTTTATTTTGAAGTTAATAGACCATCGCACCGGTGCCCTGGAGGGATTAGATGTCGCCTTAATAAATCATTACGGACGAGAGACCTTCGTTTAGCTGAATAAAAATCGTCTGGTGAGAGGAAGAGCAAAAAATATATATAAAATAAAAAAGAAAGAAAAAAGAAAAAGATCATAGGAGCTGCAGGTGTTTGAGGTGAGAGTGAGTCATGCCAGCCTGGGAGTGTTAATTATGGTACCAAATTTTGCATCACCTGTGCGGATTTTGTTCCTGCTAATTTTGCAAATGGTACCGGTAGTTGAATATAATGAAACACTTGGCACAAAGCTGACACTGCACTGCTTTACACTAATGAAATTTGCATAATGGAAAGTGAATTCAAAGATAATCTTACGTAAAAAAAAAATGTTAACGGCCAGTCCCACATTATATACTCCTTCGAGGTGCAGGGGCCGGTGGCTAGAAAATTCTATAGACACAGGGTGGCCCGGAAATAGCGCTCCCTTAGAAACTGGCCTGATGTTGTGTCGCGGGGAAGGCTCATCCTGCTGATCTGGAGGTGGGTGTGGCAGTGAAAGTAAGAACCGAATAAATGTTACAAGTAGTAACTGAATAAGCCGTCCCCACAACACAAGAAAACCCCCGGCGGAATGGAAGAGGAGCGTTATATATGGGTCTCCCTGTTATTCAGCGTGAAACAGAACAGCGGCAACAGACAACCCCATATTCCTCCCTTCGAGATGTATGGGCCCAAGGCTAGGCCGACCTTCCTTGGTGTCAGTGCATGGTTGAAAAAATATTCTGGTCACCTCATCTCTTATGGATCGAATCTGTGGTCATTGCTCAGATGAGTCCAGTTGAATTAAGTCAGAATCATAGTTGTTGTGAGTTGGTTAATTAATGGTGGTTGTAGCGCCTCTTATGAAGCTAAATACTGTCGTCTGGGGATAGCAATGCAAGTTAATGGCGTGTGTATAAGGGTTAAGGAAAGTTTGCATGAATTTAGAATATTCGTAACACCTTCACTACTTTGGCATTTTATTCCTGCTATCTCCAGACAGTTTTACTTAGTGTTGATGCTTTTCATCGAACTGGAGGGTTAGATACGGCCTTCCTTAACCTCTATACCTCACACACACACAAAAAAAAAACTTTTCCGAATTGTACTGGAGACAAAGAAATGAAAACTTGGGTGCGATGGAAGATTATGAAATTATAAGTCACTGGAGGACAATATAAGTACATATATATATATATATATATATATATATATATATATATATATATATATATATATATATATATATATATATATATATATATATATATATATATATATATACAGTACGTACATACGTACATGTATATAATAAAATTATAAAAAAATTATAATTTGAGACATCTTGAGATTTTTATACAGAAAAGCGATAAATTGTAAATTATTATTACAGTAAAAAAATCATTATGAGTAAAGATTCTTTATGGAACAAATAAAGAGTAGGTTGAGATTGTACTAGAGAAAGAAAATTGTAAGGCGAAATTTAGGTCATACGAAGAATGGAAAATTTTAAGTAGAGATTTTTAAACGGAAGAACAAAGAAAAAAATCACTAGATGAGTTTTCATATTGGGGGACACAAAGTTATAAGTAACTGCGGTATTTTTACTGAGAGAGAGAGAGAGAGAGAGAGAGAGAGAGAGAGAGAGAGAGAGAGAGAAGTGTAAACGAATAAGCAAAAAAGTTAAGACAGCTGTGCTAAAGAAACATCATCACCCTTATGCACACACACACACACACACACACACACACACACACACACACACACACACAAGCATTTGCAGACAAAAAATGATGATAATAATACAATGTGGATGTTCGTATCGTTCGTGTTGTTTATAAAGGCTGCAACATGATTACATACGTCGGCCTTGATCAGCTAAAGGTGGCTTTCCACGCTGCTCAGTCTCTGGCAGCCTACCTATTCAGTCCCTTATTGATGCCACACTCAGTGACCTTCCCGTTTTTATTATTATTATTATTATTATTATTATTATTGTTATTATTATTATTATTATTATTTGTCTCTTGCAACCCTGCCCCCGACGTTTGCACTCCTCACCTTTGCACCAAAATATTTATGCATGACTAGTAAAATATAATTATGTGAAGCATGGAAGATATACGAGACGGATGATTTCACCGAGTGTGTGTGTGTGTGTGTGTGTGTGTGTGTGTGTGTGTGTGTGTGTGTGTGTGTGTGTGTGTGTGTGTGTGTAATCATGACAGAGTTTATGAGAGGCCGCTTGTAACCTGAGTGGAATCGTCTGGTGGTGATAAAAAATAAAAGCCAGGATTTCTGAGGCGGTTATAGGTTATCGGAGACTATTTGAAACTATACTCCTTTTATTTTAGCTTGGCCTAACATTGCCATCCCTCCATCCTGAATGCTGAGTTGTTAAAACCGACTAGCACTAGAATATGATGCTAGTCACGAAGAAGTGGACTGGAAAAGATGCTGAGGAGTAGTATTGTCTTCTTTTGACACTGAGCTGCATGAATTAAGGACGAAAATTTTGGTCAAGTGAAGGGACTGCCGTTGACCAGGAGGCATGAAGTTTATTTTTCCACAGTTTAAGATACACAACTCCAACAAATTTATTCAGTATGGCACGTTCAGATTCACTCTACGTATTTCTTTTGTTTATACTGAAAGGAACTGACAGCATACATATGACTATCCAGTATGCCTAATAAATCACTAAGGAAGAGGAGTGTCCAAGCATCTCGATATGAACGGATCTTGAATTTGGCCTCTCTCTCTCTCTCTCTCTCTCTCTCTCTCTCTCTCTCCCTAACAACTTTTCCGACTTTTTGCCATTGCAAAAAGTCGGAAAAGTTGTTAGGGAGAGAGAGAGAGAGGCTACTACTCTGCGGCCGGGTTGTGTTAGGAAGAATACTGCCACCGTATTCCCTGCGTGTCGTAAAAGGCGACTAAAAGGGGCTGGGTGAGGGGACTAGGGACCCCCTCCTCTGTTTTTTTAGTTCCTAAAAAGAGACAGGCCAGAGAAAGGGACGGGGGATGGAGTTATCCCCGTACCCTGAAGATTGGGTCTATGAATGTGCGTGGATGTAGTACAATTGAGGCTAAAAGGGAGGAGATTGGGAGAATGTTTGTGAGAAGAAAGTTGGATGTGTTAGCTTTGAGTGAAACGAAGATGAAAGGGAAGGGGGAATATATGTTTGGAAGTGTGAATGGAAGATTGTCAGGTGTTGATAGAGGAAGGGCAAGAGAAGGTGTGGCCTTGTTAGTGAGTCCGGAAGTGCAGCAGTGTGTGATTGAATGGAAGGAGGTGTCATCGAGACTGATGTGGGTGAAAGCGAAATTTGAACGTGAGTTGTGGGTGTTTGTGAGTGCATATGGGCCTGGTAGTGAAAGGGATGAACAAGAGAGGGAGTCTTTCTGGAATGATGTTGATGAGTGTCTGCAGAGTTTTGGAGCGAATGTGAATGTGGTAATGATGGGAGATCTGAATGCTAGAGTGGGAAATGTAGCAGTTGAAGGCGTAGTTGGTATGCATGGTGTGCCTGGAAGAAATGAAAATGGGGAACGAATGATAGCGATGTGTGTTGAGCGAGAGATGGTGATTGGGAATACGCTGTTTGAGAAGAAAGATATTTATAAGTATACATGGGTGAGACAGGAGGGTGGAAGGGTTGTTGATAGAGCCTTGATGGACTATGTGGTTGTGTCTAGGAATGTAATAGGAAGATTGTTGGATGTGAGAGTTCTGAGAGGGGAGGGTGGAGGTATGTCTGACCACTACCTGGTGGAGGGAAAGTTAAGAGTAGGTAAGAGATGGGTGAGAGCTAGGAGGGTTAGGTGTGGCAGGGAGGTTTTGAAAGTGAGTGAGTTGGATAAAAGAGAGAAAAAGATAGAGTATCAGGAGAAATTGAAAGATGAGTGGAACGCAGTGAAAGATCGGGAAAATGGCAGTGTGGAGGAGGAATGGCAGTTGTTTAAGAGTGCTGTGGTGGAGCATGCAGAAGAGGTGTGTGGTGTGAGACGTGTGGGTGGTGGTGTAAGAAAAGGAAGTGAATGGTGGTGCGAGGAAGTAAGTATGGCTGTGGCTGAGAAGAGACGTGCATATGAAGTGTGGCTGCAGAGGAAGGATGAGATGTCATATGAAAGGTATAAGGAAAAGAGGAATAGAGCGAGAAGGGCTGTGCGTGATGCTAAAGTGGCAGCAGATGAGAGGTGGGGTAGGCGGCTGACAGAGAATTTTCAACAGAATAAGAAAATGTTTTGGAAGGAGGTGAAAAGGGTGCGAAAGGGAGAGTCTGGGAAGGAAGAACGAGTAAAAGCAGAGGATGGAAGGATGTTAATTGAGATGGATGCCGTAAGGAAGAGATGGGCAGAGTATTTTGAAAGATTGTTAAATGTAGAGGAGGAAAACGTGGCTGAGATTGTGGCAGATAGAAGGGTGCAAGGAATAAATGTGTTGGGAGAGTTGAATGATACTTTGATCACGAAGGAGGAAGTGGAGAAGGCAGTAAAGGAGATGAAAACAGGGAAAGCTGCAGGTATGGATGGGTGTGCTGTGGAATGCCTGAAGGGTGGTGGAGTGACTATTGTTGACTGGTTAGTAAGATTATTGAATGTGTGCTTTGAGAAAGGTATGGTGCCAATTGACTGGGCAAGTGCTTGTGTGGTCCCGTTGTATAAAGGCAAGGGTGATAAGTATGATTGTACTAGCTTTAGGGGTATAAGTCTGTTGAGTGTTGTAGGTAAAGTGTATGGTAGAGTGTTAATTATGAGAGTTAGAGAGGGTACAGAGGGAGTGATTAGTGATGAGCAGTGTGGCTTTAGGAGAGGGAGGGGATGCGTTGATCAGGTGTTTGCTGTGAGACAAGTGTGTGAAAAGTATTTAGCGAAAGGCAAGGATGTGTTTTGGGCATTTATGGATTTAGAGAAAGCGTATGATAGAATTGATAGGGAGGCTTTGTGGACTGTTTTAAGATTGTATGGACTTGATGGTAGGTTACTAAAAGGGGTGAAAAGTTTTTATGTAAATAGTAGAGCGTGTGTAAGAGTGGGAAATGCTGTGAGTGATTGGTTTCCCGTGAGAGTGGGGCTGCGACAGGGATGTGTGATGTCGCCTTGGTTGTTTAATATTTACATGGATGGTGTTGTAAGGGAGGTGAATGCAAGAGTTTTAGGTGGTCTGAGTCTGGTAAATGTTGATGGAGGAGAGTGGAATCTGAAGCAACTGCTGTTTGCAGATGATACTGCATTGGTGACTGATTCAGAGGAGAAATTGAGACAGTTGGTAGAGGAGTTTGGAAGGGTGTGTGAAAGGAGGAAATTGAAAGTAAATGAGAATAAGAGTAAAGTGATGAAGTGTACGAGGTTGATAGATGGTAGGGGGATGAATATAGTTTTGAATGGTGAGTTGCTTGAGGAGGTAGATTGTTTTAAATATCTAGGGTCACATGTTGCTGTGGATGGAAGAATAGATGCAGAAGTGAAGTTTAGAATTAATGAAGTAGGAAAGGTGCTGGGAGGAATGAAAAAAGTGTTTAAATGTCGTTCGCTTAGAATGGATGTAAAGAGAAGGCTGTATGAGGGTGTTGTGGTACCGACTGCGTTATATGGGGCTGAAACATGGAATATGGGTGTAGCAGAGAGGAAAAGTTTGAATGTAATGGAGATGAGATGTCTGAGGAGTATGTGTGGAGTGACGCGTATGGATCGAGTGCGAAATGATGAAGTGTGAAGGAGAACTGGAGTTGTTCGGGAGATGGCTGGTAGAGTTGAGCAGAGGGTGTTGCAATGGTTTGGGCATATGGAGAGAATGGATAATGAGCGATTGGTGAAAAAGATAACTAGATCTGATGTGAGAGGTGTAAGACTGAGAGGAAGACCACGAATAGGATGGATGGACAGTGTGAAGAGAGCGCTGGATGCGAGAGGGATGTCTGTTGAGCAAGGAAGAGTGGCTGTGCGTGACAGAAATAAATGGAGAGAAATTGTGAATGAATAAGTGATGACGCAGCCCTGAGGGGATATTCTCCCGCATTTGGTCTGATCAGCTAGTCAGGTCAGGTGCGGGTAAGGGGATGGGTCTGTTATGATGTGGCAGGGGTAAACCAGTTCTGCTGTCGGGCCCTGCTGTGGATGTCACTGCTTGCATTGCGCAGTTGACCCTTGTGCGGTGTGATGCGGTGAGGATCTGTCCGTTCTCCCCTTTGGGGCTAAGATGCGAATGAATGTGTTTGAATGGATGAGTAAATGGAGAGTGAGTCGTCCTGTCTCGGCTACCTCCCTTTCCTTGGGGGAAGCAGCCTAGGTATATAGATAGATAGATAGCTTCCTTCCCCACATGACAAGTAAGGCTCCTAACCCAAGAAAACGCCCCAGGGAGTAACAGACTTCCTGGAGGTGCGTATAAAAAAGAACAAACAGCCTGGATATGGATGCTTAGTACGACAAAAGAAGGAGTTAGATCTAGCCTTCACTAACATCCCTATCGCAGAAAGTCTCCATTAAGATCAATAAAGTCATCTGAGGGAGGCATGAAGATCCCCGGTAAACCATATCGCTGGATGTGATAGATGAAAAGTGTGACTGAGTAGTGAAGACCAGAGCAGAAATAAACCAGCGCAATACGTAAACGAAAATAATGGGGTAAAATAATGGTTGATCTGACAAGTCGACAGTAGTGGTGGTGACGAGAAGATGAAAGAAGGAGGAGGAGAGGGAGGAGAAGGAGGAGGAGGAGAAGAAGAAGAAAAAAGAGGAGGAGGAGGAGGAGGAGGAGAAGACGACGAAGAAAAGATGAATCAAGAAGTTTTATGATGAATGCCTATCGACTATACGAGCGTCATTAATGCAGGCAGTTATTGCGGTCTCAGTCTTCCCCAGAATTCGACACGCAACCATCAGATTTACGTCGAGGTCCTCAAGAACACTGTACAGCTGGGCCACCATTGGACAAGGACAATGGTAGAACAGACTTTTTCCAAGAGTCTGACCGGCTCGAGAAACGTAATCGAGGTCTTGCATGTGCGATTTGCCAAGCCCTTGTCCTTGCAGATAATGGCCACCAGGGAGACAGCCTCAACCCCGATCGCAACCCATATTAAAAGGCAATTATTCTCCCATCGCGTAACAGGCAGTAATTGCAAGGCAGGCATCACGTCCACAGGCATCCTTTCACAAGCCGTGTGTGTGTGTGTGTGTGTGTGTGTGTGTGTGTGTGTGTGTTACTAGGTCCCAAACATAAATTTTAACAACCTGGAGTGTAATGGTGTGTGTGTGTGTGTGTGTGTGTGTGTGTGTGTGTGTGTGTGTGTGTGTGTTACTAGGTCCCAAACATAAATTTTAACAACCTGGAGTGTAATGGTGTGTGTGTGTGTGTGTGTGTGTGTGTGTGTGTGTGTGTGTGTGTGTGTGTTACTAGGTCCCAAACATAAATTTTAACAACCTGGAGTGTAATGGTGTGTGTGTGTGTGTGTGTGTGTGTGTGTGTGTGTGTGTGTGTGTGTGTGTGTGTTACTAGGTCCCAAACATAAATTTTAACAACCTGGAGTGTAATGGTGTGTGTGTGTGTGTGTGTGTGTGTGTGTGTGTGTGTGTGTGTGTGTGTGTGTGTGTGTGTGTGTGTGTGTTACTAGGTCCCAAACATAAATTTTAACAACCTGGAGTGTAATGGTGTGTGTGTGTGTGTGTGTGTGTGTGTGTGTGTGTGTGTGTGTGTGTGTGTGTGTGTGTGTGTGTGTGTTAGTAGGTCCCAAACATAAATTTGAACAACCTTGAGTGTAATGGTGTGTGTGTGTGTGTGTGTGTGTGTGTGTGTGTGTGTGTGTGTGTGTGTGTGTGTGTGATTCGTACAATCTCACAATCAGTCCTTTCAGTACGACGATATATTCCTTTTTGTTTACTCCTGCCAGACAGAAGTTCAGCTGTGAAGACGCCCGTGTATGAAGGGTGTTAACGAAGGCAAAATTTAACACCTCCAGCTCGAAAAATGTCTTAAACTGAATATAGACGAATGGGAGTGTAATATAAAAGATGGTGCTGATCAGGCTAAGACACAGAAGATGTAGTTTTAATACAAATTTCGATGTCTAGCTATGACAGTGCATTATTTTGTATTTTATCACACATTATTATTAAACAGGGTAGCATTTCTGAACACACACACACACACACACACACACACACACACACACACACACACACACACACACACACACACACACACACACACACACACACACACACACACACACACAGAGTCAACCCTCAGTGTTCAGTTCCAAATTCCATCCAAGTTTTGAGTGGTGATTAGTCTTTTGTTGACTACGTGTGTGTGTGTGTGTGTGTGTGTGTGTGTGTGTGTGTGTAATTTCGTCCTATGCATTCACTGACAGGCTATTGAGTGCAATTTGTATCTGTGTGTACAGGTGCAGTTGTGTGTGTGATTGCGTGTGTACGGTATGTCTGTGTGGTTGTGGTTGTATTTCTGTAAATGTGTATACGTATATTTTGGTGTCTGATTCATTAATCATCTTACATAGTTTTAATTCCTTTTTTCGTATACTGTTTTCCGGTAATGTTATGAGTCTGTAGGTCTTTTCATCTGCCTACACTACTATCAATACTACTACTATTGTTACTACTCCTACCGCCAATAATAATAATAATAATAATAATAATAATAATAATAATGGTGCTGGTGCTGGTGTTGCTGGTGATGAGTGAAGTATAGTGCAGCAGGGTTAACTGGAAACACAAGTTAACAATATCTTTGTTGTTAACTCGGGAATTTTGTGCTGTACCTAATTTTACAGGAATGTACAGTACAGTAGGCTACAGTCAAAGAAACAACACTCTGCCCAGTTCCGTCTGAAGAAAATGTGCAACTGGCGAAATACAGTGAAAACCCATATGTCCACCAATGCATGCTTCAAATGGTTTGATTTTTCCGTTATATATTCGTTCAGCTCAGGGAAGATACTTGTTTCTTCCTCTGTACAAATGTACTTTTTTATTCTTTAGCGACTAGCGGCTGTGCAAGATATGTAATAATGTTTTCTACAGATACATGTAGCAACATTATTGCCAATGAATTCATTTTATTAGTTCATAATAGTGTAGTACTGGGAACATGGTCGTCAAATTACGTTCATACTTTAATGGGCCAGACATAGACCATTATTTTCCTGTTACCAGTGTAGTAATAGTTATGTAGGTCGTTAGGTAGGTGGGGGCGGCCAGCATCCCCTCTTCCGATGTAGGGCTACGTGACTATTTACCGAGTGACAGGCTTTATGGATCCTGCTGTAACCCAGAAAGCCATTTAATACGTTGGATGGTAATCATATAGCCAATAAATGGGTCCCTGGTGGCCTAGTGGTTAAAGGGCCCCAATTGCCCTTAAGGGTGTAAATCCAAGGAATAGTTGGGTTTTGTTGCCAACTTGATGTTACTTAGGAGCGAACGATTGGTCCCACGTCCTAAATGTCTGGACGAAGTAGTCTAGCTCCGGGCCCCTACGCTCCTGTCAGGACAATAATGGATAAGGCAGTAAAAACAGCGTATGCTGATGAATAGGCCTTTAAAGGGGCCGCCTGGATTTCGGAGCCTGAATGATGTACGATTAAGTGCCTGGCCCATTTTACAGACCATGATGTTCTTTCACTTTCGTTCTTTATCATTACCTTGTTTTCTGGATCCTGCCTCACCGTATCTTTAGGTAAAGAAAAAAGAAAGAATGATGATACGGGAATATTTTTATGTACCGTTTCCTGCTTTCCGTATGGCCAGAGTCAAGGGGAGATTGCTATGGGTATGGGTTCGGTCTTTCTGACATGGAAGAATTCGTAGCACCTCTTTCTTTGTTATTTATTTTGCATGACGATATAATAATAATAATATAACTGTTGACATAGTTTATACCAGTAGCAAACAAAATATAAAATCGTAACATGCATAATATACAGTACCTCAGCCAACGAGCAGTCTAATCAGACTGGAATGTTGATTTGACCACTGACCAAGGAGACTCATTACTGCCTCATAACTAAGGCTTGTTGTATTAAAGGCAACAATGATTTCGTATTCAGGTTGTGGCAATGTGCCAGTTCTGTAAAGGAAAGCAAGCCAGTTCGTTTTAGACCACTCATAAATTCAAATTACCCTCCATGGTAATCGTTCGCCGCCTCTCATGTCCCCTGCAAACTAAGGGAGAAAAAAAGAAAAGAAAAATTTGCAAGTAAAGAAAATACTAAAATTGTGAAAATCACCACCATGGCGGTGCCTGGCATCAGGTACAGAACTGATATCAAGTAATGGTTACAAAAATCAAATAAAGCAGAAAGAAGTAAATGTAAAAAAACTAGCAAATAAGTGCAAACGACTAAGTGTATCACCCATGATATTCCGGCCTGCCTCTCACGTCACCTTCAGACTCAAGTCATAAGGTGAGGGGAAATATCAGAGTGAAATAAGGTAAAATATAGTCATATAAAAACTGGAGACGACAGATATTACCCTCCACTATATTGCGTTGCTCCTTTGACGCCACCTGCAAAACTCAAATAAAATGAAAAAAGAAACTTAAATAAGGTAAAAAAAAAGAGTAAGGTGAAATGTGGACCTAACAGATATTATCAGCATGATATGTTGCACTGCCTCTGACGTCACATGCAAGTAAAAAAAAATGAAAGTCAGATAAGAAAAAAGATAAAATGTAGAGACGACAGCTTTCCTCCTTGATGCTGGTGCGTGCTGGCTATGACATTGCAGAACTCAAGTATAGTCAAGTCAAGTAAACAATAAAAAATAAGCTAAATAAGGACAAAAGTAGATTAGAGTAAGTTCACACGACAGATTTTACTTTTCATGATGCTGGACGTCATGTGCAAAAGCCGGATAAGTTAATAAAAGTAATACAGATAATAATGTAGATAAGTAATACAGATAAGTAAGTTAAAAAAGTTTAGGCTATAGTAGAGATGATATTTATGCTCTGCGATATCCTGCTGCCTCTGACGGTATGTACAAGCTCAAGTAAAAAGTAATTATACAGTAGTAGAAAATAGTCAAATTTTAATAAAGTTTAAAAAATTTAATACCAAGAGCATACAACAGACTATATCCATCACGACCGCTGCCTCTCACGTCGCATGCAAAGCTAAGAGACAAAATAAATGAGTAAACCAAAGCAAAAAAAATAAAAAATAAAAAAGGGGCGCAATAAAAGGTTCAGACGACAGATTTTATGTTCCACGATATTGCAACGCACCCTCTGGCGTCACCTGCAAAAAATATATCTACCGGTACCTTTCGTCTTGAGGGTAAAAATGAGGGAGGAAGGGAGTGAGGGACGGACTATGAATCCCTCCCTACCTCACTCCCCCGCGCTCCTAGGCTGCTGTAGTTAACCCCTTCAGTCCGAATACGTCTCTTTTACCTGCGCGCAAGATGTCAGGTAAGAGATCAGCCCAAGATTATTTTGTTTTTGTTACTGTTGGAGAAAAGTTTAAAATAAGCCTTGCACTCAAACCAGTAATTGTACAGGGGTTATTTTCACAGGGTATACTCGCAGCAACCCTCCCCACCCATCATTACATTCCTAGTTAATCCTACCCATTTCTTTTTTTGCACGCCTATTTTTATCCTCCCAGACACTCGTTGTTGGAGAATATTTTGAAATAAGCTTTACTGCACTCAAACTACTAATCTTGGAGCACTAGTTTTCGCATAGTTTGCTTTTCTGGCCGACCAAAGTACCAGCCCATCCCACCCAGTCCATTGCTCGTTTATCCGGTTCTTTCACTTCCCCCACCCCCCTTCCCTTGGCAGTTTCATTGCACGACATGGCGCTATTTTGTTTTTTCCCCAGGCGAGGCAGTTCATCATCGAATAGACATTTTTTTTTGTGAAGGGAGTTATTGGAGGCCCTATCTAATCTCTTCAGTTAGAATAGTGTTTCTGAGCAAAATCATCCGGAGGCAGCCAGAAGAGAATATTAAATAACTGTCATGGTAGTGAAGTGGTTACATACACGCCAAAGGGGCCTCTGAAGCTGGTCAGAGTAATTGGGTAGATTCTTCTTTGATGTTACAGGCTGTATTTATGAAGGCTCTAAGCCAGTTTGTGCAGTAAACAGGGCTCCGTATTAGTTTAATTTCATCAGGAATTTATTTACTTATATTTATTCTATTTTTTGCCGCATCCAAGGAGGCCGCTAAATACTGTGTTTGTCCCTGTCACTCACTGAGTTCCTGTACCTTTTTTAATGGATGGAGTCCGGGCCTTATGGAAGGGGTGAGGGTGGGGGTGTTTGGAAAACGAAATTTATCACAGTGGTAGACCTGAACCAGGTGTTAGAGAAGATGAAACCCCCTAAATCCTCCCCTCATGGTGAGAGAGGCCCCTGGGAGTCTCGGATAACGTCGGTAACGATGGCCATACTTATTACCTAGGAAAACGAAATTTTACATGGTGGTATACCTCCACCCGGGCTAGGTTTTGGGCAGGGTAGAACTTGCGAGGGGCTCCCCTTCCCATATTTTTTCCATTAGAATGCACTAGGGATGGGTGTAACTATCAAAGGTGTTCTTTGTCTTGTTCATTTTAATATTCAATATGATTGTGAATTACTTGATAGATGTATGAATAAAAAAGAAAAAGGATTAAAAAAATCAGTGTTATACACTTCTGTTCAAGAGCTTGTCAACTGCATACCAGACACTCTAGTATTAATTCTGTTCAGGCTGTGAAGTGTTTGGCAGCTGTAGCAGTGAAAATAAAAATATAAAGAACCACTGTTGGTCACAGCTTAAGCGCAAGAATGATTATGAATACGGCCTCAGGGCCATCGTAATATGATAATTGTGTCCCATTGGGAAAAATGCTGGATCAGGCCTGCCCCCCCTCTCTCTCTCTCTCTCTCTCTCTCTCTCTCTCTCTCTCTCTCTCTCTCTCCAGACATTTTACTCGGCTGAAAGTGAGTCACAGGAGCCTGAGAGTGTTACAACATTTAGGATTACCGTATGAACTGGAGCTGAAACATGAATTGCCCTGGATTAATTGCTTTTGGATTATACCTTTCACCGTGATGATTTTTTAAACCGTATTCTTATTACCATTAGTCAGTCTTATTCAGCGTAGGGGCGACATCTCGTGATGGGGCTAAGGAAGGTTGTGTCTGGCCGCTTCATCTCGAAAACTATCATCTGAACTGAATAAAGTCGTCTGGTGGTAGGAAGAATGAGGGAAAACCAAGCATTATTTTAGTGGCGAGGGACTGGTGCATTGGATGGATGAGTCGTTGAAAATTAACAGATGGTCTGACATGTCATTATGGGCCGTATGTGAGAGAAACCGATCTTGAATTTGGCTCTCTTTCATCTTATATATATATATATATATATATATATATATATATATATATATATATATATATATATATATTTTTTTTTTTTTTTTTTTTTTTTTTTTTTTTTGAGGGAACAGTCTTCCGGCTTTCTGGCATGTGGTTCCTTCTTCCTTGCATAAAAAACGCACACATTTATACACATGTATGTATCTGTGTATGTTTGTGGGTATGTATACCGGTATATACTGTACAGTATATGTACACACCTCTGGTAAAGTAGAAATGGCGTTTGAAATATCAGTTTGTATCTGGGAATGGAATTTGAAAGTAATTTGAACTGTCACTCTCGTGTCCACTTAATGATTGCAGTGGCACTCTTGTTCGTATTTGGTACATTTTTCTTTTTATCATTAATGACTTTATTTACTAAATAATTATTCAGTTTATTTTATGATGATCCATTTTGGTGGTGTGAAGGACTCTGAGGCAGTGGAGCCATAAGGAGCGAATAGAGTGAGAGGCTGATTAGGATGGTGGATAAGAGGATGAAGTAGACTAAGAGTGAGGTGGAGGGATAGGTTGGGGAATAAAGAATGTAAACGAGACTGGAATGTTGTGGAGGAGAAGGGTCATTACTGATTAGGGACAAATGAAGGCTTTTTTGACGAGGCCGCTTCTCACTAGATGCTACGTCAGACAGACGAAGAAATACTTAATTTAGATATTGTATATATATATATATATATATATATATATATATATATATATATATATATATATATATATATATCCTTGGGCATTGGGATAATACTCTACCCACTTTTTTCCAGTTTGCTGAAACGTCACGCAGTTAGTGTTCCGAGCTCCACAGAATCGCCTGGTGGCAGCAAGAATAGAATACAGACAAGGCAACATCATCATCGTACTGCAAAAGGTACAGTGCGAGAAGTCTGCCCTAATATGAACAAAGTTTTCTATCGGTAGCATATATATATATATATATATATATATATATATATATATATATATATATATATATATAATCTCATCAGTTTGAGTGTCCACTGCAGGACTGGCCTATCCCGACCGAGGTGGGGACGATACAGCCAGTGTATCTCTACCAAGTGGCTTAGGCTGTCTGGTAGAGATTGTATGTAGGGTGAGAAGTGCTTGTAAGTGTAATTGTTGTGTTGGAGTGGCTTTGGATGTGTGTGTAGTCTGTAAACCAAGTGTAATCGGCCCGCGCAAGCCGACTGGGTGCAAGCATACTTTATAGTATGCGACACTGGTTTAACCACAGCATCCCTTATGTCCGCCAAGCAGTACGTGGCCAGAAGAACGCTCACAAAGTTTATTATCCTGGCGGGGCGCGAACCCTCGTTCTTCAGTGTACGAAAACGCACACTTTACCACAGAGGCTCCATATATATATATATATATATATATATATATATATATAGAGAGAGAGAGAGAGAGAGAGAGAGAGAGAGAGAGAGAGAGAGAGAGAGAGACATCTACAAGGAACAGGAAAGACGAAAATATCCCAAACGCTTTCTCATGTAATCACATCTTCAGGGGAGAACAAACTGAACTTTGTTCTCCCCTGAAGATGTGATTACACGAAAGCGCTGGAGACATTTTCTTTCTTTTTGTGGATATCAGCATATCTGTGAGTCACGCTTAAGCAAGTGATTTATTTGCATATATATATATATATATATATATATATATATTTATATATATATATATATATATATATATATATATATATATATATATATTATATAGTGCAGAAGTTAATAATGTGAATAGCGTAAGGATAAGGATGTTAACGAGGATGTATTAGTCGATGATTTTCTTTGTCAATACAGACAAGCATGTGTGTGTGTGTGTGTGTGTGTGTGTGTGTGTGTGTGTGTGTGTATTATATAATTATAGGATACAATATACGTATGAACCGATTTTGGATAAAAATTTGCTCGTGAACAGAAAGATGGCGTTTCACTCATCCATTTCAGTGTTTATGGGTGCAGGATATGACAGGGAGTGAGGAATGTAAAAGCACACTCGCCACGCCTGTCAAACATTTAAGTGTTGTGCTGCTTTGTACCCTATACATCACTGGCACGGATCTTTCTTTCCAATATTTAGCATTATCGCCTTAGTTGTAGGTGGGGGCGCTCACCATCACTCACTCGATGTAGTGCTGCTCTTGGGTGTGTGCCCTTTCCTCTCCTCCATCCTTCTTTCCTTCCATCCTCTTCTGTCTTTCTTTCCTTCATTCTTTCCCCTTCCTTCTGCCTACGGGTGACTTTATGCTCCTTCTTCTGTCATTCTTTCCTCTTCTTTCTGCCTGTGGGTGACTCTACACTGAATGACAAGCCAAATGGTTTCATGTACACCAGGAAACCATTTACTACGGTGGGTGGTAATCATATAACCAGTTTTTGCGCCTGGTGGTTTAGTGGGTAATTTCGGTGCTCCAATCAGATTAAGCCGGTGAAGGTTTGTATCCAAGGGGTGGTTGGGGTTTATTGCTCACATAATGCCACTTAGGGATGAGTGAGGCTGGTCACTCTCATCTTAAATATTAGGACCAACTTGCCTAGCCCCAGGCTCCTACGCTTCTGATGGGACAACGTAGAATCGGATGTTGGATGTATGGATGTCTGTATTTATTTTTGAGTTACAAGTAACATACTATGTTCATTTCCTACCGCGTCTTTACGATGACGTTTTATATAGTTTACTGTCTGTGCTGGCAAGTTATATTATCCAGCCTAGAGCTCCCAGTATTGCAAGGCTAATAATGGCTGTGTAAACCCATCCTGTTCCAAAAGTGTATTCCAGTTTGAATAAAATGGTTTGGAGACATCAGGAATAAATAACACATGTCATGGCAGTGAAGCCGTGTGTGTTGATTCCTTCAATACAATGACGTTCTCCTTCTTTGCACTTGCTTCCGAGCCACAGTGAGGGTAGTACGAGAATTTAAATTGAGTTTGGAAATTTTTGTAAAATATCTTCCTTATCGATTTTTTCTGCACCTTACCCGTAACTATTCTTTTGTAGGTTATTAAATCAGACCATGTCAGTGTTAAGACGGCACTAATAACATACAAGAGAAACAAGAGGCGGAAGATGAAAAATAAATCGCCGAGAAAGAAGTACTGCGAAGAGTCCTGTGGTACCTAGTCGACAGCCCTTTAATTCAGCCAAACCCCTTGACTGAGACTCATGCCCTCTGCGTTTAATTTCCGCTAACATCAGGCAGCTTTATCACGCTCAAGAACAATATAAGGCACCAGATAATATGTTCAAAGAAATTACAATTCACCTTCTGGCTTGGAATAATTAGCCTCGTATTTTATTCTGATATAAGAGGGACGGTTTGGTTCATGCCCCAGGAACCAGCCGTAAGGAAAGGGTTGGCTCTGGCTGTCGCGAGTTTCCCTAGGCCGAATAAAATCGCCTGTCGTAGGCCGGAATAAAAACACAGTAGAATCGTCTGTCGTAAATCGAAATAAAAACACAATAGAATCGTCTGTCGTAAGCCGGAATAATGAGAGCTGGATAAAATCGTCTGTCGTAAGCTGGAATAAAAAACTGAATAAAATCGTCTGTTGTCAGCTGGAATGAAAAAGCTGAATAACATCGTCTGCCGTAAGCCGGAAGTTAAAATCGGAATAGAATCGTCTGTCGTATGCCGAAATAAAAAGCTGAAATAAAATCGTCTGTTGTAAGTCAGAATAAAAAAAAGCTGAATAAAATTTTGTCGTCTGCCGGGATAAAAAGCTGAATAAAATCATCTGTTGTAAGTCGGAATAAAGAAAGCTGAATAAAATCGTCTGACAAGCCGAAATAAAAAGCTGAATAAAATCGTCTGACTTAAGCCGAAATAAAAAGCTGAATAATATCTTTCCACGTGAAACACTATCAAACGCCTTTTCAAAATCCACAAAACACATACTAAGTGGCATTTTCACATTAGCTTGTTGCATTAGATGCCCTACAATAAAAATCTGATCATTACAACCTCGACCCTTTCTAAATCCCGCATGTTCTTTTCTTAAAATTTTATTAATTACTGGCTCTCTTCTGTTCAACAAGATTTTGGAAAAGACTTTTGCAGCTACAGGTGTCAAAGTTATCCCCTTTCAACTTCCACACACTTAAATCCCCTCCCCCCCCCCTTTTTTTTTTTTTTTGGTATTTTTATAATCACTCCATTTTTCCACTTTTGGAATTCCACCATTATCCCAAGCCACATTAAAAAGTTTCAAGAGCGCATTCATCAAATCATCATTCTATGGTTACCAGAAAAGTTTGTAAATATTATTAGAAGCCTGCATGAAGGTACTTTTTGTAAGGTAATGGTGGGTGGTTCTTTGAGTGATCCATTTGAAGTTAGGTCAGGAGTGATTCAAGGAGAGTTCTTTCGCCTTTGCTGTTTGTTTTGGTTATGGATTATGTTATGAGAAAAGTTGTAAGGAGAACAGGTGCAGGAATTAACTGGAAAGAAAATAATTTTTCTCTTTGAAGGTTGGGTTGAAACAGGGATGTGTCATGTCTCCATGGTTGTTCAATCTGTACATGGATGGGGTAATAAAAGAGGTACAAGGTAGGGTAGTGGATGTTGGAGTGGCCCTGGTGAGAGAGGATAGTGTTTGGAAACTCCCTGTACTGTTGTTTGCAGATGATACTGTGTTATTGAGTGAAGACGAAGGGGAGCTGCAAGGCTTGGTGGATGAGTTTGGGAGAGTGTGTAAGAAACGGAATCTAAAGGTGAATGTAACGAAGAGTAAAGTGATGGTCTTTGAGAGAGGTGAAGTCAGTGAATGGACAGCGAGGTTGGGTGGTGAGGAATTGGAAAATGTGAGTACGTTTAAGTACTTGGGTAGTGTGATGAGTAAGGATGAAGGTTTGGAGGGTGAAGTGCTTGAAAGGGTACAGCAGGGAAGAAAGGTTGCTGGTTCTTTGAAAGCAGTGATAAGAAACAGGGAAGTGAGCATGGAAGTGAAAAAGTTACTACATGACAGTATTGTGATACCAACTCTAACGTACGGAAGTGAAGCTTGGACGTTGTTGGAAGGACATAGGTCAAGAGTGAGAGCAGTGGAAATGAGTTATTTAAGAGGAGCCTATGGAGTCACATGGAGAGACAGGCTGACGAATGAGGATATAAAGGAGCGTTGTGGTGTGGATGTGGATGTGATAGGAAGCGTTATGAGGAACACACTGAGGTGGTTTGGCCGTGTGGAGAGGATGGAGGGTGAAAGACTGACGAAGAGAGTGTATGTGAGTGAGGTGGAGGGGGGAAGAGGGAGGGGGAGGCCGAGGATGAGATGGAGGGATGGGGTGGAGAGGTATATGAGAGAGGGGGGTGTGAGTTGGGAGCAGGGCAGTGAAATGGCGGGGGACAGGGCGACTTGGAGGCGATTTGTTTGTGGCCACCCCAAACGGGATTGAGGCGTCTGGCAATAGATAGATAGATAGAAAATAAGAGACTGATGGATTTGGACTATGCTGATGATATTGTACTGATTTGCGGAAGTATTTACGAGATGCAGTGGGTGCTTGATTGTCTGGTGGAGGAAGGAGAAAAAGTGGGATTGGTAATAAATTGTGGAAAGACTGAAATTTTTAATATGAACGTGGAGATCCAAATCGATTGTGTAATTGAGAATAATGTGGTGAAGTATGTAGAAAACTTTAAATATCTGGGAACGATTGTATCATCTAATGGATCATTAAACATTGAAATTGAGGAGAGGATTAGACAGGCTTGGCGAGCTGTTGGAATGTTGAAATCTGTTTGGAATAATAATATGCTTTCGGTACATACTGAAGTGAAAATTTACAAGTCCATGGTTTGACCGATGTTAATTTATGGGCATGAGGCACGGTACAGTACAATTGCAACAGATCAGAAAGTATTAGGATTTGATAATAAAATACTGAGAAGGATTCTTGGGGTAAAGTGGCAAGACAGAGTTACAAATGAAAGAGTAAGGGATATTACGAGAGTGGAACCAGTTGATGAATGTGAGACTGTCTCACTGGAAATGGCTGGGGCACATATATAGAAAAGAAGGCCGTTTAATACAGGATGTGCCAGAGTGGACTGCTAGAGGAAGAAGAGGCAGAGGTAGGCCGAGGGAAACCTGGTTGATGACAATGAAAAGAGAAGCAGGAGAGGAGTGTTGGTGGGACCTGAAGGAGATGGCAAGAGACAAATATTGGTGGAGAGAGTTCATCGAGGCCCCATGCATCCCGTGAGGTGCCACAGAAATTATTGATTGATTGAATTAAATCGTCTTTTAAGCCGGATTTTGAAAAAAAGCGGAATAAAATCGTCTGGTGTAAGCCGGGAAAAAATTAATTAAATCGTCTGTCGTAAGTTGGAATAAAAGTTGAATAAAATCGTCTGTTGTAAGCAGGGTTGTTTGATTTAAATCAGGTTGATTTAAATCAGTGATTTAAATGATGATTAAAATCAAAAGATTTTTAATTCAGATCATTTATTTAAATCATGATCTCATGTTGTAGATTAAAAAGAAGGAAGGAAAACTAAAAGCCAATGTATACGGTATATTTATATGATGGCCGATGTGAAGACACCTACTGTTGTTGGTGTTGTTGCTGTTGTGTAACCCCGGTCTGTCAAGATCAGCAGACCCTGCAATCGCTGCCAAGCAACCACCCCTACAGAACCATCTCTTGCAGTGAACCAATGGTTCCATACGGTAGATATCGCCTCACCACAGCATGGAACGGGGAGGAGTGTGGAAACTTGGTTCCTGGATGAATGGCGGATTTTTTAACATGGGCACCACAGTAGACTCCACATTATTGTTATTTCGCTCTTTGGTCCCCACCCAGCGTTGCACATGGTTTCGTGGGTTACAGGAAACAGGCTTGTCACTCAGTGCAGAGCCATCTGAAGTGAAAAAAAGAGTAATAAAAAAGGACAGGACGGATGGGAGAAGTAAGAAGAAAGGACACACAGAACAAAAAAAAATTATAAAGGTTAAGGAAGAAGTAGGCAGCACTTCATCAGGAGCGTAAATGGTACTCACCACTACCTACCACCAAGACACCAACCGTCCTGCTTACTTGGGACGAGGAGGAAAGGAGATGGGAAGGTGAGGAAAAAAGGGAGAGGAAGGATTGTAGGAGAAAAGTAAGAGGGAGAAATGGAGGGCGAGGGCTAGGGAGAGAGAGAGGAAGCGAAGGGGAGGAAGGGAGAAGGAGGATGTGAATGGGGAAGAAGGGAGAGGAAGGATGAAAGGGGGAAGTTGTGAGAAAGGATTTAAGGAGAAGAGTACTGCTATACTAGGTCCCTCTTTACGAACAGAAGGGGTCAGTCTTGTTGTCAACATCTCTTCTATATCACTCCTCAGCTGTGACTGAGATGCGTTTAGTCTAGAGTAACACACTGCACTGGTACAGCACCAGCACTACGGGTCTTAACACATTGTAACAGACTGACAAAGGATGATGCTCAGTGTTGACAAATTAAATATTCAGATGATTTTTTTTTTATTTGGCTTAATTCAGATGAATTAATAGTGATACAAATCAGATTTTAAAAAAAAATCTGATTTAAATAGAAAAAATCTTTTTTCTTTTGATTAATGAAAAATTAAAAATCTCCAACCCTGGTTGTAAGCCGGAATTAAAAAAAAAAAAATGAAATCGTCTGTTGTAAGCCGGAATAAAAAGGCTAAAGGAAAAATCTTCTCGTAAGTCGGAATAAAACGGCTGAATAAAATTGTCTAGTAAGTCGGAATAATATGGTCCGTCGTAAGTCGGGAAAAGGAGGTGAATAAAATGGTGTCGTAAGAAAGCATTAAATAATAATAATAATAATAATAATAATAATAATAATAATAATTCGTCTTTTGCAAGTTGGAACAAAATGCGAAGTTGCGTGCTTTGGGTCACAGGGTTGATTGTGGTGGTTCTGACGTGTGTGGTGACCTGCAATTCTCTTGAGCATTGCAAAATCGTTTGACGTTAAGCCGAAATAAAGTGCAGGATTAGGTCATTCGCGGCCAGAGGGTTAAGGGAAGATCTCTCATACAGAAGGCGCTATAAACTTTCGCCATTACGTCCTTGAGTATGATGGCGCATTGGTTATATGTTTTCTTCCGACCGTCATACTTTCTCCTTTCAGGGATACCTCATGTGGATTGCAAGGCCTGTGCGATCTCTGTTGAGTTGTTACTACTACACACAGACTCTCTCTCTCTCTCTCTCTCTCTCTCTCTCTCTCTCTCTCTAGGAGCCAGAAAAAGGGATGGGGGTGTGGCAGAGGGAGAGAGAGAGAGAGATCCCTATATTGGCTGAGGGTGCATTTTACAACCCATGAAGTAGAGCCGTGGATCAAAATATTTAGAGGGAATATTAGATTGCTGTAGGTGAGGTTAGGTTAGGTTGCGTTATGGTGGGTTAGGATAGGTTACGTTATGGTCGTACAGTATAGGTTACGATGGTTGGACTACGGTAGGTATAGGACAGGTAAGGTTAGGTTGCGTTATGGTAGGTTAGGTTGTATTACGGTAAGTTAGGATAGGTTAGTTAGGTTGCATCGTGGTAGGTTGGGATAGGTTAAGTTATGGTAGGTTAGGTTAGGTTAGGTTGCATTATGTTAGGCTAGGCTGGGTTGCATTATAATACATTAGGTTGGTTATGTTATTGCTCGAGTGAGGGAAGCGTGCAAAAACTCTATTAAACAGAACAATGGTCTGCAAAATTAAAATCATTTAAACATTGTTTTAATTCCAAGTAGTTATTTTTTTTTTTTTTTTTGCACAATGAACAAAGTAAAACATATATTTCGAATGTTTCCATCATATTACATTTTAATACAGAATGAAAAAGAAGTGTAATTAAAATATAGCAAATGATAAGTCAGTGTATACAATACTGTTCAGAATTTATTGAAAATGAAAACATTTAGTCAGTGTAATTTTCAAACATATACATAAAGGAAACAACACTCTATATTTCATGACTTGCAACATCTTAAGTGTTTGTAGTTTCTCTCTTTTCTTTTCTTTTTTTTTTTTTTTCTTTTCTCTCCAAAACTTCTTTTGGTGGCCAGTCTTATGTACACTTTTTCCGGTGCGTCCCTATGATTCATCCAGCAGTAGTCCGCCATCATTCAGACATCCCAGCGTCTCTGGTTCCTTCTTTCCATGTCCCATGATATCCTGATGGAATCTTTCACCTGTTCTTCACTCACCGCTCCAAGATTTTTGGTGAGAAATTTCAAATGCGAATCCAAAAAAGTGAAATTTGAGACTCATGTTGCAACCCAACCCCTTAAACTTGACAAACAAATTTCTCACAATTTCTTTGTAGTTTGGATCCTTTCTGTTGCCTAAAAACTTGAAATTACTTCTTTGAATGATACCCAAGCCTCTCGTTCCAGGTTGGTCATCTCACCATCAAATTCTGCATCAGAAATCAGTTTTCTAATATCAGGTGCAGCAAATACACCATTAGTTTCAGACAAACCTGAAAACTTTTGGCACAAATACATAAAACAGGCTCCATCTTTTGATAGGGCTTTGACAAACTGCTTCATCAATCCAAGCTTGATATGAAGCGGTGGTAGAACTTTACCTAGATTCATCAAACTTCGTCTGATGATGTTTTTTGGCACTATGCTGTAAATTTTTTCTGTTTGGCCCTCTCTTCTGAACGCAGTGTAAATCCTTGGCTCTGCTGTCCCACTTACAGAGAAAATATGGGAATTTTGCATACCCTGACTGCTGACCCAGTAAGATACACAGAACTTTCAGGTCCCCACATATGAACCAACGGTGTTCATTGTAGTTGGTTTTCTCGAGAAGATTTTCCAAATTCTGGCACGTTTCATTTAAATGCACAAAATGAGCAACAGGTATTGATGCATATATATTACCATTATGAAGAAGTACCGCTTTCAGGCGTCTTTTAGGTGAATCTGTAAATTGTCTCCATTCTTCTGCATTATAATCTCTGCCGAGTTTCTGCAGTAGACCACTTACATCAGTGAAATAAACCAAGGATCCACCTTTCTTGGAATATGTTGCAAATTCTTTTTCTCTATTTCGGTATCAAGAGGAAGTTGTTTGTGAGTGTAATAAGTTTTTATCGGGACCCCAGGAACTTTGGAGCATCTCTGGGGAAACCGAGGTCTGTTACTAAATCATTAAGTTCATCCTGAGAGAATGCTTGTGGCACATTGCTTGAACACGTTGGGATAAATTCTTCATCGTCTACTGCAGCACTTTCTTCTTCTGAGTGAGTTTCTCTATGATCAAGACCATCAGGTTGTCAGGGGTTGGTAGATCTGGCCCATGTGGTTCAGGTATTATTGCTGATGGAAGATCAAGATAAACAATTTCTTTTTTATTCCTTTTGTTGTATCCTTGAATTTTGCAGGAACAAAAATAACAGTCGTTACTATGATTTTCGGGTTCCCTCCATATCATCAGAATACCAAAAATAAGAGCCTTCTTCGTCCATTGTCTTGGTTCCCCAGTACAAACACAGCAGATGCTGAGGGACCCACTTTTTGTCCTGGTCACCAATTTTTATTCCAGAGTAGGCATAATAATTTTTTTTTAACAAAATTTGTTATGATCTATCTCTGCTTTCTCATTTAAAATTTTCCACAAATTTAGCATAAAGGATCAGGGCTGTTCACACAACCTCGAGACACCATACTATGATCGCTAACAGTACAGCAAAATTTTAATTTATCTGTAAAGAAAAAAAATCAATAAATATCATACTTTTTCAGTAAAACACCACTATTTTCAATAATTATCACCGCGAAAAAAAAAAAAAAAATGAACACGACTGAAAGTAATTTACAAGCACACTAGTCAACTGAGTCAAACTGAGATATGTTTCCTGCACTCCAGTACTGGTGTAACTCTTCAGTGTGCTGTGTTCCAACCATATTCTGGCTTATTATCAAATAACTGTGTTGTTTTATACATGGATTATAATATTAGAAAATGCTCAGTTCGAACATATTATCATTGTAATAAAATATCCACATATAATTAAGTGCGATATGATATATATATATATATATATATAAAATGTAATTGAAAACTAAAAGAAAATTTTATGAAAAAAATGTTACATGAGGGAGAAAAATGGTTTTCATTTTTGAATTCAGCACCCAAAAATAAATATGAATCACACGAAATAATTAAAACAAGTGTTTCGATGTACCGGGTATACCTGTGTTCAAGTATGGTGGTAGAGTACATCACTAAAACTGCTATGAAACTGAGCTACAGTGGATCTACGCACATTGTCAGAAAACTTTTGAAAAAGTAATCATGGTACTTTAGTGACTTCTTGAAACCTTCCTCCATAAAGATAAAAAAACAACAACAGCAGCAACTGAGAACCAGAACTGTGATATTTCGGGAACCGCTAAAGCTTCCGCGGCTCTTTGCACATCACTGGAAAACTTATTAAATGTGATAAGTGTTACTGTATTTCTTGCACCCTAACCTGGCGCAGATTTTTCTCCTTTTGGAACTTATTTTTATGTAGTTCAGTAGCAGAAAAAAGATAGTGCTGTACAGTTGCTATGCATTGTTTTTAGGACACTTCTTCATGACCAACATCATATTATAGTGTTAATATCTTGTACTAACTCTTCATTTAAGATGGAGGGATAACAATTTTAGTCCAAGTTTTAGTAAAAAACAGTAAAGTCAGTTTTCTCAGAATTTGCCACCACACTGCTGAAAAACCAAAAGCGTCATATTGAGCACCAGTGCAGAGTTATCTATGAACTATTAAAGCTACAGGGAAGTTCGCACATCGTCGGAAGCCTTATAGGAAAGTAGTGGGTGTTACTTGTGTGGCTTTAGTAAAAACTGTACTCCATATTGTTGAAAAGAAATTAAAAAAAAAAAAAAAAAAGCCAAACTTAGCATCAAAGGAGTAGACTGTAGCACCAGTCGAGCAGGGCAGTACTCCCGAGGTGGATGGAAAGCTGATGACAGGGAGTGCTGGAGCTCCCGTTTCATCAGCCCTCAGGACTAGTTCCTGACCATCCCCCTTTGCTGAACTTTTTCAGTGTCTCAGTTACACAGAGAGTAGGCCAGCATGCTCTCCAGTACAAATTTCTCTAACTCTCTTCACCAAACTACATGCAAAGTACACACTACACTTCCTTTTCAAAAATCAACAAAAATGGCGTCTATCAATCAAGCCTCGGAGTCCCCAGGGGGGGAGACCATAAATGCCCCCGCCATCTGCCCCTCTCCCGGTGACGACTCAAGGTGCCTGGAACCACTGTCTGACTCTCTTCTTCTTCATTTCTGCAACATTCGCGGCCTTTCATCTAACTTTCGCTCTGTTGAGCACCACCTCTCCTCCTCTAAACCTCACCTTCTTTTTCTGACGGAGACTCAGCTGTCTGAGGCAACTGACAGCAAACCCTTTTCTGTATCCTCCTACTTTCTCTATACTCATTTCAAAGCCAAAGGTGGCTGTTGTGTATACATACGCAACGACTTATCTTGCTCTCGTGTTCCTGAACTTGATTCTTCTGAATTCTCCACACTCTGGCTTCGGCTTTCCTGTCATTCTCTGACTAAATATATCTGTGCTGTTTACTTATCCCCTAATTCTACTGACTATCAAAAATTCTTCGACTATCTTACTTCTACGATGGAACACATTCTGTCCATTTCTCCTTTCTCTGAAATCTCCATTCTTGGAGATTTCAATGTTCACCACCACCTTTGGCTCTCCTCTCCTTTCACGGATCCACCTGGTGAACAAGCCTACATCTTTTCTATCCTTAATGACCTAGAGCAGCTTGTACAGCACCCTACCCGAATCCCTGACCGCCTTGGAGAGAGCTCCAACATACTTGACCTCTTCCTCACAACTAATCCTTCTGCTTACTCTGTTAATCTTTTCTCTCCGTTGGGCTCCTCCGATCACAACCTTATTACCTTAACCTGTCCTATCACTCCAGTACGGCCTGTGGACCCTCCAGGGAAACGTCGTCTGTGGCATTTTGGAGCCGCGAACTGGGAGGCCCTCAGGCAGTACTTCTTTGATTTTCCCTGGAATGATTATTGCTTCCATGGCCGGGAGCCATCTGAGTGTGCCTCGCGCATTACGGAGGTTATTCTCTCGGGCATGGAAGCATACATTCCTTTCTCATATCCTTTGACTAACGCAAGAAAGCCTTGGTTTAATCACGCTTGTTCTAATGCTGTCCGCAACAAGGAGAGGGCCTACAAAAGGTACCGGAGCCAACCCACCCCTGAATCACATCATCTTTACGTTTCTGCCCGGAATCGTGCTAAGTCTGTTCTTCGCTCTACTAAAAATAATTTCATCCATACTAAATGCTCTCAACTCTCCAACTCGAATTCTTCCTGCTCCTTCTGGCACCTTGCCAAAAATCTTTCTAACAACTTTACCTCATCATCCTTCCCTCCTCTTTTCTACTCTGATGGTTCTGTAGCTATTTCTTCTACTGATAAAGCAGATCTCTTCGCACAGACTTTCTCCTCCAATTCCACCTTAGACGATTCCGGTGCTGTTCCTCCATCACTTCTCCCCTCTGACTTCCTCATGGCTGACATTAAAATTTCTTCAGTTGATGTATTTTCTGCCATCACTGGCCTCAGTACTAACAAGGCATATGGGCCTGATGGGGTCCCTCCTGTTGTTCTCAAGAACTGTGCTTCTGTGCTTACACCCTGCCTAGGCAAACTCTTTCGCCTTTGTCTGTCAACTTGTACCTTTCCTTCTTGCTGGAAGTTTGCTCTCATTCAGCCAGTCCCAAAGAAGGGTGACCACTCCCAACCCTCCAACTATCGTCCAATTGCTTTAACGTCCTGTATTTCAAAAGTTTTCGAGTCAATTCTTAATAGAAAAATTTTAAGGCATCTTTCCTATCACAACCTTCTTTCCGATCGTCAGTATGGGTTCCGTCAGGGACGCTCCACTGGCGATCTTCTCACCTACCTTTCAGACTCCTGGTCATCCTCCTTTCGGGACTTTGGCGAAAGCTTTGCCATTGCACTTGACATCTCAAAGGCTTTCGATCGAGTCTGGCATAAATCTTTAATTTCCAAACTGCCCTCCTACGGTTTCTATCCTTCTATCTGTGCCTTCATCGCTAGCTTCCTTTCTGGTCGTTCTATAGCCGCTGTTGTAGACGGCCATCGTTCTTCTCCTAGATCTATCAACAGTGGTGTTCCTCAGGGCTCTGTCCTATCACCAACTCTCTTCCTTTTATTCATCAATGATCTTCTAAGCTGTACATCTAACCCTATCCACTCATACGTTGATGACTCCACCCTTCACCTTTCCATTCGGTTTCCGCAACGCCCATCTCAACAGTTACTTCAAGAAACAAGGGATGAGGCTATGGCACACCTAATGTCTGACTTGGCTCGTATCGCTGACTGGGGTAAAAATAATATGGTTGTCTTTAATGCATCTAAGACTCAGTTCTTACACCTATCAACCCGACAAAATCTTCCACAGGTATACCCATTAATGTTTAATAATATTCAGCTGAATCCTGCATCATCCTTGAACATGCTTGGGGTTTCATTTACTCAGGACTTATCTTGGAAAGATCATATTACATCTCTTGTAAAATCTGCTTCCAAGAGATTGGGTGTGCTAAGCCGACTCCGCTCTTTCTTTACCCCTGCACAATTGTTGACTCTATACAGAGGTTTTATCCGCCCCTGTGTGGAGTACAACTCTCATGTGTGGGGAGGCTCCCCACATACAGCTCTTCTCAATAGGGTGGAGTCAAAGGCTTTTCGTCTCATTAACTCTCCTCCTCTTACTGACTCCCTTCAACCTCTGTCTCTTCGCCGCACTGTTGCATCTTTATCTCTTTTCTATCGCTACTTTAATGGTCACTGCTCCTCTGAACTGTCTGCTTGCATTCCTCCACCTCTACGACGGGCGCGTAGCACCCGTCTGGCAGCAAACTCTCATCCCTTTTCTGTCCAACTCTCTAATGCAAGAGTTAACCGTTACTCCCAGTCTTTCATTTATGCAACAGGTCAGCTCTGGAACTGTCTCCCTCTGTCTGTATTTCCTGCTGCCTATGATCTCCAGTCTTTCAAACGCAGTGTGTCCAGGCATCTCAAAATGATCGGATCTTGAATTTGGCTCTCTATTGTATTTTGTTTTTCTCTTGGAAGGAACTGTTACTGCGGGCCATGGCCTTTGGTTCCTTCTTCCTCGCATAAAAAAAAAAAAAAAATGAAAACAGTGTTATTTTGGAAGTTATAACTCCCTATAGTCCGGTGACGTATTTTTTATTTTACGTTTTTTAACATTGACAATTTTAACTCAGACTTCTCTGTTAAGTGATCAGTGGAGGCCATATTTAACCCCTCCATTTTGAAAAGCCTCTTCTAAAGTGGATAAAGACGTCTGGAAGTAGCAGGAAGTAAAATGTACGTTATCAAGGTGAAGGGGGTGACGCTGCAGTGGACCTGCACATATCGTTGGAAAGCTACACTAAAAACATCAGCAAGCTTGCTCGCAAGGACATGTTCACACTTTAGATTGAGGACACCTGTAACTTCGTATTATATTGTATTAGGTTTATCCGTTCATTGGGGGAGGCGTTCCTTAGATGAAAAAAAAAAATCTGTTGAAAACGAAGTACCACGTGGAAGCCAATATCCACCCAATTCCGAAGAACGGAAATTCTTCTGACCCCTCTGATTACAGATCAATTGCTGTCACATCTTTTGGTAGGGTATTTGAAACTTTAATTAATAAGCACAAAAGTTAAACAACTTGAATCCAACAACTTAATTAGTGATAGACAATATGGTTTTCGCCACGAAAGATCCACCATTGACATAATCTCCTAACTCATACCATCCATCAGTCAATTGATCTACATGGAGAAACTCATGCAGTAGCTCTTGATATTTCTAAAGCTTTCGACAGAGTATGGCACCGTTCCCTGCTGTCCAGACTCCCTTGCTATGGACTAACCGTCACTAACGTCTTTTGTTCCTTTGATTTCTTCATATCTTAGTGACAGGAAAATAAGAGTAATAGTAGATGATGTATATTTTAATTTTCACTCAACGCCGGCATGCCGCAGGGATCAGTTCAGGCGCCAACCCTATTCCTGGTTCATATTAATGATCTCGTATCTGTCATCCACAATCCCATCCGCTCATACGCAGATGACTCAACACTACATAGTTCATTCACACTCAGACACCCAATTACAAAGTCTAATCTCTACCTCTCAACTCAGTACGGCCATCTCCATAAATCAAAACCTATCTACGATTAGTGAATGGAGACAAAACAACTTTGTCTCATTTATTTCTAGTAAAACTAAATATTAACAGTTTACTAATAGACAGATATTGCCAGATTCGTACATTACCCTCAGTGCTACTAATATTCCCATCTCCAAAAGTATTGACATTCTCGGCGTCTCACTTAACAATGCCCTCAGCTGGACCTCTCATGTTAGATCACGTGCTAAAACCGCCTCGAAAAAACTTAGATTATTGTACAAAGTCCGTAACTTCTCCGCTGATGAGCAGTTATAATTTATAAGAGTCATGTGCGCTCTCAGCTTGAATATTGCTCACCCTTGTGGAATGGATGTGGAGAGGTTGCATTAAAATAACTAGACAAAATTCAGAAAAAAGCTGTTAGAATTATTAACAACCCTGCCATTACAAATAAACTACCTCCCCTGCAAGTAAGAAGGAATGTTGCCTCCCTTGCATTATTTTACAGATACTGTATATTTATGGCAAATGCTCAAACGAAGTTGCGTCCATGGTGCCACCTCTCCATGCTTTCCCTCGTGCTACACTGGCATCTGGTAGCGCTCATGACTGGAATGTCACTCAGCCATATTTCAGAACTTCTGCCTATCAGAATTCTTTCATTCCCCGAACTGCTTCTCTCTGGAACTCGCTTCCCCAGAGTTGTTTCCCTCCAAATTTCAACCCACAGCTGTTCAAGTCTAACTGTTACAGATATTTTATGAACAGAGGACACCAGTAATCTGGTGTATGGATTATATTTTTTTTATTAATTTGTTTTTCCTTCCTCCGTTCTGTTATTAAAAAAAAAAAAATGTCAACCATTGAAATTGTTCACATCTCAGGTGAAGCAATTCAGTGTAAAGTGTGTAAATACCTCCTCCAGACACGGCCTGTCACATTATACAGGGAGATTCAAAAGAAACATTACCCAGAAGACATCTTTGCTTCTCTCTCTGCATTAGAGTAAGACATTGTGCCTGTGATACAAGTCTCCCGAGACATTTCCTCCTGCAGTGTCCCTAACCGCTCCCTCACACATTAAACCATTTCATCAGTCAACACAGGTGGTCGTCCACCTCCAGATTTACGAAAACGGACAACCAGTCTTGAAACTGTCATCTTATTTGGACTGGGGCCATCAGCATGTCGTCCTTGAAACGATCATATCACCTGTGCGTAGGACCGCTTAGGAAAATATTCTTCAAGAATAAACACACGTTCCCCTTGGAAAAACATAACCTAGCTTCAGCTGAACACAAAGTACTCCTTCCGATTGCACAGGACATGTTACCCGCGAAGTGTTGCTGGTGTTTCATTAACATACCAGAGGAGCCATCTGTTGAAAGAAAACAGAATTACAACCAATTTTCCATTATTTCAAGACCATTCTATGATGGGTAACGTTTCTTTTGAATCACCCTGTATATTAGAATGTGTAAAGTTACGAAGATACAGAATGGAGGAATAGAGGAAAAGTTTTTGTGGTTACTATGCAATATGCAGATACTGTGTGGGAACGGGAACAATTGTTGATGTCTCCGTCAGTTTCCTGGGTTTTGTTATCCACAATAGCTTATATGGGATGTCGTGGGTAACAAAGTATCCAGGTATTTCCAGGACTTTTATTCACTGCCGCTATTAGGCGAATAAGTGTGCGTACACAGAAATAGGTGTAATTCATGTGCAAGTATGTATAGTATATCAGATATATCACTGTAAACATGTTAACTTCTTGTGGTGTGTCGTATCTGATATATATATATATATATATATATATATATATTCTATCATCCAATCCTACATTGCCCCGTGAGGAGCGTAGGAGGCCGGGGCTAGGCAGTTGGTCCCGAAATTTAAGATGAGAGTGACCAGCTTCACTCATCCCTGAGTGACATTACATGAGCAGTCAACGCCAACCATCCCTTGGATATAAACCTTCACCGGCTCAATCCGATTGGAGCGCAATAATTATATATAGTCTATATATATATATATATATATATATATATATATATATATATATATATATATATATATATATATATATGCACTTGAGTACAGTACATTGTACTGTAAATAGATGGACTGAGGCACAAGCATGCTGGGGATGGAATGCTTGTGCATTCAACTATATGATGTTTTTTTTTTTTTACCGGGCATGGAATATATATCTAGTTAAGCCCTACCATTCAAGATATATATTAGCCGTATGTTTAAAATCAAAATACTGTCATAAAAAACACTACAGTAATTTATATGTACATAAGTACTTATGTATATGTATACGTGTGTTTAATATATATATATATATATATATATATAGCAGGGAATATGTGTAACCACTGATTTCGTGGAAACCCTGGAAAATAAGTGAAATAAGTTAAAATTTGGATGGCTTAATTATTTTAGGTTAATTTAGGCTGCGGTTAGGTTAGGTTGGGATGATCTAGGTTAAGTTTAGGTTTAGGGTAGGGTAGGGTAGGGTTGGTTAATTTAGGTGAATGCAAAGTTATGTTACGGGTTCATCAGAATTAACCTAACCTAACCTAAACTTATCCTAGATTATCCCAGCATAACCTAGCCGAAACCTAAATCATCCTAACCTTAATTAACCCATCCCAATTTAAAATCATTTCACGAATTCCCTAGGGATTTCACGAAATCATTGGTTACACAGATTCCCTGTAACACGTGTGTGTGTGTGTGTGTGTGTGTGTGTGTGTGTGTGTGTGTGTGTGTGTGTAATACATATATTTCTCTCTCTCTCTCTCTCTCTCTCTCTCTCTCTCTCTCTCTCTCTCTCTCTCTTTTCCCCTCGACATAAAAACAAAGCTTAATATAAATAATTGTCACATTTACACATCAACAGTTCTGTGTGGGGAGAAATATTAATACTATTCTGTGATAGTTGGTAGTCTTCCATAACAAAACTAACGCAGCATACCGGTGTATTTATATTTAACATATATACAGTAGGTTAAGCTAATGTTTAAGTGGAAAGTTGATTTACTGCCATGAGACTGCTAGTAGTATATCGTAGAAAATATGACGTAATTACTGCCCATTGGTGTGTCCTGTTGCTGATCGGGACTCTTGGAACTGAACTGAGGTACGAGTATATAAGATATACTCACCTCATAATGAAGGGTTAAAAAATGAGAGGGACAATTAAGACAAGGTTGACCCTTCCATTGGGAAGGGTTTCCGTCAGCTTAAGAAATTTGTGTTGCGGTAACCAGAACAAACATCGTAGGTGTGTCGCAACTATTATAATCATTACATTATAGTAAAATTAGGTAAGGTTAGGGTGAGCTAGGCCATTTTGCGCCCTTTTCCATGTTACAAACACCCGTGGCTACAATATGACAGAGGCGACCAGTTTACTAAAGATTTTTTTTTTCTTTTGTCGTTTTGTTTCCCTGGGAGAGTCAGGGGTGTGATGGGCTGGTGAATATTGGAGTGGCAGGGGTCGGAACCGGAGGCGGGGGGACGGGGGTGAGAGGGGAAGACGAGGTGAGGAAGGGTTGCAGGCAGGGGAGGGGAGGGGAGGGGTGAGAGGAGGTGGGGAGAAAGAGTTGGAGGAAAGGTGGGGGTGAGGGAGACAGGGGATTAGAGCAGAAGAAAGGGGAGAGGAGAAGAGAGTTTAATTAGGTATGAGGAAGGGTGAGGATGGAAGGGAAGGGAAATGGAGAGGGGAGGAATAAGAAGGGAAAGATGGTGAAGGGTGGGATGAGAGAAGAGATAGGACTGAGGAGGGGGTAGAGTTGGAGGGAGGGGAGAGGAGGGATACAGTAATAGAGCAACATTGTTATGCAGTCAGAGTTACCATTTCCATGCAGGCTAAGCTACTGTACAATATTCATCCCGTTCTTTGAAAGTTTCATAACTCTATCTTCAGTAATGATATTTCTCCCCATTTCCGGCCAGCTTCGGCGAGAGGGACTGATGGGTGAGTATTTTTTCTTTGCTGTCCACATCTTTGTAACAAGCAGCCTTTAAAGAACCAATAGATCTGTTGCGGGTGGCTTTCATTGGTACCTTTGTGTATTGCTTTGTTAGGAAGAGGAGAGGAGAGGGTTAAGATAGGAGGTAGGGCTGAGGAAGGGTTAAAGTGAGGGGAGTCAGGAGCAAGAGGAGGGAAGGATGAGATGTAATAAGATGCGGTTGAGGGGAAGGTAAAGGAGTAGTGAAGGAATGATGATGGTGAGGGGAACAAGAAGGATGAAGGAGGATTGGAGTAAGGGAACAGATAAGGGGAGGGTGAGCTGTTGTTTTTGCATGAGGGATAAAGGGAGGGTGAAGAAAGGGCAGGGGTGACATATACGGGAGGGAAAGTTCAGTTGAGGGGAAAAGTAAGACTAGGAAGAATTGTTGCTGGAAGAACGGGGTGAGGAAGAAAAGGAAGGAAGGGTAGAAAGCAAGGAGAAGTGAAGGAGAGACTGAAAGAAGGAGGGTGTTCAGGAGGAGTGACCGTGGGAGGGAGAGGCTGGCAAGAAGGGTGGAAAGGATGAAGGAGGGAGAGAAAAGCTACACTGAAGGAAGGAAGGAGTGAGGGGAAGGGAGAGGGGAGGTGTAAAGAATTCAGGGATAGAGTGAGAGGAAAAAGCAGAAGTGAAAGGTGAAAGGAGATGATAGGTTGAGGGATAGAAAAAAGATTTAAAATAAGAGGACTGGAGTGCGCGACCAGTGGAAGGGAGAGTGACAAAGGAAAGTGAAGTTGGTGGAGCAAGATTGAAACAAGACGAAAATAATAAAGACAGGAATAAAAGAAAGGCAGTAAAGGCTCCAGGGACGGATTGTTTGAGTGCAGTAATGTAGTTTTGGTGAGGGGAGGTAGCGTGGATACGAGGGAGTGTGACTGAAGAATGGAATGAAGGTATAACTGTACCCATGTACAAAGGAAAGGGGTTTATTTTTGTCCAGTGCGGTAGAAGTGTGTGGTAATGTATTGATTGAGAGAGTGAAGATATTAACAGAAGGGGTTGTGTGAAGAATAGGCTGAATTCAGGGAGGGCAGAGGATGTGATGATCATTTAAGCAAATAGTTTTGGCAAGTATGGTGGTTATTTATAACATTATAGATCTCGGGAAGACAATCGTATAGGGGGATTGGCTGGCATTATGAGTGTATGAAGTGAAAGAGAAAGTACTCAGAGCTATCTGGAATATGTATGATACAACAACTGCAGCTGTGAGATTGGACAGTGCAATAAGTGAGTGGTTTATAATGATGTTGGATTAAACAATACTGTATCAAGCCAGTATGGGCGGCCAGTGTGCATATGAATGAAGTACTGAACGAAGTAAAAGAGAGGACGCTGGGTAGGGGAGTGGTTCGGTAGAGAGAAGAGTCCGTACATGCAGAGACTCTAAAGTAGGGACTCCACAGAGGAGGCAATGAGTGGGAACTGTCTGTCTGATGTTTGCTGATGATGAATTACTGAAACCAGATGAGTGGAAATTGTACGGTCTGGTTGAGTATTTTGGTAGTGTGTTTGTCACGAATCAAATTCGCGACATTTCCCTTTTGTGAGAAGCCACGAACTATTAGTGGAAAACTCACTGTTTATCGTTCAGTTAACCGCTCATTCGGACGGAAGCTTTGTCAAATCAATTTTGCATTGTCATACGTGATCGTCTTTGTGTGAGACATTAGCGCTTCCACTGAGCGATTTGTTTTGGGCGCGTTTCGCTCACTCGACCATTAAAAAATGCGGCCTATTGCTCCCCCTTTTTTCCCACGACTTACTCAGTCCAGTGTTTGTTGTGACGGAGAGAGGTCCTGTGCTCCAGAAGTGTGAGAGGTCAGCTAGCACCCAAGCTCCACTGAGTATAGTTAATCCAAGCTCCCACCCCCTGGGTGATACACAGCATTCATCGATCAGTATTTCCTTTTTGTATTTTCGTAGTCTTAAGAGTTTAGTTAAGGTGTTTTTTCCTAGGCGTAAGTATTTAGCTTTTGCGTGAGTGAGTGAGTGCGATCTCATTAATTTGATTTTGAATCGTAACGTTAAATTTATTTTTTGTAATCAATAAATTTAACAGTTCTTTTTCTTGAGCTTAATGTAATGTAAACTCTTGCTTCATTTCTCCATAATTAAGCTTATTTTCCATATAGCTCCTAGCTTGCATAAACGTTTGCCTTTCATAACTGGCACTTAGACCAGTCTTGTATTAAACTTAAAATCCGTTGTGCCTTCTAGGAGTTAAGCATCAGCAAGAACCTGATGTTAGTATTAGTTATTTATTGTCAGGGGTGAAGTAACTTTCTCCAGAGGCTACAGTACTAATAAACAGCAATTGAGTGATTAGTCTCTGCTGTGTACTGTCGAGAAAGTTTATAAATTCTTGTTCTTAGAGAATCGTTGCTTGATTTAGCAAGACAATCATTGTCCCTGCTCTTTAATATTATTGAATATTATTATCAATTTGAATAATATTTAAGCAATTATTTTAAAAACCCAGTGATATTTTAAAAACCCCGTGACAATTGGCGACCTCGCCAGGATATTAACTCCTAGCTCTAAAGCTATTCACGAGATAGTGCTCACTCGTTCATATTTAGGTATTTATAATTAAAGTTTATAGGCACAAGTTTACTGGTGTTTACCGTTAATTTGGCAAGTGAATTTTTGCTTTATTAATCCATAGAGTATTTAACTCTATTTAGTACTTTATTTTTGGTAACGCCAGACGACTTTATTCGCTCCTGGGTAGCCGCCGTACCCATTGTGTTAATTATTGAGTTCTCAGTTATTTGCATTTTTGCTTTAATCTTTGCCAGTTAGCTAGATAAGACTGGTCACCACTAGCTTGTGTCTGTATTCTTTATTTGTGTTATTAGCATTCGTTTGCGAAGCAGTCAGCACTCAGTTTCGGTTTGCTTAATAAATTAGCGCCATGGCTACCACTGTATTTTTACAGGAAGCCAAAGAAATGGGTCTTTCGGACCCAACCGAAATTAAAGAGTATATACTCTCACGGCATAATCAGGAGCAGCAGCGCGAGAATGATGCCCGTGAAGAGCGTAAGATTCAGCGCGAATACGAGCGAGAACAGCGTGAGGAACGCGAAAAGGAGCGCGAGTACGAGCGAGAACAGCGCAAATACAAGCAGAAACAACGCGAGCTCGAGTTAGAAAAAGAGCGACAACAGCGCGAACACGAGCTAGTACAAGAGCGAGAACAGCGCGAATACGAGCGTGAACAACGAGAACACGAACGTGCCGAGCGAGAAGCTCACGAAAAACATGAACTTGAAGTGCTGAAGCTCAAGCGAGATTCCTTGGCTTCAGACACGTCTGGTGCAGTTGGTCCAAGCTCCACGAGCGTTCTCCCTGCACATGTCCTGGCGACCCCACGCATCAAGCTTCCTTCATACAAGGAAAGCGAGCGAATCGAGCCGTACATAGCTCGTTTTGAGGACATGGCAGACATGTATCAACTGGATGAGGCAGCTAAGCGGATCCAATTTCTTAGTTTATTTGAGGGCCCTGCCCTCAATATTCTTCACAGAATTCGTGGAGACAATCTCACGTATGAGATGATGAAAGCTGCACTCATTAAGGCGTATGGTCTCACAGTAGACGACGCCAAAGTTCAGTTCATGCGAGCTCGTCTCCAAGACAAGGAGACAGCTGTTCAGTTCCTTGATCGTCTCACAGCCTACTTAAATGAGTGGATGGAGAAAGATGAAACTCCTTCCACGCGTGAGGGGATAATTGACCTTATGCTGCGTACACAGCTAGAGAGGTCATGGCCTGCTGAGCTCATAGCACAGCTTAAGATCTGCCAGGTGAAAGATGCCAGCCAAATGGCAGAAAAGGCTGACGCATTCTTTACTGCATACGGGTATCAAACTCGTAAGCAAAACACCTGGAACAGAAAACCTGATAAATCTGGAAAATCGTCTCAGATTGAACCCCAGCAAAAAGGCCATTCTCAGAATAATGGCCAAGGTCCAAAACCGCAGTGGAAGGACCAGGGGCAAAACACTCAGAAACCTGAGTGGAAGAGGTACAACAAGTACCCTAACCAGCAGCAGTATCAGCCACACAACCGACCGTCGGGACAAACTTTTTCACCACCAGCTCAAAAGAGGCAGGAAGCGAATGCAGCCTTCATTCCTCAGCAGCAGCACGGTGGTCACGTCCCTACCAGTATGGGTACTTCCCCACAGTTCACTAGTCCCACAGTGACAGTGAACCCCCCTCCACAGATGGCCAATGTTCCATCTTCCCAATATAATTCTCAAGGCACAATGTTTGCCACATCAATTCAGCAGCCTCATGAGTGGCTAGCTGCTTCCTCCACAGGCCCTCCCACAGGTGACAGTACCTTCCTGGTTCAGCCAGGGTTTGTGGGAGGCATTCCTGTGAAGGTCCTGAGAGATAATGGTTCCTCAGGTTGCTCTGTCAAGCAGAGTCTAGTTCGGCCTGAGCAGTATACAGGTCGACAGATCCATGCAAACCTTATTGATGGATCAGTGAGATTGTTCCCTGAGGCATGTATCCAGGTGGCATCTCCATTTTATACTGGTATGACACTCGCAGTTGTCATGCCAGAACCTTTATTTGACCTCATCATTGGCAATATTCATGGAGTCAAGGATAGTTGCTCCGATGATGACGCTACTCAGACTTCGGCTGCTGCGGTAACATGAGCCATGGCTGAGGCTCTAGACTGTGTCACCCCAGTGATCATTGAATCGCCGCAAGATCTGATGTGTAGTCAACTTGTTGTGCAAGAACAACATTCTGACCCGACACTTGCTGCCGTGCGGAACAAACAAAAGGGTCGAGTGATTAAGTATTCACGGGGAGGTCAAGCCAAGTTCCTTCGCAAACAAGGACAGCTCTACCGTGAGTCACGAACACCCGAGGGCGAGGTTCGACTGCAGTTTGTCGTCCCCGCCAAGTACCGCCAAGCAGTGTTAGAATGGGGTCATTGTTCAGCCTCAGGAGGTCACATGGGCAAAAGGAAGACCCAGGGCCGTATCCGAGCTGACTTTTTCTGGCCAGGGATGGGACGAGACATAGATAGTTTTGTCCGTTCCTGCAGTGTGTGTCAAAGTAACACCACTAATCAGGGACATGTCCTTCCTGTGCCATTCATAACCACACCTGTAATCTCTGAGTCAGTTGAGAGACAGGGTAGTGGTGAAGTGAGTGCAGACCTGACGTCTCGCCCATTGGCCCCACAGGACACATCATGTCCAGGGCCTGTACATACATATTATGTACCGTAGGTTAAGGGGGAAGTTCGAGAGAGAATTCCGCAGAGGCGACTCGAGGCTATGGAAGACCCGAGTTTGCACAAGGATTCTCAGCTTCCCGGTACTAATATAAGTACTGTAGGTTAAGGGGGAAGTTTGAGAGAGAACTCCGCAGAGGCGACTCGAGGCTATGGAAGACCCGAGTTTGCACAAGGATTCTCAGCTCCCCGATACTAATATAAGTACTGTAGGTTAAGGGGGAAGTGAGAACTCCGCAGAGGCGACTTGAGGCTATGGAAGACCCGAGTTTGCACAAGGATTCTCAGCTCCCCGATATTAATATAAGTACTATAGGTTAAGGGGGAAGTGAGAACTCCGCAGAGGCAACTTGAGGCTATGGAAGACCCGAGTTTGCACAAGGATTCTCAGCTCCCCGATATTAATATAAGTACTGTAGGTTAAGGGGGAAGTTCGAGAGAGAACTCCGCAGAGGCGACTCGAGGCTATGGAAGACCCGAGTTTGCACAAGGATTCTCAGCTCCCCGATATTAATATAAGTACTGTAGGTTAAGGGGGAAGTGAGAACTCCGCAGGGGCGATTCGAGGCTATGGAAGACCTGAGTTTGCACAGAGATTCTCAACTTGTCGACACTAATCGTGTGCTGTAATTAATGGCGACCTCGAATGTACGAAGCTTAGGCTGTCACTCGCATTTTTCAGCCAGAGCGTACTTTTCGTAGCATGTACTGATTGCTAGGCAGAGAGAGTAATTGTAACTTAATAAAAGTTTTGTCTCATTGACACTTTTGATGCTCCACCTCAATTGATTTTGCAGGTACAGCAATGGGTGTAGCAGTTTTGCTGTGCGGGCCAGCTGATCATCTGCTGCACGCTGCCGCCTCTTCTCCTCTGCCTTCGTCGTCGTCATATTATTATTTACTGTGTCATTTTACACGTAGGTACAGTTACACTACAACTGTCACACCTACACCGTGTATTACATACACCACGCTACACAACAATTAGTTGTCAGTGTAAATGTAGCGAATTTTCGCTCAGTTTGACCTGAGTTTAGGATTTTCACCGTCGTCACGGAGTTTTTCCCTCAAGCTTGCTTCTATTAACGTAAATACGAGTTTTTTTTTCGCTCACTGGCGACTGCGACTTTCTCCTGTAGCAGGATAGCACACACACCACAGTGTGAATCTTGTGTGACTCAGTTAGGATGTGTACATATATATATATCCACAAATTTTTTCCCATAAGGAAAAAATTTAATTTTGTAGGGGCGTAATGTCACGAATCAAATTCGCGACATTTCCCTTTTGTGAGAAGCCACGAACTATTAGTGGAAAACTCACTGTTTATCGTTCAGTTAACCGCTCTTTCGTACGGAAGCTTTGTCAAATCAATTTTACATTGTCATACGTGATCGTCTTTGTGTGAGACATTAGCGCTTCCGCTGAGCGATTTGTTTTGGGCGCATTTCGCTCACTCGACCATTAAAAAATGCGGCCTATTGCTCCCCCTTTTTTCCCACGACTTACTCAGTCCAGTGTTTGTTGTGACGGAGAGAGGTCCTGTGCTCCAGAAGTGTGAGAGGTCAGCTAGCACCCAAGCTCCACTGAGTATAGTTAATCCAAGCTCCCACCCCCTGGGTGATACACAGCATTCATCGATCAGTATTTCCTTTTTGTATTTTCGTAGTCTTAAGAGTTTAGTTAAGGTGTTTTTTCCTAGGCGTAAGTATTTAGCTTTTGCGTGAGTGAGTGAGTGCGATCTCATTAATTTGATTTTGAATTGTAATGTTAAATTTATTTTTTGTAATCAATAAATTTAACAGTTCTTTTTCTTGAGCTTAATGTAATGTAAACTCTTGCTTCATTTCTCCATAATTAAGCTTATTTTCCATATAGCTCCTAGCTTGCATAAACGTTTGCCTTTCATAACTGGTACTTAGACCAGTCTTGTATTAAATTTAAAATCCGTTGTGCCTTCTAGGAGTTAAGCATCAGCAAGAACCTGATGTTAGTATTAGTTATTTTTTGTCAGGGGTGAAGTAACTTTCTCCAGAGGCTACAGTACTAATAAACAGCAATTGAGTGATTAGTCTCTGCTGTGTACTGTCGAGAAAGTTTATAAATTCTCGTTTTTAGAGAATCGTTGCTTGATTTAGCAAGACAATCATTGTCCCTGCTCTTTAATATTATTGAATATTATTATCAATTTAAATAATATTAGCAATTATTTTAAAAACCCAGTGATATTTTAAAAACCCCGTGACAGTGTTTATAAGACGTAATTTAAAAGTAGATGTGGAAGAAGAACAAAATGTTGGTGTTTGAAACAGGCACAGGGGCAGAAGGAAGACCGAAATTAAACTTTTCGATAAAGGAAAGCATGCAGGTGTTGAAGTATTTAAACAGCGTAATGAACAGAGATGGTTGTATGGAGGAAGAAGTGAAGGGAAGACTGTAGCATGGAAGCAAAGCGGCAAGGGCGTCGAGAGCAGCGACAAGTGGCAGGAATGAAGTATGAGAGTAAGGGGTTATTGCTTGACAGAATTTTATTTCACTCAATTCGTCGGCATTGATGAAGTGTGGGTGATGCTTGAGGTGCAGAAATCAAGAGTGAGAACATTTGAAACATGCTGCCTTAACCCGCCCCATCCCGACCACTTTTCCACCACTGACTCCCCCCAATCCCGACCATTTTAGGAAACAATTTTTTTTGGCTCAAACCTTCGCTTTTGGTGAGAAACATCGAAAATTCATAGAGAAATCGCTCACCTGAGGTTTAAAATACTCATTACAGGTAGGAGAGCCTCCTTACCTTACTGGGTTTCCTATCAGGCTGGCACCAAAGAAAACGAGTTCTATGGGAGGATAACTATTTCACACCACTCATAAACGGTATTTATTTATTTACCGTTACGAATTTATATGTAGTACAAGAGTATATTGACTTTCAAGCAGTAATATAGGCATTATAAGCATTGTTTCACTCACTAATACCTGACCTTTTTTTGCCACATTACCTGATCATCATTTCTGACTGTTTCTTCCTCTAATGCTATGTAAAGTTTGTCCTCCACATTGTCATTGATTGGGGAATCACTCTGGCCCTGAATTTCGTACCGTGGCATGACATGGCTATACTGGCCAGGTCACTGATAACAGGTGAATTGCTGAGACAATGGAATGCAGGGGGGGGGAGGAGGTCATGCTGGGTAAGGCATTGTCTCTGCCTGGCATCTTGTTGAGGAAGGTGTCACGTGTATACGTACCAAAAATGACTCGCGAAAATTGAAAATTGTGCAAATTAGGGACTTGCATTTTTTTTTGCGTTTATGTACGTCGATGGGATTGGCAGAGACAAAACGTGTGGACGTAAAAGAACGTCGACGGGACGCCGCGGGTTAAACGTGCCCGTGGAGGGACAGGTGAATAAATGAAGGAACGTGAAGGTTGCGTGCTGGTTGATGTTGTTGGAAAATTAAGGAATACCCGTATATCTCCGAGGTTTGTTGAGCCAGATGGAACAAAACGAAAATGAGAGACTGACGACGAGTGACGTGGTTGGCAGAAGAATAAGAGGATGATAAAACAAACTGGGGAGATGAGGTGGTTCAGTATTTAAGGGAGTGTTATGTGTCTTTGGAGGATGTATTGTTACTGAGTAGGGACAGGAATGCAAGTATCTGGAGGCTCTGTTATCGAGATCACCCCATACAGGATGAGGCATCAGGCGATAGATAGACTGAAAGATAGATCGATGATCAAGAGGAGCGACTCAGAGGTGAGAGAATAAGGAAGGGTAGAGAGTGCAAGAGGGGCGAGATGAATGAGGTTAAAGGCTTGAAGGCTCGGTAAAATGTGAAAAGGGTGAACTTAGGGTTACAGTTCGTCCCCGGCCACACCCCTTGTATCAGTCATCACCCTCCTAGTTTGTCCCGGGGTCCTGTTCCCACACTGAAGAATTGTTCCCCATGGGCCTGTTTTACCCCTGTGGACCTGTTTCACTGATTGATCTATTTATCCCATGAGCCTATTTTCCCGTAGACCTGGTGTACCATATGGACTACTTTTGCCCATGAACCTGTTTTCCCATGTACTTATTTTTCCGTGGACCTATTCTCGCCACGTCCCAGTCCTCCCCATGTCCCGATTCTCCCCACGTCCCTATTGTCCCATTGTCCTTATTTTTCCCGTGTCCCTCTTTTCCCCATGTCCCTGTCCCTGTTTTCCCCATGTCCCTATTTTCCACCATGGGTCTGTTATCAACCTTGGATCTGTTGTCGTTAGTGCCTATTTTCCTTTATGTACGCATGTTCTCATGGTGAAACACATGGATCTATATTCTCCCATGGACATTTGTACCCTCTGGACTTGTTTCTATTTAGGCTTATTTCCACCGAGGAATATGCCTCAAGGACCTGTTTTTCCACATGGTTTTTGATATCGATTTTTTTTTTTAAATGCCAGTGTATGCCTTTACTAGTACTGGAAATTATGGGCTGTGTTTGAGCCCATTTAAAGTGTTTAATAGAGTCTCTGAACCTCCTGTCTTTGTGAAAATGTACCTGCAGTGTTACCAGTTTTTGTGTCATCAGCAAATGTGGATAGTATATAATCACTGATGTATATCAAAAACTATTATATGACCTAGCCCTAATCTGCAGCACTCCTCTTAAGATATAAGTCGATTCTGGTTCTTTTGCATTAATTTACGATTTGTTTATGTCCTGTAAGCCACTTACCGATCCATCTGACCACACTGCTGTTGAAACCCAGCATCTTTATTTTCTGAAGGATTTTTTTTTTTTTTTTTTTTTTTGGAGGGGGGGGATGTCGAATGCCTTTCAAACTCGAGATAGACAGCGTCAGTGCATTTGGTCTCGTGTATACTTAGTATATCGTAAAAAAAATAACTGTAAGGCAATAGCAATTAATCCACGTTGTAAACCTTTGATGAGATTATCCTGGTTGTGATTTGTTACCTGATGAATATTAGAATTACATTTGCTGGTGTCCATTCGTGTGTAACATAAGGTGAGAGTGATGAAGGGTGAGGGAGAAATGAAGGGTGAGGGAGAAATGAAAGTGGGGAAAAGGAGAAGTGGAAGCTAAGTGTGAAGAGTAGAGGGTGGGGGAAGGTAGGGTAGGACTGGAGAAGGATCGGGCAGGAGGAGGATGGAAGGAAAGGCAAGGTGAGAGAGAGGTGAGGGGTGAGGTTGGGAGGAGGAGGCAGGGAAGAGTAGGGTGGAGGAGAGGTGGGGTGAGGGTGAGGGAATGGTAGGATGAGGATGGGGGAATGATGGGGTGAAGTTGGGGGAAAGGTTGGGTGAGGAAGAGGAGGGTGGAGGGTAGAAAGAGGGAGAGGTGAGGGATATGAGTGGGGTTAAGTAGAAGTGTGAGTCCAAGGTTTGCAAGGGTCAGGTGAGGAATGAAGGTTGGGGATGAGTAGGATAAGGGGTGAAGATGTGGGAAGAGAAAAAGGTGAAGAGAGAGAGAGGAAAGGAGAGATCAGGGGAGGGGGGGATAAGGGAAGAAAGGAAGGGAGGAGGGAGGGAGGAGTGGCGGAGGGGAGAGAGGATAAAAATGAGATGAGAAGCGAGAGGAGAGACTGAAGAATGAAAAAGAGAGGGTAGGTTATAGTGAGGAAAGGGATGAGACAAAGGGAGAATATGTGAGAGATGAGATTAGGGTTAAGAACAAAGGGCCGGAAGGGTGAGGAGAGACAGCGAGGAAGGGGTGAGGATGGAGACGGGAGAGGGAGGGAGTGGCTGAGGTGAAGAAAGAAATGAAGGAATGAAGGAACGAGCGATGAATGGTGGCGAGGAGTACGGAGGAGGAAGGGGACTGAGAGGGAAGAGGATTTGGGGTAGGGAGGGAGTGAGGGAAGGATGGGAAGGGTGAGACAAAGGGTGGCGAGGGTGACGGAAAAGGTGAGAGGGGTGAGGTTAGGGTTAAGAGCAGAGGGAGGGGTGGGGGTGAGGCTGGGGGAGAGGGAGAGGATATTCCTTTCTCTTCTATGGATTCTTTCAGGTATATTATTCCGGTTTATACCAGAATATTTCGTTCAGCTGGTATGATTCGGTGAGGTAGTTCATTCCCAGACTAATATCAGACCAGATGTTTTCAGCTGTGAGATACCCCATCAGTCAAAGGGTTAAGGGTGTAGGGGGAGGCGTGGGTGGAGCGAGTACATAAAAGCCAATGACGTATTAACCGAGGGGTATCTACTAGAGTAAAATTTTATCTGTTGCCAGACGTCTTAATTCCGTAAGGGGTGGCCACAGACAAATCGCCTCCATGTCACCCTGTCCCCCGCCATTTCACTGCCGTGCTCCCAGCTCACACCCTCCTCTCTCACATACGTCTCCACTCCATCCCTCCATCTCATCCTTAGCCTCCCCCTCCCTCTCCCCCCCTCCACCTCACTCATATACACACTCCTCGTCAGTCTCTCATTCTCCATCCTCTCCATATGGCCAAACCACCTCATTGTGTTTCTCCTAACGCTTCCTATCACATCCACATCCACACCACAACGCTCCTTCACTTCCTCAATTGTCAGTCTGTCTCTCCATGTGACTCCACAGGCTCCTTTCAAATAACTCATTTCCACTGCACTCACTCTTGACTTGTGTCCCTCCAACAACATCCAAGCTTCACTTCCATACGTTAGAGTTGGTATCACAATACTGTCATGTAGTAACTTTTTCACTTCCATGCTCACTTCCCTGTTTCTTATCACTGTTTTCAAGGAACCAGCAACCTTTCTTCCTTGTTGTACCCTTTCAAGCACTTCACCCTCTAAACTTCCATCCTTACTCATCACACTACCCAGGTACTTAAACGCACTCACATTTTCCATTTCCTCCTCATCCAGCCTCGCTGTACATTCGCTAACTTCACTTCTCTCAAAGACCATAACTTTACTCTTCCCAACATTCACCTTTAGAGTCCGTTTCTTACACACTCTCCTAAACTCATCCACCAAGCCTTGCAGCTCCCCTTCGTCTTCACTTAACAATATCATCGGCAAACAACAGTGCAGGGATTTTCCAAACACTGCCCTCTCTCACTAGGGCTGCTGCAACATCCACTGCCCTGTCTTGTATCTCTTTTATAACCCCATCCAATCCATATACAGATTGAACAACCATGGAGACATGACAGCCCTGTTTCAATCCAACTTTCAAATAGAAGAATTCACTCAGTTCACTATCAACACGCACTGCAGCCTTAGCACCCTCATACATATTCTTCACGGCATTCAACAACTTCCCATCTACTCCCTATATTCTTAGTGCTTTCCACAATCCTTGTCTATCCACCCTGTCATATGCTTTCTCTAAATCCATGAAGGCCACGTACAACTTCTTTCCCTTCTCGAGAAACTTTTCCACTAAAGATCTAAGAATGAATATCTGATCTACACAACCTCTTCCCTTCCTAAAACTTCCCTGTTCTTCTCCAACTAATTCCTCTGTTATTTCCCTAACTCTGTCAATAAGTATCCTGCCATATACTTCTCCCATTACACTAAGAAGACAATTGTCCCTATGATTACCACATACTTCTTTTTCCCCCTTTTCCTTTGTACAGGGGAATAATTATACCTGACTTCCAATCCTCCGAGACTCTACCTTCCTCCCAGGCCAATCTGCACATCTTCCACATCCATTCTACTACTGTCTCTCCCCCATGCTTCAGCATTTCACCACACACTCCTCAATTCCTGGGGCTTTCCCCATTTTAACTTGCTTCATTGCTTCCACAACTTCCATCCTACTGATTTCTTCCTCTCTTCTCACATCCCTCCGTCTCCCAGCCATTCCCCAGCCACTTATAATCGCATTACTTTCATTCTCTAAGTTCAACAATTCTTTTAAGTGTTCTCTCCATCTGCTCACTTTTTATCCCTTCTCTACTAGTAATCTACCATTTTTATCTTTCACTTCTCAGCTAACTTTTTTGGCACCCTGTCTAACTCTTTTCACTTCTTTCCAGAACATTTTCTTACATTCCCTCCACTTTACACTCAAATTCCTTCCAAATTCCTCATCCACTCTCTTCTTACTCTCTCCTACTAATCTTTTCACCTCTCTCTTCCTCTCTACATATAACTCTCTCCTCTGTCTCTCAACTTCTTCGACGCCCCTGTTTCTCATCCACTCACTGTATGCTTTTTTCTTTTGTGCCACAGCCTGTCTCACCTCTTCATTCCACCATGCTGTTGCCTGCACCCCCTTTCGTCTTCTCATCAACCCACACACCACCTCACATGCTGCACAGATTTCTTCTGTGAATATCTTGCACACACCTTCCACGTCCCCCATCTGCTCCAGTCCATATTTACCCAATCGCTCCTCCACTTCCCTCTTATATTCTGCCTTTTTTTCCCCATCCTTTTGCAACCCTTCCACTCTCCTTGCATGAACTACTTCCTCCTGTCCTTCCCTTCTTCTGTTTCTCCATTTCCTTTGGACCTTGATTCTGACCACCACTAAATGTGCTAAATATCAGTCTTACAAGCTCAGACGACGAAATACTGTGAGCTGTTCTGTCTTTAATCTGCTGTATAATTCCAGTAAACGAGCACACTATTAGAATACATGTACCTTACTCGTGTAACAAATGTATTATCTCTCAGTCTTCTGCGTCTTGTCGACACAGTGAGTCCTTGGTGCCGAAGTCGTTTGCAATACATTTTATTTTTATGTTTTTTGCACCAACGATTATTTCTGGTAGCTTTAACGCTGAATATAGTGTAATATTTGTTACATTTTGTGTTGTGTGAATTACCTTGTAGTTTCTTCTCATCTTCAACCTGCATACTACTGTATATTTACGTTGAGGGTATGTATGTATGTGTATGTAGTCGTGTGTAAGTACTCGTATATATGTATGTGTGTATGTATCCGTGCGTAAGTAATCGTATGCGTGTATGTATGCAACAAAACTCCGATTCCTGACAAACTTTGTTAACAAAACTTTGCACATTCAGTCATTAAAGGTTGAGTAGCTGGCATTCCCAGTTTGATCCAGACTGACTTCGTCGCCGCCACGCCCCACGTAGAGCAAGTGCAGCGTGCGAAAGTGCTTGTCACTTCTAGTCTTCAGTCATGTGTAGAATGTATTTAGAATTTTAGACGATTATGTACATCCTTCTCTTTCTCCCTGCTTCTGTACTCGTTCTGGTAGTGCAGATGCCCCAGTGAGGATCATTTTAGCTGCCGTTTACTTCTCGCTCTCCAGTTTTTAGCCCTTTTACTGCCATTACGATTTTTTATTTTGTTCTGGCCACACCCTGACTCGGTCTTTCAGCGCAGCAAAGGCCTTCAGTAGTGAAAGGTTAGACACAGTCGCCATTAATGCTTCACAAATATAAATGTACTTCCTTGTTTTATGCTGACCAACCCCGTCGCTTTTCCTCAATGTAGACATGTTTAGTGAAGAAGTAAGAATTGTAATAGCTGGTTTACTCTACACTGACAAAGATCCCTAACCCCTTTCAGCTCATTTCATGGTCATGTGTAGTCAGACTGGAGGGTTGATATGACGCATTCCTGTCCCATCACTGAAGCTCGTCGAATTTCATGCAGCCACGTATTTGTATTCCAGTTACAGAAGTGACCCAGTGCCGTCAGACGAAAACAAGCTGATTATAGGGGATCAGTACTTAACACAGTGGGAGAGGGAAAGGGAAGGGAAGGGAGGGCTAGAGTAAGAGGAGGGAAGGGGGGAAATGGGTGAGAGGAAAGGGTAAGGTAAGTGGGAAAGGAGGGGTGAGGGGTAACGGAGGGTAGGGGAAGGGTAAGAAAATGAGATGGTGGTGTTTGAGGGGAAATGAAAGAGTGAGATAGTTGTGAAATAAGGACGGGAGGGGATGGGGTGAAACAGGGGTGGGGAGGGGAGAGGTGAAGGGAGGGAAGGGAGATGGGTAAGAGAAAGTAAAGAGTGAAACAGATATGAAGGGAAAGGTGAGGAGAGGGGAGGGGAAGAGAGAGACAAGATTGAGAGGAAATGAAAGAGTGGAGTATTTATGAAGGAAGGAAGAAGAAGGGTGAAGGAAGGCGAGGGTGTGACGGAGAGAAGGAAAGAGATGAAGGAAAGGAGTTGGCGGAGGAGGAAGGGGAAGGAGAGATATGAAGGAAGGGGTGAGCTGAGGCGGGGATGGAAGGAGAAGGAGATGAATGAGAGGAGGTGAAAATGACAGATGTGAAGGAAGGAGTGGAAGAGGAGAGGTGAGAGAAGAGATGGGTAGGGAGACATGTTAGAGGAGGGGTAAGGGAGAGATGAGAAAAGGGAGGGTAGGGTTGAAGAGGAAGGTTAAAGAGGAAGTGAGAAGAGGGGAAAGTATTTGGGGTATGTGAGAGAGGTAAAGGAGAGAAGAGAGACAGGCAAGGGGAAATGGAAGAAAAAGAAGTGAGGGGTGTGTGGGAGACGTACGGGGAGAGAGAGAGAAGAATGGGAACAGTAAAAGGGGAGCTGAAAGGGGTAAAGAAGAGGGGAATGGAAATAAGAGAAGGGCAGAGGGGAGCGAGGGGTGAGGGATGATTATATGAGGGGTGAGATGAGGGGATAAAACCTGAAGCGAGGGGTTCAAAGTGAGGTGAGGGTGAGGGTGAGGGGTGAGAGGGAGGTTAGGGTGAGGGATGAGATTGGGGTGAAGGAGAGAGGTGAGATTTGGGTGAGGGTGAAGGGTGAGATTGGAGTGAGATTGTGGTAAGAGTAAAGGGTGAGAGTATGGAGGAGGTGAGGGGGAATGAGGGATTAGGAGTGGGAGAGTAAGGGGAAGTAAGAGGAGGGTGAGATGGTGTAAGTGAGGTGCGAGTGGAGCATAAGAAAAGAACAGGCAGGAGTGAGGGAGGGGTGTGGTGTGAGGTAAGGGGAGTGAGGGAGGGGTGTGATGTGAGGTAAGGGGAGTGAGGGAGGGGTATGATGTGACGTGAGGGGGGGGTGAGGGAGGGGCGAGACAAAATGATGGCAGAGTCAGGGAGATGATTGTCGAAGGGTTGAAGGGGTGTAGCAGTGATGGGGGAGTGGGTGTGGAGACGGATGTGATGAGGTGAGGGGAGAGAAGGGATTGGAGGGGTGTGGGGTGGTGAGGGAAGCGGAGATGGGTGAAGAGGGTGAGAGGAGGGGAGGTGCATGCTGTTGTTCCCTCACACGCACAGCACAACACCCGATAAAAATAGCACACCTTTTAACCATACGACTTAGTGGTTCGTATCTCTTAGTGTCTCCTTGTACATCCCTTAACACGTTCAGGAGGTAACGCCTTTATTCATTTATTTTATTCATTTGTTTTTCTTTATTTATTTATTATTATTTCTGATATCTCCAGACGTTTTCTTTCAGGTTAAGGAAGAGTTGTAGTGAAGGGATTAGAAGCAGTCTCCATTGATCCCTCCAGTACATACAGTTGGGGACCTGACTGTTAATTCGAGTGATGCGTGTCGTGTTGTAGGGGAAGATTGGGAAGATTAAAAATGATTGGCTGAACGACCCTCGTGCAGTCGATAGGCAGCAATATTAAGCCTCTTCACTCCAGTAGGATAAGTCTTTTTGTACTCGGTACCTCCAGACAGCTTTGTTCAGCTTACTGTAGATTTGTCGTGAAGGAATTACACACTTCGTATCAGCTGAGAGAAATAGAGTCAGTAAACTTTTACCTCTTTACCTCGGCAATACCCTTTCCCCCTTGTTGCCTTCAGACGATTTTATTCATCTTACGAAAGACATCGTGCCGAGGGAGCTAATGAAGGCCATATCTAACATCTTCATTTGGAAAAGTTACTCCTGTGTTAAATCGCCAGAAGGTAGGAAGATCAAACAAAAGCAACTTGATCATACTGAAGGAGTTAATCATCTTAGACATAAAAGGGAGTTAATCATCTTAGACATAAAAGAAGGAAAACAAAGGACACCTTTGATAGCTGCATTCAGCCCAACCATGTCCACCACCCAACCCATCTCCCTTTGTCTTTGACACACTCATCAGTCACACCCAAAATACTCCTTATGTGCACACCACACGCACCCCAGAGACATTCCAGACACGCCCTTGTGGGTGCAGCCACAGTCGATAGAAGTGAAAATGTGGCGCTCACAAAACTGTAAGGTTTCATCTTGCCAAATTTCATGCATCGAGAAGATACAGGAGCCATTGAGTGAGTAAGTGACAGACAGGGACAGATACTGGGTTTGGTCGTCCCTGTGAGCTGCGGCAAAAAAGTATTATGTAAAGAGCAAAACGCACAGGATACTCTGTGTACTTTAACGTAGCGTATAATTGCTGTCTCTCCATCTTGAATACTGCGTTGTAACAGGAACCTGAAACCACAGCAGAGCGCAAGTCATGAAAAATTGCCATGGAAAGGATATAGAGCCGTAGTAGTATCTCATTTTGCCACTGAGCTATGGGAAATAAGCTGCAAAAAGAAATTTCTGCCAAGTGAAGAGATGGCATAATATTAGAATTCTGAGTATAGAGCGATGTTGTCACCTTTGTGGGCGAGACAGATTGAAGTGTTTTATTCCAGCTAACGCTACACGAATTTATCCCTCAGGCGGTGAAGCATAGGAGCCTGAGAGTGTTAATACCGTCACCATTAACTTTTTCATGGTTGGAGGCAGCTCTAGCATTTCTCTCCGGCAGCCGCCAGTCGATGTTATTCTCCTAAGAATGATCGTAGGAGCCTGAGGGTTTAAAACTGTTACCATTAACTCTCTTATGGTCGGGACAACTCTAGCATCTGTTCCAGCTAAAGCCAGACGATATCATTCAGCCGTAAGTGAGTCCTGGCAGCTTGAGAGTGTTACTGGACTTAGTTAAATTGCAACAGACGATGAATTTACTCTATAGTGAAACTGATTAGTGTTATTTTCTTGTTTCTCTCGCTTTTACCTCCAGTTGCTTCGGACATTTCGTGGCGCCTCTTCTCAGCTATTTATTTTGATTGTTGCATCATGTTATCTTCTTTTACGTTAAATAATGAAAACTACGTCGATGTTAGTAATATAGAAATAACATAAGAGAGAAAATTTGCGTGTAATGCGAAAAATAAATCGCCAAGGAAAAGGACCTACCAACAGTTCTATGTCACCTACAGTACGGCCCTGAATCCTTCCCAGTCATATATGAGAGTGATATAGAATGGAGTTAAGATGATGATGATGATGATGAGAAAAGTAGCCTATATATACTAGCCATGTAGAAAGTTGATTTTTTTCCCTTGACTAACCCGAAAATATAAAGACAAAAAAGAAGAAAGACCACCGTAAGCCTTCTCCTTCAACTTTTTTTTTTCTTTTTTCCAGGTAAGGTGGAAACAAGGCACACGCAGCAAGGTAAGGGAGGTTAATGGAAAGTCTTTTGTTGTTGGAGCTTTTTTTTTTCCCCTCCCGAATGCTGTAAGGTGCGCTTTAAAAATGACTTGCATTTTTCTTCATCCGTGTGAGGATATTTGTGGGGTGTGAGGAAGCTTGGTTTTGTTGTGTTTTAAGGAAAGGTGTTCATATAAAATGGTGTGAGGAATAGTTTAGGGGTGTAAGATGAGTTAGTGTAGTGTTGGGTGTTTGAAATTCCAGAAGATGTGGTTAGAAATGGTCTTCATTGTTCCTCGCCCTTGTCAGAATATTTGTAAAGTATGGGGAAGCTTGTGTTGTGAGGAAGGGTGTTACCATAAGATGGTGATATGAGTAGCTTATGGTGTATGGTGTGTTAGGTAAGTGTTGTATGAGGTGTTTGGGATTCTAGAACGTGTGCTTTAAAGTTTACCTTCAGTTTTATTCACCCACGACAGGATATTTGTGAGCTGTGAGGAAGTTGTGTGTTGTGAGCAGAAGTGTTATTTTGTGATAAAGAAAAAGTGTTTGAAGCTTTGTGTTTTGAGCAAAGGTGTTAATTGTGAGGTGTGGTGAAGCTCAGTGTTGTAAGGATAGGTGTTACTGTACGATGGTATGGAGAGTAGTTTAATGTACAGTACTCATGGTGTGTTAGGTCAGTGTTTTGTAAGGGCACTGGAGTGAAGTATAGTTTGTGGGAGGTGTGCTTGGTGTGAAGGGGAGCATTATTGTTGAGAGGTGTGTTTTGTGCAGTGTGAGATGCAGTCAGGTTGGTGTGAGGTGGTGTGAGGGAGAGGGTAGGAGCTGGTGTTGTGAAGGACGGTAGGTTGGGTGAGGCCTGTGGTGGCATGTGTGGAGTGTGAGTAGAAGTGTGATAGTGTGAACTTGTTAGATCTGGGTTCTCAGTCTCGTCACCTAGAGGCGTTTTAGCGCCTCCTCCATAGAGAAGGGGGTGGGGGGTTGGAGGGAAGAATGCCTAATGGTAGAGGACGGCGACCGGAGGGCACTTTATTCGTGGCCTCCCGTTCCCCGTAGTAGATTAAGGCGTCTGACTATTGATGGACAGAAAAACGGACAAATCCCAAGCGAACTTTGTACACTGCACCGTACCATTTTCTTTTATGTTATTTATGGCTTGTTAATGTTAAAATAGACTCTAAAGTTCATAAAGGAGAATATTAACGTGACATATACAGAGATAAGCATGTAAGTGAGAAGTGTTGGGGAACCTCCACAGCCGATAAGATTACGGCTCATGGTGTAAGTGTGTCTGGAGAATGGTGTTGGGTGTGTAGTGTGATAGGTGTACGAGGAAGTATGGGGTGTATTAGGTGTAGTATAAGGTGCATGGTGTGTTAAATTTGGTGTAAGAAGATGTGTACAGTGGTGTAATGTGTCTGGTGTGAAGGAAACAGTGATTATATTTGGTGTGCTGACGAGGAAGAGTGTTTTGTGTGTAAGATGTATTGTAAGACGCGTCGGTTGAAGTGTGCTGACTTTTCTGTAAGATGTAAATAAAGGTCTAATTTGTATGTTGTGCTGAATTTGCAGTAAGATACTGTGAAGAAGGGGTAATCGTGTGTCGTGTGAAAGGACTGTGTATGGGTATAAAGTGCATTTGTGTAAGGTGTATTTGTGTCATGAGTACTCGTGTAAGGTGTATTTGTTTAAGGAGAACTTGAGTAATGTGTGTTTGTGTCAGGAGTACTCGTGTTAGGTGTATTTGTGTAAGGTGTATATGCTCAGTGTGTGTAAGGTGTGAGGTGTATTACAAAGTGTGTAAGATCTGTGGTGTGAAAGATGTGTATTTTGTATAAGGTGTTAGGTTTACTGAAACTGGTGTAAGAGGGTGTAAGGCATGGTGGTGTGAGAGAGAACAGTGGTATGAGTGAGCTGTGCAAAGTGTGGTGTGAATCTCTTACTGAAGTGTGAAAGAAAGTATACTCAAGAGGTGTGGGTGTGTAAAGTGTAGTGTGTTGTTCAGTGTGAGGTGTGGACTGAATTGTAGTATGTTGTGCAGGGTTAGGTGAGGTGTGAAGTGTGTTGGTGTCGTGTGGTTTGTTTGGTATGCAGTTAATGTATAAAGTGGTGTGAAGAATGTAAAACACAGTGGGAGGTGTATGGTAATGTAAAGTGAGGTATGATGTCAGGTTTGCCGTGGGGTAGTGTGAGGCCTGGCATAATTTATTTGAGGTGTAGCGTAAGGTGTGGTGTCGTGTAGCATGAATATAGTGTGAGGTGAGATGTGGTGCAGTGTGATGTGCTTTGATGTGAGTTGAGTATGTGAAGCGATGTGTGAAATGTGTTGAGATACAGAGTAGTATTTTCGTTGTCTGGGAGATTTCGTAACACCTCTTCCTCAGCGTAGTATTTTGATTGACACGCCTCCGCCAACGAAGTTGGAGAAGGTTATGTATTCACCTGTGTTTGTTCATCTGTCTTTGTGTCAGTGTTTTCCAGACGATATCTCCAGAAGTTCTCAATGAACTTCAGTGAAATTTTGTGGAAGAGTGGGCCATGAGCCAAGAAAGAAGTGATTAAATTTTGGGTCGGATCCAGATTCGAATCCGGAGTAGCCTATCCCGCAGTGTATCTCAAAAGTTCTCAATGAATTTCAATGAAATTTTGTGGACAGGTGAGCCAGAGGCCGAGAAAGAATTAATTAACTTTGGGGGAGGATCTGGATGCTATCTCCATCGATCCGGATCCGGATCCTTTTTAATGGCATTGGCGGAGGTATGCTCTCTTTGAGTGCTTTCATGTTATTAGGTGTGGTGAAATGGTATGGGCATGTGGAGGGAATGGGTGTCAGTAGGGTGGTGAAAGGGTATATCTGAGCGACTTTTACGGTGGGAGAAGATGTATTAGGCCAAGAAGAAAGTGCATAGATGTTGTAAATGATTTTGTACGAAAGCTAGGTAAGGAGATTGAAGTAGTGATGAGGTTAGGGAAAGAAAAGCGGATCGAGCTGACTGGAAGAATTTTTTACGGAGTCATAGACAGCAGTATAGCACCCCTCTTGTTTCTCGGTGAAGTAATATTCGTTGGACTGACTCTTGTTGGTAGCTGGTATGAAGCGAGTAAATGTAGATGTGTTTGCCTGTGAGGTGGAGTCAGGATTCCGGGGGCTTGCAAGGTGAATAAATGAGAGTGTGGCCTTCATACCCGTTCACTTGGGGAGGCTTTGCCTGGTTTCTTCTTCTTTCAGGGTTTTTCTTGTTCTCTGGACCCTTCCTTAACCTATTTCTGGATGGGAAAACGAGGTCTCGATGATGATGATGATGATGACACCATATTGCCCTCTTTCATGTTAATGATGCAAGGTGTGTCGATTTTAAAGCGGTATGAGTAACATACAAAAGAATGTTAAAGTATAATATGCAAAACAAATCCATACGGAAGATGTGCTACGAAGACAACATTGTCACCTAGAATACGAATCATAGTGCGGTGTGTTGCATGAAAGGCATATAAGGTACTGTGCAGGAGAGCTGGAAGGGAGGGTGAGGGGTAGTGTTGTAAAATGTGAGTATATGACTGTGAAGTATGTTGAGATATCCGTGTACATTATACAGTATATACAGTATATACCGGTGTGTGTATATATATATATATATATATATATATATATCTATATATATATATCATCAGCCGTTTGAGTATTCACTGCAGGACCAGCCTATCCCGATCGAAGTCGGGACGACACAGCCAATGTATCTCTACCAAGTGGCTTAGGCTGTCTGGTAAAAATTGTATGTAGGGTGAGGCAAAAAAATGTTGTCCATACTGTATATGCAAAATCTCAGCCGTTATGGCAATTCAGTTACTGATAATTTTATGGGCAAATGATGAAGGAGACCATTTTCGCCCATAAGGTTATCAGCAGTTGTAATTATGTAACAGTTGAGACGTGGACAGAAGTTTCTTTAACAATTTTTGTCTGTCTGTCTGCATCTGGAAATGAATATTCAACTCACTGAACAACATTAACATATGTAACTTTTTACGAAAGATTAATTGTGTACATTGCAGTTGCTAAAGTGGCCCCCTTGATGGCCAAGATTAGAACTAATTACAAACAAGTCAACATGGTGGAAACATGGTAGCGATGTGCTTTTTTTTTTTTTTTTTTTTACACGCGTATCATTATTAGCTACAACGGGTCCGATGGATGGACAAACTGCTGGGGTGGGCAGGGTTGATGGGTGGGTGGATAGCGGGAAAATAGGTCCATGGCAGGGATAGGTTCATAGGGAATATATGACTGGGAAGTGGCCCAAGGAGAAGCATAGGTTCAGTGGATAAAGTGGGAACCCGGGAGTCATGATCATCTAGGGTTCCCGACAGTGTCGACATGCACTTTCATAGCGCTTTACCCGGGCCGGGTGCCCCTCTTGATGGTACAGTATGTTATAATGTAAAATTTGTTAGTAGTATATAGAGTGCTGGAATATAATTATCATACAACTGTTCAGCGTGATGTGAAGTATAGTCGCATATAGTGTGGTACAGTACAATTGTAGTGGTAGTTATAAGGCACTGCGCAGAGGGGAGAGATATCCTATGTGGTGTGGTGTAATATGTGTAGCGGTATAAGATACTGCGCAGAAGGTAAGTTAAAGTTGTGGTATGGACGGTGTTGTGGTGTAAAAGTTGTAGTGGTATTAGGCACTAAGCAGATGGTAAGGGAGAGACATGCGTGGTGTTAAGTATGATGTAATAAAAAAGGTGTAGTGGTATTAAGTACTGCGCAAAACGTAAGGGAGAGAAAATGTGCAGTACGTTGTGGTGTAAAAGGTGTAGTGGTATTAAGTACTGCGCAGAAGGTGAGGGAGAGAAAGATGTGGTATGAAGTACTCGTTTGTTGTAGTATAAATGGTGTAGCACTGTAGGAGTATTAAGTGCTGCGCAGAAGGGAGGGGAGAGAGAGGAGCCACTGCGGGCTTAACGACGCAACTGGGAAGACCACTGCGGCTGTTACCAGGGTACCTCCCCCCCCCCCCGTCTCTCTCTCTCTCTCTCTCTCTCTCTCTCGTTTTCTCCCCCCCACCCCTCTCTCTCTTCCTGGCTCACCATAGGGGCACCACCTCCCCCAGCCTTATTCTAACATCGTTCCCTGCCTCACCCATCACAGCCATCACTCCCTCATCCTACAGTTGTATCGCTTTGTGCCTAACTGGAACATCGCTTCCTTTCTCATCCTTCGCATACATCACGCTCACCCTCATTCTAACATCACTCTCCCTCACCCCTCACAAACATAATTTTCTCTCTCTCTCTCTCTCTCTCTCTCTCTCTCTCTCTCTCTCTCTCTCTCTCTCTCTCTCTCTCTCTTAACCCTTTATGGGATTCACTCTCTTCTTCATCCGTCGCAAACATTACTCTCGCCCTCACCCTTCACAAACGTCTCTCACTCCTTCATTCTAAAGTTACTCTTCCTTTCACACTTCACAAACATAACTCTCTCTCTCGTCCTTCACAAACGTAACTCTCTCCCTCACTCTTCACAGATATTACTGTCTCCCTCACCCTTCACAAACATAACTCTTCCTCACCTTTCTTAGACATAACTCTCCCTCACCCTTCACAGACATAACTCTCACCCTTCACAAACATATCTCTGCATCACTTTACTCTCTCGCTCACTGTTCACTAACATCACTCTGTCCCTCACTCCAACATCACTCTCCCTCACGCCTCACTACCATTACTGTCTCCCTGAATAACGTTGCCCCCTCCCTCACTCTTAACATCGTTCCCTCCCTCATTAGAACATCGCTTCCTCCACTATTCACAGTCATCATTCCCATCCTCGCCCTTCACAATCATCTCTCCATGCCACACCTGCAGTCAGTGCCATAAGTTCGCCTCCTATTCCATGGCGTCCTCTTTACACTCTGGGTCATGTCAGATACTTTCCTTGCAGGCGCATCATATCGTAAGTTCATCTGTTGTACGGGCAGGAAAATATATCAAGCCTCTCTCAGCTTTGGATATTAAACAGCAGAGAGGTGAACACTATACGAGTACGCTATTCACTGTAACTAGGCGTAAAATTGCCGTCTCTGGGTTGTGAATGCTGGGCTGTAGCAACAGATAATGATGTTAGTCACGAAACAGTGCTATGGAAAGGATGGGCCACAGTACTTTCTTATTCTGCCGTTAACTTGCAGAAGACAAGCTGTAAAAGGACGAAATTAGGTAAACTTTCGTCGCCGATCGTGCCTCACTTTCTCACGTTCCTCAAACCTCGCTTTAAACTAGACAACCAGTTCCATTTTATTAGCTGCACTCTTTACCCACGCCATCCTTTATTGGAGCTACAGTTGTGTTACAGCCATTTCAAGTTTCGTCTGGGGTAACAGTACCTCGTCCACAAGTTAGTATTTAGTCGTGGTTGCATGAAATTCGATGAGCTTCAGTAATGACGTAGGAATCAGTCTCCTTGGTTGCTAGTCATATCACCCTTCCAGTCTGACAGACCTGGCAACACTTGGCCATCAATGGGACTAAAAGGGGTTAGGGATCTTCGTCAGGAAAAACAAAGGCGCCTTAGTGACGTAATAACGTTCTGCGTGTTGGCCTGGTTTCTGCGTGTTGAACCCTCGCCGGTCGGGATGTCTCCATTGATTTTTACTCATCCACGAAGGGGAAGGGTATTAGGCCCATAGCGTACGTGACATGGTAGGCTTCTTTGGATCTTTGTCTCAGCCACTTATTATGCTTGTAACACCCTCGTGTGCGCTTATGTGTCATTATACAGTTTTAGCATCGACATAATTTACCTCAGGAGTGAATATAAGAGGAAGAAATCGCTGAGAAAGGATCGTTACAAGTCTCATTTGCTATCTGCAACAGCCTTTAGAATGTGTGTGATTATCATATTTGTGTAATTATGTCTAACATCCCAAAACAAAATATATTTGATTAAATCATGACGTCGACTTAATCTGTATGTACGTCGTTCTCGCGGGAGATCATGAGTCAGATTATTGTTGTTTGTGTTCTTAATGCCCTCAGCCTCGGGAACGTTTTTATATGTGACAGGATTGCGACTGATGATAGACGATTTTATTAATAATTTAAGAACATGGGAAACGGGAATACAGTTACTGTAGTAGGCTCGTTGGCCATGACGTGGCAGCTACACAGGTATGACTTCACTACAGGAATATGACACAGGAAACAGAGTAGCAGCAAATCTGTGACATGAATTCAGAATTATAGAGGAAAAGTTCAGCTAGACAGTAGCTTTTTCTAACCAATTTTGTATTGTACTGTTTGGAGAGGGAACCTTGCCTCTCCTTGCACTCCCCGCTTCCCTCCATACACACACACACACACACACACACACACACACACACACACACACACACACACACACACACACACACACACACACACACACACACACACAACCTGCAACAACGAGAGTAGCCGGTGGTGTACTGGTCAGCAGATTCAGCTCGTAGCTAGAAGAACCCGCATGCATATCTGATCAGGGACTGTGGTTGATTCTAGTTTGTTTCTCCCGTACCTGCATTCACCCAGGGGTACAACTGGGGACCTGGATGTAAAAACGACTACTGCCACTCGTACTTAGGGGGGAAGAAAAAGGGCCGTAGTCTTAAACCATGGGCCGGCGTCCACCTTGCCCTGTCCATATCTTTTGATAATCTTATTGCACGAAAGGGAGAGTGTTACCCTGCGAACGGGAGAGGTTTACCGCAGAGCAGTAATTGGGATCCGCGGGGTCTCGTAGCATCCCATCGCTTGCCTCTTCGTCATACAGTAGCCTTGTGCAAAGAAAACTATGTAGAATTTGAAGGACCGTATGGAGTGTGTTATGGGAATTTTTATTTAATGATAAAAGCATCATGTAAAGAAGAAAAAAATGAGCATTTAAATTTTTAATCTTGTTAAAGACCACCGCTTCTCCGGAGATGGTTAATTTTCGACGAGACAAAAACCAAGATATAGTGTATTCACTTTCATTTTGTTTTTCAATATTTCTACCCAGCTGTTTATCAGATGTGGTGCATGACACTTCTTACTTTTATAAGTAGTTTGATTAGTTAAGAAAAGGATTCCTACAGTAAAGAATCGCCGAGTATTATCTAAACAGACGAATCGTGCATAGGCAGTTGGTGTGAATTGCGAAGTCAAGTGAGTACAAAGGAAGTCAAACAGCAACAGACTTGTTGGTCCTTTCGTATAGGGAAGGTTGTAACTAACAAAACTACTCAGTCAGTTAAGGACATGGATAGAAAAGCAGGAAGGCTCCCCACCCCACCCACCCACCAAACGCGTTCGGTAAACTTTTACAAGTTCGCGCTGTTTTGTTTTGGCATTATGTTTTTGTGGTGTATTTTGGTGTGATTTGAGCGAATTTGACCATTATCTTCGGTGCTCTTGATTGGTTTTAAAATAAGCCATCCCACCCCCCGTGTCTTGGGGGACTGTCGCTAATTCGAGGTTTTGGGGGGGGGGAATTGCCAATACAAGCATTTAGAACAGAGATATCTTAAGAATCGGTATGACCAGCCAAGGCGAATTCGCAGGGTTATTATTGATAGCTACTGAACCTGTGTTTGACACCGAATTTTTCCTAAGGTACAGGTTCTCCAAATACTGTATGCATACTCTTATACAGAGTATTCAGGAACAAATTTCCGCCCATAATGATGAAAGAGGTACTGCCAACATTAAGAGATTATAATGTACAGTCGACAGCAGAAGTTCGTCCCTTTCAGCGTGCGTGATACGAGCCTGTTGATCTGGTAACATTGTATGAGATAGAGTTGACAGGTACGCTTTAAATGGCTAATATTAAAGAAATGTGTTCGGAGATAAGAACACATTCTCTAATGATAATATTAATTTGTAGCAGGTGGGATAATAAAGTTATTGTGAAATGTTTGACATTGGTGTATGAAGATTCTTCGTTACGGACACAGACGCATAGGATTACTTGGACTGGACTGATGTTGCCAGCAAGTATTATATGAAATATTATAGAACGATTGCAGTCCTAAAGCTGAGGTTGCAAGAAAACACTAATTACGACGTGTTACACACTAAACAAACACAGAAACTGCCAGTTCGTGTTTCGCCAGTATGCGATTTTGTTTTATAAGTTAAATCACTTCCCTTTCCGACCTCTTTCCCTACCCGTCTCTTCTCTTCCAAGTCATGCTCTGCCATCATCCACGTTTTATCGTTAATGTTGAAAATCGTATGTCTGTAGGTAAACTGTGGGAAATAATGTAAAAGTGTCAATGAGCTTCTTTTCCTCCATCGCTTGAAGTGTTATCAATGACGAATATAAATGTTAGTAACATGAATAAATCGTCACTGTGGTGGTTAGGAGACATTTCTCGTCATCATTTATGTAACACTTACCTAACTATCGTTCTTACAGTGCCCAAAATACACTCCCTCTCCACCCCCTCGCCGTCTCCTCCCCTCCCCCTTCCACTGTTTCCATCACTTCTCCCCCCTCCCTCAGCCCCCATTTCCAGTAACCTTTGTTTCTAGCCTGCAACACTCCGAATCCCTCCCCACCGTGTTATTGTATTGACCCTGCCCAACTTCTCTCCCTTGTCATTTCAAATGTCTTTTTCTCTCCCTTTTTCATTTTTGTCTCGGGAATCGAACAACATAACAATGAATGGGTCATGTTTTTGTATAGTATCCTTTAATAATGTGTAATATTATAATGACCGTGACAATGGCGGTCAAGAGGCATTAACTGTTCAAAGGACGGCAGTCAGTGCCTCAGTTTAATGATCATTTTATTTCTCCTCCTCTAGCCATTAATATCTTGCTTACACTTATTTTATAAATCCCAACATACATAAAATATGAAGCACAAACGTCCTTCTTTTCACCAAAGAAAGTATAAAATGAAAAATAATCATTGCGTATGTTGTATGACTGAGGTGGTTTGGACATGTGGAGAGAATGGAGAATGAAAGACTGACTAAGAGGGTGTATGTAGGTGAGGTGGAGGGAGGGAGAGGGAGGGGTAGACCGAGGATGAGGTGGAGGGATGGAGTTGAGAGGTATATGAGGGAGGGGGGGTTGAGTTGGGGGGAGGGGAGTCAAATGGTGGGTGACAGAGCGACTTGGAGGCGTTTTGTCTGCGACAACCCTTTCGGGATTAGGGCGTCGGGCTATAGATAGATAGATAGATAGATGTTGTATGATCTACACGCATCCAGAAAATATTTTCTTAAAAGTACTGTCAGTATTCTTGGTGATAATTTGTTGATCTTCAGTTACGATTAAATATAGCAAAATAGATGATAGTCACAAAAGCTGTATCCTCATACATTTGGCTACCATAATCATCGTAATATACGATGAAGGGGGATTATACCCCTCTGGATGAGTAGATTAAGCCCTTATCGGAATATGCTTGTCATGAGCCCGGACAGCAGGCAGATGTAAGTGGAAGTCTGAGATTGTCGCGGTGTAAGGGTTAATTATGGAAAAGGTTCGCTTCCTATCGATCCGAGTCCTTGTCACTCCTGTATCGATAATATCGGCAGTTGCAGAACAGATGTTCAGGGCGCTGACGGACAGCCATGCCGTTACCTTTTGTTCTAACCATGCAATGCAGCTATGGGAATGGAATGATAGGGATAATCTTGCTGACTGCATTCTCTGACCTTGTAAGATCATGCGTTGAGGGAGTTCAGATCAAAGTATGTCGTTGGCATATTGTTTTAAATTATATATAAGTAGACGTATCTCATAGGTCTCACTTTAGTGCGGAACACAATGTGTGTGGGGGGGGGGAGGGGATTATGGAAGCAGGAATACTTTGGGTGAGGGAAGGGATTACATATATTACAAGCTGGGACACAGATAAATATGTTATAACGTGAAGGGAGGAGTGAGGGATACAGAAAGCGGGAAGGAGGCGAGGAGGGAAGGAATCCACAGGGGGGGATGGTATTGAAAACTGATAGTTACGATGGACATATTGTTATGTAAGTAATTTGATTACTTGTGTGTAATACAGTTGGCAATATAACATGCACGAGTATTGTGTTTATAATGTTATTAAAATTAAGACTCAAAGTCCTGTAAATGGTAATAACTGTATTCAAATTATGAAGAACCGATCTAGTTAGGGAGGTAAACAGAAGCAGAGTCAGTTAAATGAAATCGTTGGGAAGGGTTGGGGGTGTTGAGGGAGAGAAACAAGGGGTACTGGTAGAGGGGGGGGAAGGGAGGGGGGAGAAGTGATGGAGACAGTGGAAGGGGGAGGGGAGGAGACGGCGAGGGGGTGGAGAGGGAATGTATTTGGAGCACTGTATTAACGATGGTTATATAAATGTTATATAATGTGACGAGTAATGTCTCCTAACCACCACAGTGACGATTTATTCGTTACTAACATTTATATTCAAGTCATGGATAACATTTCAAGCGATGGAGGAGGAAATGAAGCTCATTTGACACTTTTATATTGTTTCCCACAGTTTATCTACAGACATACGGTATTCAGCATTAACGATAAAACGTGGATGATGGCAGAGCATGACTAGGAAGAGAAGAGACGGGTGGGGAGAGAGGTCGGAAAAGGAAGTGATTTAACTTGTAAAACTAAACCGCATACTGGCGAAACACGAACTGGCAGTTTCTGTGTTTGTTTAGTGTGTAACTGACGTCGTAATTAGTGTTTTCTTGCAACCTCAGCTTTAGGACTGCAATCGTTCTATAATATTTCATATAATACTTGCTGGCAACATCAGTCCAGTCCAAGTAATCCTATGCGTCTGTGTCCGTAACGAAGAATCTTCATACACCAATGTCAAACATTTCACAATAACATTATCCCACCTGCTACAAATTAATATTATCATTAGGGAATGTGTTCTTATCTCCGAACACATTTCTTTAATATTAGCCATTTAAAGCGTACCTGTCAACTGTATCTCATACAGGGTTACCAGATCAACAGGCTCGTATCACGCACGCTGAAAGGGACGAACTTCTGCTGTCGACTGTACCTGAATTTTAGAAACTTATTTTTTTTAAGATTTTAAACTTTAATATTAATCAGGGCTGCCAACTGTTGGCCGCTCCTGCCCACCACTGAGCTATAATATGGGGGTGGGAGGAGCGGGTTTCTCGGGGTAGCACCGCGTAGTTTGTGTGCCCACCGCCAGGGCCCCAGGGCGGCGTTGATGTAGTGGCAGCCATGTTTATGCACCTCGCCTGACGTCTGTGCCTTCTGAAATCAGCCGATGAATCCGGAAAATATAGTGTCATGGTCCACTGCGCAGCTTACGGAAGCAACAGCGAAATAGAGACAGCTGAAGACAGTGTTCCAATTACATTACCATGGTGAATGCAACGAGTGCGGTGTTTCAATATGGCTGCCAAAGTCACACGCTCGCAGTGGATATAGCCCCTCCACATTATAGAGCTCAGTGCCACCCACACGAAGGGGTGCGCTCTCACGCTTTCAAGATTTCCACTTCCGTTGAAGATATGAGCTTCCACTTCGAGCGGGGTGCCCGAAAGGTAACCCATGCCATCAGTTTCAAGGCTACAGGCGTAAGACTTGATCACCCTAACCTTTCACTGCGATGACGTATTTTTTCCCTTTACTCAGACTACGTGGCTGTTTTATTCCGCCTGGGAGTGACTTTTGAAACTACAAGAGTTACCAGTATCCTTCATAACCCCTTCGTAACGAGAGACCTTTCGTTAATTGAATAAAATCATCTGGAAGCAGCAAGAAAAACACCAAAAATACATGACCGGATTAGAGGGATGAATGATTTTCGTCCAGTCGATAGCCTGAAATCTAATTTTCTTCTTTCTTCTTCCCAGAGTCTGTCAGTGCGTGGCGCCAGAGACCTTGACTTGTTTCAGGCCTGCCGTATTCTAGGTGGCATAGGTTGCGTAGCACCTCTTCATTGGCAGGTAATATTGCATATTACACCTTAACTTTTTCTTGTATGCCATTAATATCACTTTATTATCGATGTGTTTGCGTCAGTGATTTAAACGAGGATATATCTAGGTGGCATAGGAAGCTTTGTAGCGCCTCTTCCATAGCATTATATTTTGCATATTACACCTTCGTAATCTCTTGTATTCCCGAAGACGAAGTCGAGGGCTTTAACGTGCATGAGCGGGGTAAACAGTTTTCTGCCCGCCCGTCTGTCCGTACTCTAGCGGCCACAATAATGGTTCGATTTTGACGATTGGCATGTCAAGTGAGTCCTCTCCACCTGAGGGTGTAATGCGAGTGGGCAACACACTCAGGGCAACTTTAAGGTTACAATGTCCAAAAGTGTCTTTATTTACAAGAGTATAGACATAACACTGGTATCAGGAGAAGGGGAGTTCAAACTGCAATAATTTATGTTCTCAATAGAATGTGTTACAATCTTCTAGAAACTCGCAAACTGCAAAACCTTTAAATGAGTGCCTGTGTCGCTGACTCATTTAGTGGTGGAGGTAGGCAGGGAGGTGGGTAGGTCGGGAGGCAGATAGGTTGGTAGGAAGGGAAGTGGGTAGGAAGATAAGTAGACAGGGAGGGAGGGAGGCAGGCAGGGAGGAAGGTAAGGATGTCACCAGAGAGATAGGGAAAGATGGAGGTAAGAATGGCGGTCTGTATAGGTAAGGAGGCAGTTAGGGGTTCGGGTGCATAGGCTGGTGGGTCAACAGGGAGATAGGTATAGATGTAGGTAGGGAGGCAGGTAGGTAGGGAGGCACAAGGGGAGGTAGGGATTCATATGGGCAGGTAGCAAGGCAGGCAGAGTGGGATATATGCAGAGTAGTAGGGAAGTAGCCAGGGAAGTAATGAGTAGGTGGGGAAATTTGCAGGGAGGTAGGCAGGTAAATAGGTAGGAGGGTTGGTAAGTAGGTAGGAAAGAAAGGGGGAGGAAGTAGATATGAAGAGAGATAAGCAGGGAGGTAGGTAAGGTTCGGTCGGCAAGGAGGTAGGTAGAGATGTTGATAGGAAGGGAGGTAGATAGGGAGCCGATTGGGTAGGTTGGCAAGGTGACAGGCAGGGAAGTATGACAGGAAGTAGTCATGGAGGTAGGGTAGGTAGGAAGGTAAGTAGGGAGAAGATACGTAAGTAGGAAAGTAGTCATGGAGGTAGGGTAGGTAGGAAGGTAAGTAGGGAGATGACAAGTAAGTAGGAAAGAGCAACAGCAAGTGCAAGTTTACCCTGTACGAGTATATACTAAAGGAATACCATGCAGCTGATACGCTCGTGATAAAGGATTACATTGCCTAAGAGAGTGGCTGCAGATCCTGTGATTATCGCATAACAGACAACCCGCAGTACACGGCCAAGGCGCTCTCTCTCTCTCTCTCTCTCTCTCTCTCTAAGGCACGTAGGAGGTCAAAGGCAAATGATGTGAGTAGTGACGTCATAAACACGGCACTAAGGGTCGATATTCCTTAACCCTTTCACTACGATGACTTTTTTACTCACCTTTTCGAGACGATTTTATTCAGCTTGTTAAAGCCCCCTACTAGTGAAGGAGAGCCCCTTGGTATAGTGAAAGAAAGCCTCCTAGTAGTGAAGGAAAGCCCCTTAGTAGTGAAGGAGAGTCCCCTAATAGTGAAAGATAGTCCCTAATAGTGAAGGAAAACCCCCTAGTAGTGAAGGAAAGCTCCCTAGTAGTGAGGGAGAGTCCCCTAGTAGTGGAGGAAAGCTCCCTAGTAGTGAAGGAAAGCTCCCTGGTAGTGATGGAAAGCCCCTTGTAGTGAAGGTATTAATGAAGTTGATGCGCCCTTCTCCATGTTGGTGATATGTTGGCCCCAGAGCACCTTTTACACAGCAACTTATGTCTGGTAAACTTTGAGTTTTTCTTTCATGTATATTTTTGGTATGGACATACTGTGCCTTAATAATGTGCTGGAGGATACAAAGGCTGTATGGCGAGAAATAAATTGCTAGTGAAGAGGTGTTACGAAATCCCCCAAACCAACCAGAATACAGCTTTAGATCGTACCTTTCTAGTTGAACAAGCCTCATCAAGCCTAACTGAACTCGTCAGGCGATAACTAGACTACAGCGAATATTGACAGCCATCGCAGTGAAGCTAACCCCATCACTACGAGACGCCTCCCCAGATTGAATAAAATCCTTCGGCGGTAAAGAACTGGTATGGTAAGTTGTTGTTGGCGTTCATTCCCCGTGCACTGAATAAAAGAACACACGTATCCGCCATCCCAGTACGGCATAATAAGAGATTCATGAGGGAGGTGCTAAGAGGCTTTCAGAGATGTTTGCTGAAGTGGTGGCCGTGGAGACATCACAGGCCCTTCCTCATCCCCAGTTCACTCACACATTCATCTACTCGTACGGTCGTGTACATCCCCTTGGCTTCATAGATTTTGTAACATATCTTCGCCACCGATTTCATTTGTTTCTTACGCCTGAGTATCTCCTTGTATAGTACTGACGCAGCCCATGGATACGGTATTATAACTATATATGTACCGTAACATATATAACAGTATCATTATTTAGTACGGCAAGTGAATCGCTAAGTAAAAAGTCACGAAGTCGCCAGTGTCAGGGTGAACACGGCGGTTAAACATGCTTCGGTACCTTTATAAACTACTTTGCAACACTCAACTGTTTGCCAGTCGCAGCAGCATCAGCAGTCTGAGTAAGTGTACCGCTGGACGAAGGCCTCTTCCATTTTTCTTTCCTGTGGCCTTTTGGCTATTAACCTCTTTCATCTAGCTTCAGCCTTCTGCCAATCTCATCTCGGCATATTGTTCTCTGACTGCCTCTTCCTCTCGCTTCATCTCTGGGTCGTCAGTCAGTTATTCTGGTTGTCAGTCTGTTATATCCTCTAACAAGAACGTTACCGTACCTCCCCATTTCCATTTCTCCTTTTCCACAGTAGTGATTATAGCCTATCGAGTAATAGTTACGTAACCCAGCTTGTTCTTTTGGCTGCTTTCTATTTAGAGGAAGACAAATTAGAACTTTTGAGATTTTTGTGAAAAGTTTGTACCCAACAGGAAGAAGAGTTAATGGATGGTAATCATTTTTTGTGGAGCAGAATAATACTTTTTTTTTTTTTTTTCAGGATTTGAGTACAACTTTGATTTCTGAGCATTTTATATTTAGTTTGCAAGTTCGTTTGATGCAAAGTTACTTGCATCCTTAATAATGTCGATGTTGATACAATCATCACCTCCTGTCCTACCCCCCTCTTCATTCTTTTCAAGACATTCTTTACTTTTTTAAATTTAATGCTGGAATTCACTGTCCACCATTTCCCTATCCTGTACTGACACGTCACCTGTATTCTGTAAAGGTTCATTTTGATTATATACTTCGTTTATCTTGTTTGTTACTTCTGCCTATGTCTCTAAGCAGACGTTTGGTTCCTTTCTGTACCAACCCTCTACATGGCTGGTTTCGTTAGTCCTTTATGTCAGTGTGTTACTTCCACCTTCAGGTCTCACTGATTTATTTCCTTCAGCCACGTTGTGTTCATTTCCCCTTTAAGTCTTAGTGAAATTCCTTTGCCCATCAGAACACATTAACAGTACCAGCCCTTCAGGTCGTCGGGGGAACTCAGGTGCCCGTCAGGCCTCAGCAGTTCATTGCCATCTGGGATCCTGTATGAACCCAGTCACTTAAGGAACTCATAACCACAAAGCATCTATCTCGACAAATATCAAATCTCTGCACTTGCCACCCACGTATCCATCAGTCCATAGCGATTTATTCTGCATTTTGCAACTTAGTTTCCTTTCAAGAAATGCTTAAAATGCAATATGCAAAATTAATCGCTAGGTAATAGATGTTACGAAGCATCTCATCCCTCCGAGAATACAGTAAAGTTCAAACCTAAACACTTGCCACCAGACATGATGCAGTCGTAATCAGGCATCATAATTACTGGGATGGATTCCATTTTCATAGGAATCAGTCGTAATCGATTCCGTTGTATTCAGAGCCAAAGTAATAGTAATCAGTTTCACTGCAAAAGCAGTCGAAATGATGATTAGATTACTATTATTTGCCATTTGTGAACCCCAAGTTTAATGGTGATTAAGACTGTGCCCTTCCAAGTCATTTGCTGCATTGACAGACTGATAGGTGGTAGCGACCACCATCCACTCACTTGATGTAGTGTTGCCTGCAACTTCCTTTACCTTTATCATTCTTTTTCTGTCTGCCCTGCTCTCTTCGTATTTCTCCCATCCTTTCTGTTTCGTTTCGTTTCGCTTATAAAGCTCCAACATATTTGCATGTGTCGGCTTTGGTCACCTAGTAGCGGCTGTCCACACTGCTTGCTTTAAGCAGCCTCTCTATGTAGTTCCTTTTCCCTGAGGTCACACTGTATGACTTCGTCTCGTCTTTTTCGATCTGCCTCTAGCAACTCTGCCCTCAACGTTCATATTTCTCACCCTGCACACCCAGTTGTCTGTCACGGGGTTTTTCAAAAGTAATTAATATTAAAGGATAATTTTCAATAATAATGAGAGCAGGACAATGAATTTTCTTGTGAAAATCAAGCTATGATTAATTTATTCTGGCTTGCTTTACCGATTCTCTAAGGACGAGAATTTATTAACCTTCTCAACAGTACACAGCAGAGACTAATTCCTCACAATTGCTGTTTGTTAGTACTGTTAGCCTCTGGAGAAAGTGACTTCACCCCTGACAGTCAATAACTGATGCTATTAATGATAACAGATTCTTGCTGATGCATTAACTCCTGGTTGCATAACGGATTTTAGTTAATAAAAAAGACTGGCCTAAGTACCAGTTATGAATAGCAAAGCGTTTATGCAAGCTAGGAGCTGCAACTAGAATAAGCTTAATATGGAAAATAAAACACGAGTTTACATTACATTAAGCTCGAGAAATAGAACTGTTAAATTTATTGATTACAAAGAAATAAATTTACGTTACATTTCAAAATGAATTCAAAATAAGGAGATCGCACTCACTCGCTCACTCAAAAGTTAACTCTTAAGCCTAGGAAAACGAAAAGAAAATACTGGTCAGAAAAGTGGACAAAGCAGATGACTGGGTGTCGTTACTGAGGAAGGACACTGCACACGCTGAGCCTCTGGAATTCAATGGCGGCGGTGGGAACTGGGTGTCGTTCCTGAGGAGAGACACTGCCACACACAACCTGCTTCCACGGCGCACAAATCTTGACTGACTTCAAATCGTGGGAAAGAGGCGAGTGTCCAGCCGCATTGCTAACGGCTAGAATGAGCGAAACACGCCCATAGTAAATCGCTCAGCGGAAGTGCTAATGTCTCGCACAAAGACGATCATTCATGACAGTGAAAAATTGTTCTGAAAACACTCCCGACCGGGTGAATATGTAGCGGTTAAACTGAATGATAAACACTGGGATTCCACTAGAGTTCGCGGTTTCCCACCAAATGATGTCACGAGCCGACTCGTGACATTGTCATCCTCCATCTTCAGCACATGTCCAAATTATCCCGATCTAAGTCCCTCCTTCCTCGCAATTCTTCGTCCGCAGTCCTGGCTCCCCCAGACCTGTCATTCAAGGACGCACTACACATGCATCTGATCAATCTCATCTCTGTATGTTTGAGCCTACGAATATCCTCCTCCTCCTCCCAGTCACTCCTTACCCATGCTGCCAAGCTAATTCCAGCCTCACCTTCAGCACACATCATGTCCCCCAAACAAAACTCCCCCACACACTCGAGAAACTCTCCGACAAGGTAATCCTTTCTCGCCTTTCTCCTGTATGCTGTCCTCTATATACCGCACATTCAAAGTCAGCATTATTTTGCAGCCCACCTTTAATACCACATCTCTTATGCACACACTTATCATAAATACTGCGCAAGGTGGAGTTGCTTCCCACACCAGTGTGGAAAACTACGCATGGCAATACTCCCTCTGCCATGACATTCCATCCCCTCTTGATATAATTACTTTTGTTGTATCCATGTTTACTCTCAAGCCATAATACCCCATTCTATCTCTCCACATCCTAAATCTTTCTCCGCTACGCTCTCATTCTCTGCGACCATCACTAAGTCATCAGCATACAACACCTCTCACGTGAGAACAAACACCATAATAAACTATAAGGGGCTTGAAACTGACCACTGCTGCGCACCATCGTTCACGGAAAACTCATCACTGAAACCTCCATTCACTCTCATCAGAGTGCGAGCAACCTCGAGGATTGCTACAACTACTTAGACCGGCCATTCCTCAGTCCTAAGCTTTTTCATTGCTCATTTCACTACCTCCCTGGGCATTCCAACAAAAGCTGTCTACAAATCAACAAAAACAAAGTACAACTCTTCTTAAATATTTTTGCTGAAGCTGTCTGGCAAGGAATGATACCTTTTCCTGACAGTCCCAAACTGCATCTCATAAATATTCACATTTCCCCTTATACCTTCTAGGACTTTCTCTTACTGTAACGTTCATCATCTGGGCCAAAAACTTTATACCTTTATGATTTCTTGTCATTTTATTGTTATTATCTGTACTTTAGGTGGCTCTGTACTGAATGACACCCATGTTTCCTGAAATGCAGAAAACCATTTACAACGCTGGTTGTTACCCAAATACCCAGATAACGAGGTGATGTGGAGCGTACTATGGTATCGCTCTTAACTAAGTGGAGAGACGCAAAGACGACGTCCATCCGGGAACCAAACCACATTATTCCACGCCGAGGCCCCTCTGTCGCAAGAGAACATGGTCTATCCGGGAACCAAACCACATTCTTCCACGCCGAGGCCCCTCTGTCGCAAGAGAACATGGTAAACTCGACCGGACAGCCCTGCAGGTACGGTTGCTTGTTGCGGTTGGTGGGTCTGCTCGGGCAGACAGACCGGGGTTAATAAATACCAGCAACAGCAACTACTACTACTACTACTACTACTATTAACATTTACTTCTTATTATGTCAAATATCCATAGCCATATTTCAGCCAATGAAGCCTCTGTTTAGAAAGATTATAATGTGTTGTTTTCTTTGGTAATGTAATTGTAATCGTAATCAGTTACGAACCATTGGAATCGTAATCGTGATCAATTCCAACGCGTCGTGGGTGGAATCGTAATGGTAACTGTAATCACAGTCCTAAGCAATAGTAATGGTAATCGGTTCCATGGGTGATGGAATCATAACACGTGTGCGTGCCACTGATGTTTTGCTTCCATCATTGCCCGCCATCCCGTTCCATTGGACCACCAAAACCAGACACAGTGTATTAACATTGAAACCGAGGCACCTTACGTGCCCTAAGGTCTGTGTGATTCGGGTGTCCTCCTGAATCATTTTCTTGTACTATGTTGCACTTGAATCAACTCCAGTGATTACTGTGTGTGTGTGTGTGTGTGTGTGTGTGTGTGTATGTGTGTGTAAAACTTCCCCATACGTGTTTTCAGTCTAATAGGTGTGTCATGAGGTGCGTGAGGTGTTCGCTCTGCTCCCTTTAAATATTGATCTGGCACTGACTTATCACCAATTCCGGGCTGTTCCTGCCTCATCCACTGCCACGACATCTATTCACTGGTAGTATTGCTGCCCACACACGATATTCACTTACTACGTTATGGATATGGCTGTTATTGTGAACGGTTTAGAAAATTGGAAGTTATTAAGTTTGAGTCTATAATAAGGTGCAAATTTTAAGCGTTCTTTAATAATAATTATAATAATAATAATAATAGTGGTAGGTGGGGGCGCTCACCATCCACTCATTTGATATACGGTAGTGCTGCCTTGGGTGTCTGTCCTTTCCTTTCTTCCATCCTTCCTCTTCTTTCCTTCCCCTTTCTTCTGCCTACGGGTGACTGTACACTCCTTCTTGTCTTTCTTTCTGTCTTTCCTCTTCCTTCTGCCTATGGGCGACTCTACACTGAGTGACAAGCCAAATGGTTTGCTGTACACCAGGAAACCATTTACAATGCTGGTTGGTAACCAAATTACCAAATTGTGGCCCCTGGTGGTTTAGTGGGTAATTAAGGTGCTCCAGTCGGATTAAGCCTGTGCAGGTTTATATCCAATGTGGGTGGTTGGGGTTTATTGCTCACGTAATGCCACTCAGGGATGAGTGAGGCTGGTCACTCATCTTAAATGTCAGGACCAACTTGCCTAGCCTCGAGCTCCTACGCTCCTCATGGGGCGACATAGGATTGGGTGATGGATAATAATAATAATAACGATAATAATTAATAATAATAATAATAGTGGTAGGTGGTGCCGACCATCATCCACTCACTTGATGTAGTGCTGCCTACTTCTTCCTTAGCCTTTATCATTCTTTTTCTGTGCCTGCCCTCCTCTCTTCCTATTTCTCCCATCTTTCCTATCACTACTTATTGCTTTTCTTTCCGTTACAGGTGGTTTTACATTGAGTGACAAGCCAAATGGTTTCCTGTAAGCCAAGAAACCATTTACAATGCTGGGTGGTAACCATATAACCAAACCATACGTGCTTCCTACGTGTCAAGTGGGTTGGAGGAGGGTTAGTGCCCCGCCCTGTAAAACAAATAACTCAGAGTCAAATGGCCACCCCGTGCGGGATTATAGTGTCTGGCAATAGATAGGTAGATAGAATAATAATAATGATTAGTAGTAGTAGTAGTAGTAATTGTATAGTCTGACCGAATATGGGGCTGTTTTGTCTTTCTTTTCCGCCTAAAATTATTCGTTTCAAAAGTAAAGAACGATACAAGGAGTTTTACAAATTACGGAACAAAGCATTTGCGACAGAAAAGTCGAAGGGATTTCGCCCCCCCTCCCCCCCAGCTTAGTCACCTATATGTGGACTGAGACTAAATACTTACCAGTGATTTCAGTGAACACCTTCACAATGTTGACGCCGTATATTTTAGTCCTGTTGATCCACGATTGTTTTTTTTTCTTCTTCTTTTTCGTTCAGAAGTTACTTGCAGTGAAAATGTTTTGTTCCACTAACATCTTTAGAACGATGACGTATTTTAAGTTATATTCTTGCAGCCTACATATGATTTTACATAGCTTAGGGGAAACGTGACAGTGAAATGGGTTGCTTCTTCACAGTTATAACGATTTCTGTAATTAATTCAGGTTGAGATTTTATTTAGATTCCTAAGGCATGAAAATGTAGAGGCATTTTCGCTTAATAAGGATTTCTTTAATTCAGGTTGCCACAGGTTAATTTTATTGATATCTTTAACCTCTTGAATCTGATGACGTGTTGTGTCCGTTTACTGATGCTACCTACAGACAGTTTATTTATCCTGAGGGAGATATCATCTTGTTGTGAAAGGCATGTCTAACGCCCGTAGTTGGCAAGCGTTCTCGTAACCAGAACAAAATCGTTTAGAATTAGCAAATATATATAGAAAAGGAAAATTGTCATCGGATGGAATGGGTTAGGGACAATTCGGACTGGAAGAGGTACAGTAAAGTTCCATTCATTCTTTCAGTATAAAACTATACTCCTCGTAATGAAAGAGTCAATAAATTAACTGTCATACACTAATACTGATTGTACCATTGCGGAAAAAAATATGACTCCACTTTTTAGCAGAACAGGTTGGAAGTTTTATTGATTTTCTGAAAAGTTGTTGGGCTATGAAGATTACAGTGGATTTCGAATGTCTTTGTTCACTGTCTCGTTATATGCCAAATGGAAATATTTCACTGTGTCCGCTGGTTTACATCTTATTACTGATTTTTAGTTGGAATAGTGGTTGTTCTGAGATGGAAAGCTTTTTAGTGAAGTCTGAGCTCTATTTAATAACAAGGACGTACGAGTAAATCAGTGATACTTAATGAAACAGTGGTTATTGTGAGACCTATATTTTTAAAAGCGTGTCAGTCTGTATGTCTGTCTGTTTCCAATGAAAGTTAAGGGAGAACTATCGAGAGGGCTCCAAAGGGGTCCAACAGGGCTAACTTTTAACGAGGGAGTTAATGGTATGGTTTAAAGTTGCTAAAGTGGCGCCCCTGATTGCCAGAAGTAGAACTAATCAGACCAACATGATGATGACCATATACTGGAGAAATTTTAACTTCCTCCTACAACCCTATCAATATTGCAACTTAATAATCACTATATCAGTCAACAAGGTAGAGCTTGGTGGGCAGGTGGGCAGGGTGGGTGGCCAGCGTTGAGTGGGTGGGAGGGTGTTGTGAGGCAGGGTGGGGCAATGTGGGTGGGTGACAGGGTGGGCAGAGTAGGTGGGCAAGGTAGGTAGATGGAGGGATGAGTGGGTAGTGGAAAAAGAGATCCATGTGGTCATTTATAGTGTTACTATCTGAAGATTTTAGTGGGGGAATGGATGATGACTTGTTAAAGTTATTATGAAAAGAATTGAGAGTTGACTAGAATATTCTATTGTCATTAGGACTATTTAATAGGCTGGATCTTTGCTTTAAGGAGGTTTATTACTGCTTTTGCATTGTTTCTAGCAATTTCAAATTGACTAAGGGATTCAGATGTTTTTTATTTTAAGTAAGTCATATACTAAGGACTTTTGGGTCGTTGCTTTGGCGCAGTTTCTGTTAAACCATATTGGGGAGTCCGATCTTTTAGTAAACTGTCGACTGGGTATGAACAATTCCATAGCAGCCTGTATTAAGTCATTAATGTGGGACTAGGTAGAATTGATATCACCGGAGAAGAAAGATTGCCATGGAATATCAGCAAGATAATTTCTAAATCCATCCCAGTCTGTCCAATTAAATAGCTATCTGGTCACTGTGACAGGTTCAGAACGGGGATATTTGGGGGAACTTATTGAGGAGGCTTTGATGAGATTGTGGTCCTGTATTGATCTGGATTATTTGTCAGGACTAGTTTCAAGAGATAGGCGTTATGGTCAGGATTATCTGGTATTCTGGTTGGTTATTTCACCAATTGTGTGAGAGTAAATGATTCTGCTAACAGCTCGCATTCTAGACCAGTATCGTCAGTCCTGGCAGAATGCAATAATCATTCAACATTATGGACGTTAAAATCGCCCAAATCGGTGATTTCGGTGGTAAGGATGAGGTTAAGTTTAGCCAACTGTGTGGATATGGAATCAAATACACTGGGTTCTGAAGAAACATTGGGGGAGTGATAAACCACACAGATATATTTGGTTATATTTAGATAATTTAGTTTACATAGTAAATAATTAAAAATAGCTGACGTTAAGTTCAAAACAGTGTCAGCTGCAAATTCAGAGTTGATACAACAACAGGTGTCACCCTTGTTACAGAAGTTTGTGAAGAGATGGTAACCAGGAAACTAAATGGAGACTATGTCAGTAGAGGAAGAGTTATGTTTCTGTGAGGAACAGGGCTAGAGGGGATATACTGTAGAGTGGAGGATAAAGTGAACGGAATTCAGATTGGTATTAAGCCCATGGATATTAGTGAAATATAGGACCGAACCTGTGCTTCTCCGCTTGAGCATGAACAGTGTTTGCAACAACCGCTATCGGCACAGTCGCTTGATTGCGACCAGGAGGACCCTGTGCTGGCACCCCTACTCTGCCGGCTTGGTGATGGTAGTCCGAGATACCACCGAATTTGCTGATATTAATGTAGTGGCCATTGCTAAGGGGGGATGGATATAGGTGTGATATCTAATGTGCATGTTACTCGTATGTGGTGTAGACAATTGAAGGTAGAGGTATTATGAGAGTATGCTGGCCTACTGTCTGTGTTAATGAAAACACTGCTAATGTTCAGTAAAGGGAGATGGTCAAGACCAGGTCCTAAGGACTGGTGAAACGGGAGCTCCAGCTCTTCCTGTCACCAGCTTGCTATCCACCTCGGGAGTACCGCCCTGTTCGGTTGGTGCTGCAGTCTACGCCCAAAGTGCAGAAAATATATATACTGAATGCAGAAAATGCCTGCCTGAAGGGCTTAAGACAGTGAAATGTGTAGTAGTATGTCTCAGATGTTATGCAGAATTCTTGATAAAACTGCCTACAAGAAAGTTTAATACCTTCTCAAGGAAAGTACTAATGATATTATTGACTGTCATAATCAGTCACCTAAGATACTGGTAGATTATTACTAGATCTAACCTAACCAAATGACATCTTGATCCAGATCTCTTATCTTACCACTGTACCTGACTAAACCAAACAAAATTTTGACCTGATTAACATTGACTGCCACTCACAAGGCCAAACTCAACGGAACCAAACTATTAATGATTAACTACTAAATGTAATCTAACCAGGCCATATTTTGACCTGACTAACATAAACTGATAATAGACCTAACCTAAACCTACCCAGATTTCGACATAACCTCACATAGTATAGATTATCCTGCTAACAAAACCCAGTGGGACCTATAAAGCCTGCATTAACAGCAAATTAATCATAAACCTGCTGAGGAGCATTGTGTATACTGTAGTGTGAACCAATGAAAATACTGTTCCGCAGCATTAAAAAAAAATAATAATAATAAGGATAATTGGCAGGTACTATAGTATTTGCTAGACTGTCAGAGTACGAGTCATTGCTCAACTGTGACTTCAGATATGTGCTGGGGTCTACTGTGCTGTTTTAGTTTATTCAAGAACAAAAGCATCGAACTTCGCATCAGGTAATGCAAATTTTTCACTGCTTTTGTTTTCAAAGTCTGGAAAAAGAAAAAAAAGAAAAAATGGAAGACTGCATAAAGAAACTTCATTACTAGCAGCAAATACAAATGAAAGAGTATCAGAAAAAACGGGAAAAGATGTGAAGAAAAAGTGTGCAGCCAAACCCGACACAAAAACTGCAGACACCGTAGTTATGTAGACTTACAGATGTCATCCTTAACTTTACACTTTATTACAACGCTTGATTAAGGAAAGGCTAATACGCGATCACATTTCTTGTAGTTTTCACCTCGCTTCATTGCTTTCCTCCCCCAGAGAATAAAGACATAAGGGAAGACTGTGGAGCCCACTGTGTCGGATGTTTGTTTAGATCTAGCAGGCGGTTGTCATGGCAACGTGACGTCATTATTTCCGCGCACTGTTGTATGAAAGGTAGTGTTTATTTCTTGATTGTGATGATTGTCAAAAATATGAGAGAGAGAGAGAGAGAGAGAGAGAGAGAGAGAGAGAGAGAGACTAATACTTTAGAGAGAGGAGGGGGAGGGAGACTGATACTTTAGAGAGAGAGAGAGAGAGAGAGAGAGACTAATACTTTAGAGAGAGGAGGGGGAGGGAGACTGATACTTTAGAGAGAGAGAGAGGAGGGGGGAGACTAATTCTTTAGAGAGAGAGAGAGAGAGAGAGAGAGACTGTAATACTTAGTCTGTTAAATCATGAGTGATGACAGTTAAAAATAAAGAAAGAAGGGAAACAAAAAAAGAAGTGTAAAGTTTACCAGAAGTGGAGTTAGTCAGAAGTTTGGGAGAATGAGTGAAAAGTTCAGCTTGGAACGGACAGAGAGAGGGAGGGAGGGAGGGAGGGAGGGAGGTTAGAAAATTTCATCTCTATTCACAAACAGAGAGAAACAAGACTGATGCAGTTTTGGAATAGTTCAGGCACACGCAAAAATTGTGTGTGTGTGTGTGTGTGTGTGTGTGTGTGTGTGTGTGTGTGAAGGGGGAGGGGGGATAGGTAGTTATGGGTAAAGGTCAATGGTAACACTATGAAAGGAAATTCTCTTCTGTCTACCTGCCTGCCATCCGACCCACACAGGCTGCTTTGATGAAGCGTCACTGTTTAGGAAATGACAGCCTATTCAGGCCAGTGAGGTGATTTCTATTTTATTACCTCCGCCAACGAAGTTGGGGGAAGGTATGTACACGTATTCAATTATGTTTGTCTGTGTCTGTCTGTCTGTCCAGACGATATCTTCAATAGTTCTCAGTTCATTTCAATGAAATTTTGTGGGAGGGTGGGCCATGGGCCAAGGAAGAAGTGATTAAATTTGGGGGCGGATCCGGATCCGGAGTATCCGGCACAATATCTCCAAAAGTTCTTAGTGAATTTCAATGACATTCTGTGGAAGCGTGGGCCATAGGTCAAGTAATAACTGATTAAATTTTGGGGGTGATCCGGGTCCGGATCCGGATCCTATCTCCACGGATCCGGATACGTTTTAATGACACTGGTGGAGGTATGCGCTCTGTAAGTGCTTTCTGGTTCTTGCTACTTCCGGGCGATTTCACTCAGGGGAGAGTTTTCGAACCGGAGGTGTTACATACTGCAGAGCCTTTATTTCTTCAGTACAGGAGGTCTCGCCAGAGCTTAATATGTTTGTCTGGAGACGGCAAAACAAAATATTACATACCTCATCTGGTTGAAGGGGCTAAAAGACGTCAGGGTATATGAGAGCGTCACGTCCTTACTCCTGTTTATGTACGACTCCTCCTCCTCCTCCCTTTTTTTTTTTTTTTTTTTCTTATATCTACTTCGTTTTCACCCTCGTCTTTTTCTTCATAGACAAAACCTTATTTTAAATTTTCATGTTTATATCCAGCCAGCATTCAACGCCCATCTTAATAGGGCATCCTTCCCCTGACTGTCCCACCATCATCCCAGCCTGTCCCACCCATTCCTCTAAAGAAGATCGCTTAGGATGTATACTTACTGAATTTTGCTGCCTCAATTTTCCACTATAATACGACAGGCAAAAGTGAAATTTGCCTCAAGGTAATCAAGTATATTGTTGGGTAAACAGAGAGAAAGAAAAGGAGGGAAACAAACTGTTCAGAGTCTGTTCAACCCAACCACTTGTCTCCACCCATCCCATCTTTTTTATCCCCCCCCCCACCACCACCACCACCCTCTCCACACACACACACACACACACACACACACACACACACACACACACACACACATCGAATTTATAGTTCTCTTTGAGACAGCATTTGTTTTGTGTTTATATGTTTTTTCTTACTGACTCTGAGGAAACCTTTGATGCAAACGGGCATTGTGGTGTATTTTTATGATCACAATTGTATTGTGCCTTTACACTCCATCACAACCTAATGAGGTGACTTAGGATTGCGTATTGCATGCACGAGGGTCATTGAGACAGACAACTTCTTTCCAGGTTCCAGTCTTCCCCTGGAATACGGCACGCAATAGTCAAATTTACATCCATGTCACCAGCTTCACTGATGGGTGAAGAGGAACTAGGGGAATATAAACACTGTCCAAGAGTCTGATCGGCCCGAGAACCCAAGAGGCTAAAAAAGATATCACTGAGCTAACCAGTAACAACTAAGAGTGTTGGTGTCTCACATATGAGTTCCAGCTCCAGACGCGGTGCCTGAATGCATCCAGAACCTCCAGGGCCTGTTCACTTGGAGGCCTGTATTAAAGATGGTATAATAGGGTTCGTAGCATCCCTTCCTCGGCGATTTATTACCCGTCCTCTCCACGGAGGGACTCGGGGACGGGTATTGTTTTCACTTGGTCTGTCTGTTTTTTTTGTTTGTCTGTCTGTCTGATAACTTTACGCGAAAACCACTGGTGCGATTTTGACAAAAATTACAGGGATTATGGGCTACGTCCTTCTGATCACATTATTAAATTTTGGGTCAAATTGGGCCAAGGCCCAGGCTATAGGCCCCAAAAATGTAAAAAAAAAAAAAAAAAAAATCGTTTCTTCGCCAGAGCTCCATTCAGATTCGTCATATCGACATAAAACCAACACCTAAATGTGCATCTTTCAAATCTTCATCCTATAACATGCCTCATAACATCAGTGGGGTCACCACGGAGTTAGCGGTAGGGGAGTTAGTGTCATGTGGGTCGGGCCTAAAATTTCAAATGGGCATAAAATCGTCAATTTTCACCCAATTTGCTTCAAATTTGGTATGTGACATCTTTGACTAGATATCCTATTGTATTTATACGTCAGCACTAAAATGACTGTTGGGGACGGGTTTGCTCTGCCTTGGCACCACTTCATGTTCTGTATGTATTATTTGTGTCAACGCAGTTTGCATCAGTACAGTAACATACAGGAGGATAATGAGGTGTGATATGTAGACTGTACAGTTCAGGAAGAGGTATTCCAAATTCTCCATAGTCTCTTAGAATACGACCTGTATGTCTGATCCGGCCTCAGCGTCACACTCTGAGCGGCATACGAGAACTCGTAGCAATTTTTTCTTCACTATTTTTTTGTACCATACATATAGATCTTTTCCACGTGACGTCACGAGTCATGTAACTTTTGTTTATGGCGCCACTTTGGACGGCCAATTGTCGGACGTCTAGAGAGAGAGAATTGCAGAATCCATAATGATATTCCACTGTTGTGCTTTTGGCTGTAAGACAAGGCAGAAAATTGGAAGTGGGGTACACTTCTACCAGTTTCTAGTCAGTGAGGAAATGTATCATAAGTGGATAGCTGCCGTGAAGAGGGAGAATTGGCAGTTGACGGCCTATTCCCGCCTCTGTAGGAAGCAGTTCATGTCAGGTGAGCCGATGATTTGTGAGTAGATACGGGCATATCTACCAATCTTAGTAGTTGTAGGTGTCATGGGATATCCTAATTATGTTAATGACACAGAGCACAAGACCCACACGGCCATGTGTGTGCGTGGGAAGAGAGGGGGAGGGTCAACGTCACAGGCCTTGTTTTGATATTATTCCAGAGTTTCACCAAGACCAAATCGGACATAGCAGTGATCATCAAGAATGTTAAACGCGTAAGTAAAACCAATTAAATTACAGGTTAGGTCACTCTTAAAGTTAGGTTAGATTAAAGCTTATATTTTTTCAATGTTTTTCATTGTGATTCATTTGAAACTGATATTTGTGTCATGGTGGATGATTTAAATAACAGTGCAGTATTGCATAATTACTAGCGCTACTATTTATAATTTTCTATTTTATTTAGAAATGAATGTTGCTCCACAGAAAACAAAACTGTCAATACATGCTCCAATTAAATATACATTTTTCACTTAGTACAAAAATACTTTAATTACAAATAAGAGGATAAATAATGTACTTGTATCAACAGCCCCTATATTTATCTTTTACCAGGTATGTAGCTACTAAATTTTTTTAAATATAAAATGAAAAATCATTAAAACCACATTGTTGAAGTCTTTTAGTTTTATGTTGTGATACTCATCAGCATGAAATAAATGACCTTAATTTAAATTTGTGCCAGTGTTAGGTTTCAGTTGTAATATAAAAGTTAACTTCAAGAGTAATTTTGACAGTTTGCTGATATACTATCAGTTATGCATTTTACGTAAAACTAAACATGTGTGTATATATGTATGTAGGCCTATAATTACTGAAATTTCCAAAGTAAGTAAATTTTTTGGTAAATTTCCAGAATTACACCCAACTCGCCTTGAGGCTTAAAATTTTCATTTTTTTTTTATGTATTATAGTGTGATTAATCTGAATCTTCTGATATTCATTTCTGTCGGAAATTATCATTATTTTTCTTCCAAACCAAGCTAATCCAACCAACCCAACCTAACCTAACCTAACTTAGGACCTAACTTGAAGATTAAGATGAGAGGATAACTGCAGTAGGCCAGTAGGCCTATGCTAGACAGCTCCCACGAGTGTGACTAATTTACCCTGCCAGCAATAGCCCATGCAGGCATATGCTAGGCAGCTCTCACAGGAGTGTGACTACAGGAATGACAAATTTTGTATGCAACCCATACCTGTCACGCTTATCTAGCATGTGCTTGAAACTTTCTAAATAAGGGGCAGCAACTAGGTTACATCACTGGGAAACCTATTCCATTCATTAACTACTTAATTCCCAGTCAGTGTATACAATCTTTCCCCCTCTTGGCCCCACGTCAATAATTTACTGATTACCAAGACGATTTACAAGTACCATATATCAATTCCAGCCATCTACTTTGCACATATACCTTGAAGGATGCCCTGGTGAACTTTGATGGAGTGTTTACCAAATAGTGACAGAGAGCGACATATCTGAGATCTGGTTTCGGTCCCCAATCCTTGAAACTGGTGAATTTCTCCGTAGATATTGTGTAAGAATCTAGCCCCAAACAATTTATCTTGTTCCTGTACTGATCTTGGTGGCGTAGATTCAGATTTCTGCATATATCTGACAGTTTCATCTCTGACAGACCTGTCTGGACAGCCATTACTGCGAGGAGTTTGCCGTCCAATATGGAGTCGTAAACAAAACCACGTGATTTCTGTGACGTCACTGGAAAAGATCTATTGTACCCCTATATTTTCTTTTGTTTTCCTTGTCCTTCTGCCTACGGGTAACTTTACACTCCCTCTTCTGTCTTTCTTACCTTCATTCTTTCCACTTCCTTCAGCCTGTGGGTGACTCTACACTGAGTGACAAGCCAAGTGGTTTCTTGTGCACCAGGAAACCATTTACTACGCTGGATGGTAACCATATAACCAAATTTTGGCGCCTGGTGGTTTAATGGGTAATTATTGCGTTCCAGTCGGATTGAGCCGGTGAAGGTTTATATCCAAGGGGTGGTTGGCGTTGATTGTTCATGTAATGCCACTCAGGGATGAGTGAGGCTGGTCACTCTCATCTTAAATGTCGGGACCAACTGCCTAGCCCCAGGCTCCTACGCTCCTCATGGGGCAATGTAGGATTGGATGATGGATGGATGGATGGACTTGTATATTCTGTTCTCGACCTATTTGCCTCATGAACTTGCATGAGAATAAGAATACGTAATATGCGAAATAAATTGGCAAGGAACTGGTGCGACGAATCTCCCCTGCCAATCAGAATACGGTCCTCAGAATAAGCAACCCAACTGATACCATTTTCGCAGCCATCCATTACCCGCAGCATTACTAGGTACGAATTGCATATCGCAGTGTCTGCTGCCGGCAAGCCCCTAAAGAGTAATTTTAACGACATATTTTGTTGAGTTTTGGGTGAGGGAGCCCGCCATCCACTCACTTGGTGTACCGGTTCTTTCAGGTGCCTCTACACCCGCTCACCCCCCCCTCGTCCACCGGCCACCGATTGCACCGACGCTGACACCCACACCTTAGATTTACACCATGCCACCTCCTGCCAACCAAATTGCTGCAGATACACACACAGTCATTTCATTTGGCCAAGGTGATAACAGTGACTTGCGATTGTACTGGACGTGAGAGGTGAGGCAGTCAGATGGTATTACCGGAAATTTGCTGTGACAGTACTATATCACTTACGTGTTGCTGATGGAGGAGTGTGCATGAGAGCGGGAGGCGGGTGGCAACTGAGTGTGGTGGAGATGTGAGAGCGGCGATTGTCATGCTCTCTCTCTCTCTCTCTCTCATATATATATATATATATATATATATATATATATATATATATGTGTGTGTGTGTGTGTGTGTGTATGCAAGGGCTGTCACTATGCAGGACTTGCGTGATGGTATTACTGAGCATGCTCTCGTGACATCGGTGTGGAGGATAATAAATACTGTTTTAAATCCACAAAATGCTTTCTTCTGCAGCCTTGAATCAATTTTGCGTCATTTCGAACGTCAGCCCACTGTTCTACCCATTGCACCACCATCACTATCCCTGTATATTTAGTCTGTTTCGTCCCAGTCCAGAATAATATACGGATTTCATCGCCTCATGGAGGTTTTCTTCTGCCTATTCCTCTCATCTCTGGGTCGCTGTTAAATAATGAAAGGGAGGCAACATTCCTTCTTGCAGGGGAGATGGTTCATTGTTGTGCTGTTCATTTTTCGTATAGCTTTATTTTCAGTTTTGTGCAGTTGTGTTAGGGCAACCTCCCCACATCCACTCCACAAGGGTGAGCTATATTCACGCGCACGTGACTATTTTGAATTATAGCAAACTGCTTGTCAGTGAAGAAGTTGCTGACTGTCAGTTTGTTCTCTTAGTTGTGCATAAGTTATCTTCACGAAGTTCGAGACCTGCTTTTTGCTGCTGCATTTCGATTATGGTGATTATATGTTTTACTGTCGTCTTTACCTATGACTCTCCTTTTCCCTCCCTGTGATACCTACCATCCTTCCCTTCGTCTCCTTTCAGTATTATGTTTACGTTCGAAGGATTTAGCTAAACTTGGGACCGACTTCTTGTGCTTCCCAGACACTTCCAGTTACCTTCTGTTTGTCTGCTTACTGTTCTTATTGCTTATTATTATTTTCTTATGCTTGTAGAGTATTTGTATCTTTCTTATTGACATCACTTGCATAAATAATACTGGGGATTGTTAACGTCCCATATGCAGAAGTAAACTAGTAAGATATATATATATATATATATATATATATATATATATATATATATATATATATATATATATATATATATATATATATATATATCCATCCATCCATCTTCCAATCCTACATTGCCCCATGAGGAGCGTAGGAGCCCGGGGTTAGGCAGTTGGTGCCGACATTTAAGATGAGAGTGACCAGCCTCACTCATCCCTGAGTGGCATTACATGAGCAATCAACCCCAACCATCCCTTGGATATAAACCTTCACCGGCTTAATCCGATTGGAGCGCAATAATTACCCACTAAACCACCAGGCGCCAAAATTTGGTTATATGGTTACCACCCAGCGCAGTAAATGGTTTCCTGGGGTATAGGAAACCATTTGGCTTGTCACTCAGTGTAGAGTCACCCACAGGCAGAAGGAAGAGGAAAGAATGAAGGAAAGAAAGACAGAAGGGGGAGTGTAAAGTCACCCGTAGGCAGGAGGACAAGGAAAGAATGAAGGAAAGAAAGAAAGAAGAGGATAGAAGGGAGGAAGGATCGAGAGGAAAGGGCAGACACCCGACAGCAGCACTACATCGAGTGAGTGGATGGTGAGCGCCCCCACCTACCACCTATATATATATATATATATATATATATATATATATATATATATATATATATATATATATATATTGTAGGGAAGAGGTATTAGGGACCCTTTTGTGCCCGCGATAATATCGTCCCAGGTTGCCGATAAATTAGTATTTGAAGAATGCGTGATGGAGAAGTGAGGAATGGCCAAGACAATGATTTATACATAATCATACATTACCACTCACAGACGTCCATAAAACTTACCAACACATCGTTCACCAGTAGGATACAGCAGTTCATCATCAGATTACATCACATAAAATGTTTCATCCCTTACCGTTCTTCACCTGCTTCATACCCCGTTTCATAAGTCCTGTTTTGATCCTCTCACAACCCCATCCATATATTGCATTGTATAACCGTGGGGGATATGGCACACCTTTACGTCAGTGCAGTATTGATGGTACACCACTCCCTCAGATGGTGAATGTTTATATGTAAAGCACAGGTCGTCTGTGTATTACCGGTAAAACCAATCTGCTATTACATTTCGAGTGTGCATAACACAGCTCTATAATATGGAGAGGCTTTTTCATGGGTAGCACCGCGTAATTTATGTAGCCGTCGCTAGGGCGGCACTGGTGTAGCGGCAGCCATGTTACACCACGCCTCATGCCCACGTTTCTGTACTGAGCTGCTCTGTGGGTTTTTGGAAGCAGCCGATGATTCCGGCAAATATAGTGCCATGGTCCACTGTGCAGCTTACGGATACAAAAATGGGCACAGGAATTCATCGCAGAGAGATGACGTTACATTTCACAAGTAAGAAATATATCTTGTTGCTAATTCTATAACATTACTGCCCCCCCGGGTGGGGCGGGAAGATTCTCCCCCAGTATCCCTGTATGAATGAGGCCACTAAAAAGGGCCCATTTATCTGCAGTCTTGCTCTCCATGTCCTCTTCTTTTCCGTTCACACTCTCTTGTAGATATTTCCATGTTTCTTCCGGGCTTTATCAATCTGGACATTCGGTTTCATGACATGGATAGTCTAAGGACTTCCCACACCATTTCAACACCATTACTTCGACGTAAAACGGCTTGAACACTATCATTTCAACGATAATACCACACTGTCTTATCGCTTTCTGCCATTACCTATCTCTGCCTTTAGTGCCGTAAAGGGTAAATTCTACGCTGCAGCAACTTGTGGCATTGTTTTACACTAATTGGCTAAATGTGCCCCATATATTTCGTTGAACTAGGCCGGGGAAAAAAAAAAAGTTCAATCCATACATGTTTTTTTAATATATGCGACGAGTGTAGGTCTTTCAATATGGCGGCCAAAATCACACGCTGGCGGCGGAGATAGCCTTTGCACACTATAGAGCTCAGTGGTGCATAAGCAGGAAATAGGGTTTAGATGATGTTAGTCATGATATTAGCCTACATGTTCTGTGTGTATACTCTTCATTTTATCACTACATGTGGTGCAGACAAGGGACGCCTTCCCGTGGTGGCATTGATATAACCGGGGAGATTCACTGACCTGTTATGCAAACGTCCTTCATCTCCTTCCCTGTCCCCCAAAAGAAGGATGGTGGACTGCCGGAGAAAGGCAGCTTCTGCCTGCAGTCCACTGGGTTCACGTTGCAGTAAACCTGGGGCTACAACAACAATAACAACAACAAGTACTACTACTACTACTACTACTATACATGTCGCATGTGTTCAACAGTCTGTCTGTTTCTGCATGTAGAATGTGTATAGTCACTATATTATTACACGTCGTCGGTGCATAATAATAATTCTCTGTTATTGCGTGTTAGGGCAAGGCCGTCGTCACGATAATCCCTCGCCTGATTTCAAGCGGCCATTCATTGTCTGGAACATGAAATAAGGAGATAAGGAGGCCCTGTGTTAATCACTGCTTGTATCCACTAGTATTTTGAACTAAGAAAAGTACCATTACCGTATGCGGAAACTTCCATTTTTTTTTTAAATGCACTGTGTGTGTGTGTGTGTGTGTGTGTGTGTGTGTGTGTGTGTGTGTGTGTGTGTGTGTGTGTGTTCAGTCCGGTGACGTGTTTTGTCTATGAATTCTTGCAACTGCCAGATTATTTTATTCTTCTTGGGTGAAACTTCTTGCATTTAAGGAGTATGTGACAGGCATGGGGCGATTACAGGGGTATTGTAATCGATTACGATCGATTGCTTTGCAAACTTCAGATTAGGATGACGATTATGATTACAGTAAAAGTAAGGGTAAACGATTACGATTACGATTACGTAAGACGTATTGTTACGCACTATATAATTATGAGCACGTTTCTTTTATACTTGACATTAAGTAAATAGCTGAAGTTAGTTTTTAAAGCAAAAACATCGTCCAGTAATATAAAACTGATATTTTGTAGGGATTTATATCTTATATGCAAATCATTGTAATAAGAATTGCCTGCGTAAGGAAGACCATAGGGTTAAGCTCTGCAGAACCTATGGCGACTGTTACTTTGGATAAAAATATACTGTACAGTGCTGTGTCCAGTAAGTTGTTCCTTTATTTTTTTGTCAATTTGCAATACCAGTGTGTTTTAATAATTCAGTCACCGAGACTTTTCTTCACTTTGTCCTTGACTCTTTCATTCTATTAACTCTTCTACTAACTGAGATCATCCCAGGTGATATTATTCTAGCTTAGGTAGGATATTATATGGAAACTTCTAAGTGATAAGCTACAATTCACTTTTGTTTTCGTATTACTTATGGACCTTTATGGTGTATATTTGACTGTTTGACACCGAACTACAGTATTTTATTCTTGACGAGTATTTGTGGAAAAATAATTTACTGGGGCCTGTAATCGTAAAAGTAACCATGATTACGATTACAGTATGAGAGTAATCGATTACGATTGCGATTACTTTGAATAAAATGCCTAGGTAATCGATTACAATTACACAGAAATCTGTAATCGATTACAATTATTTACGATTACAGATTACGATTACCCCATGTCTGGTATGTGAAGGCCATATGTGATTTCTTTAGTTCCAACATTCTCTTCAGATGTGAAGAAAACTGTCAGGAGATAACAAGAATACAACTGAAAATACGTCATCGCTCTGAAGGTGTTAAGAAGTGGCGGTCAAAAATGGTGGTACTGTAGTGGTCCTTGCAGGTTCCTTATCCCACTGCTGTACCATGAGGACAAAATTCGGTGGGAGGTGCAGTGGAAATCTCTTTGGATCCTTAAGTCCAGACGATTGCACAAGTATTCAGGAGCAAGGACCATTGGTAATGTGCCAGATTTTTTTTTCTTTTTTTAATGCAAGGAAGAAGGAACCAAAGGCCAGAAGCCCGTAAAAAGATAAAAACAAGATAACAGAGAGCCATATTCAAGATTTGTTCATTTCGAAGGCTACGTCGAAAATTCAGCCGCAGATTAATTATAACCGTCATATGCCAGAAAAAACTGAGGAGTGAGGTGGGTGGGTTGAAGGTAATAAAGGAGGCTTATGGCTCCCTTATTGGAGCTCTCAAGATGCTACATAAAATTACAACTGCACTAATAATGGCATCTCCCATTGTATGGCTCCGTTCACCATGGACGCCCATACAGTAGTTGGTGGGTTTTTACATGATAGAACGAGGCCAGTCTCACAGTTTGAATACTGAGTCGTCATTGCATGAAATTTGATGAGCCATAGATATGAGATAGGAATGAGGCGGGATATAGCCAAATCGACCCGTTAGTCTAACAACACAAGATCATCAATGGAGCTGACGCGCTATAGTGATTATATTAGCTTAACCTCTTCAATCAGATGACATTCGTACTATCTATTCGTACCTCCTAGCAGAAGTAGGAATTAACGGGCCAGTCACAGCTTCCCTCACTAACCCGTGTCTTATTTATTATATTTATGCACAGCTTAGGTAACTAACAGCCAAACTAACTAACTAACAGCCGGGGGAGGCGGTAGCTGAACTGGTACAAAGGCGGCCTGCAGTCCTAATGGACCCAGGTTCGAATCCCGGCTGGGGCAGGGAACAGTTTAAGGATTGGAATTTCATAATGCAGACTTTACTGACCTGCCACAGGACCCGCCGACATGTCGTAAAAATACCCCTGCTAATACCAGTACACCGGTCCTGTATGAGATAGCCCTAGCATGTATTCAATATGGACGGTGGGTGTTAGCTCCGAAGTGGTGACACGTGGAGGTATAGGAGGACTACTGAGCCTTGGGATAGGCCACTGCCCCCGAGAGACAGGCCCTGAAGCCTTTGCCCAGAGTCGGACACACACACACACACACACACACACGCACACACACACACAATACAGTATGTTTATAATTGATTAGTTAATAAGTTTGCCACAAATTAGACAAAAATCCAGGCATCCACCTCGCTGTCACGTACTATAAGGGACGTGCCTTTGCCCCAAATGAAAACAAGCCAGCCGCCCCGCCAAGTGTTTGGTAATTGGTCTTTTCCCGTGAGTCGCATCCACTACTGCTACTGTGATTGGCTACGGAGGTCTGTGACGACACAGTGACGTTATCCCCAGCCAGCGATTATCCGTAGCCCGGGAAGGCCTAAGAACGGGCAGAAGATACCATCCTCGAGAATTTCCTTAGCTGTTGGTAACGTTGGCCATAAGCATGTCCGTATCCTGGGGTGTTAGTAAATCCGGGTCCTGGACCGGAACACCGTGTGATGATAGGCAACGCTGTTTGGGGCTGCCATTCTGTGCTGCAGCTGGCTTCTGTTCTACGAATGGATTGCCCGTGTGATATCCGCTTTAGCGATTTATTTGGCATATTGCCCATGCACATTCTTTTGTATGCTACCTATATCGTTTAATCAGCAACATTCTGTACCATGCATCAGTAATACACAAAATTAACGTACAGTGCAGAATAAATCGCTAAGAAAGAGGTGTTACGGATATCTTTTTCAGATTGGTTTGAAATCCAACCAGAAGCGAAGCCTTGTACATTCACGTCCGCATTTACGACCGTGTCTTTTCCCCCCACCTCACTACTCTATCCCGTCCCACTCTTTCTTGTTTCCCTTCCTCTTTCCCGCCACTCTCTCTCTCTCTCTCCTCTAACACCCTCTGTTTTGCTCTCTCCTATTTCCCTGTTCTCCCTGCCTCTCTTCTCACCTTCGCCGTTATACTTTCATCCTCTCCTGTTGTCCCTTTCCCACCGCTGTCTTTCGTCTTCCATCCCTGCCTTTCTTCTTCTCACTCTCCCTCTCCATCTGTTTATTCTCTTTTCACTCTTCTCTTTTTATATGTCTTTTTCGACTCCTACACACCCAACTTCTCTCTCTCTCTCTCTCTCTCTCTCTCTCTCTCTCTCTCTCTCTCTCTCTCTCTCTCTCTCTCTCTCTCCAACCTCCTCTTCCTACCTCACCCCCTTTCACCCTTCCCTCCCTCCCTCCTTCTACTTGTGTTCCCTCCCTCCCTCCATGTCATCCTCGCGTTTCCCTCCCTTCCTCTCGATTTCTCTTTTCCTCCCTTCCTTCTCTCGTCCTTTTCTCCCTCTGTCTCCTTTCCCTCCCACCATTTCTTTCTCCTTTACTCACTCCCTTCCTCTTTTTTTCTCTTTCCCTCTGTTGCCTCTCCACAATACTCCCTCCCTCCCTCCCTCCTTTTGTCACCTACCCCCTCCCTATTTCTCCTGCCTTCCCTTTTTTCGTTTCCTCTGTTGCCTCCTCTCAGTTTTCTTCTGTCTCCTTCTCTTTTCTCTTCCTTCCTCCCTCCCTCCTTCCATCCATCTCTTCTCTCACTCCCTCTCTTTTTTCTCCCTCCCTCCCTCTGTTGCCTCCCCCCATTTCTCTCTCCCTCCCTGGCTCAGGGCGGGATGGTAGGTAGACCCTTTGTTCGTAGGGACCAGACTGAGGCCCCGACACACACACACACACACACACACACACACACACACACACACACACACACACACACACACACACACACACACACACACACACACACACACCAGATAGACTTTTATAGGCACAGACAAAAACATGCATGTATAATTCAGCAGATGCGAAAACGAAAACACACACACACACACACACACACACACGCTAGCTCAGAAACACACACACACACACACACACACACACACACGGGCGCGCTCGGGGGAATTATGTAAGCGGTAGACGAACACTCGCCACTTCACTGAGCGAACACTTGTGAATAGATGCCATATTCTATGAAACACTGGGAAAGCAGTGGTTGCTCTCTCTCTCTCTCTCTCTCTCTCTCTCTCTCTCTCTCTCTCTCTCTCTCTCTCTCTCCTGGTGGAAGCTGTGAATTTGGGACGAGATTCATTGATATATTTTCACCCTGACTATTGACAGTATTTAATGTGTCGATTAGCGAGTCATTAACAACTGATACAGTGCTTCTGAAGGGCGAACTGCACTGAAATAGCCTGAAGGGCACAATGTATGGTGTAGCCCAAAATATGCATTTGGCCTGAAAGATGAAATTGCATAGAAAAGCCTGCAGGGCAAAATTAGGTAGAAGCCTGAAGGACAGTATTACGTAGACTTGTCTGAAGAGCAAGATTACTGGAAACTGCTTGAAGGGCTTGAAGGGCAAGGTGATTTATTAAACACTGCCAACACTTCCAGGGGAATGCAGTATGGTGTCCACACAGCTGTATGTTGGAACATTACCATAAAAAAGGAGGGTAACTGCAGTTGACCGGGTGGCCCATACTATACAACTCCTTTACGGGCGTAGACTTCCAGAATACGACAAGGATAGCAAAGAAGGCTCTCTCCTGCCACCCAAAGCCTCCAGTTGAGGCAGACAGGGAAAAGTGAGAAGAAACCACGTTGTATTAAAAAAAAAACTAGCTTGGAAATTTTATAGGATATGGCGAAAGAAAAACAGACTAAAGTTGTAAAACCTGAGAAGAAAAACAATGAATTAATAACTCGAACAATTTTTATATCCAACTCTTACCAGTCGTATGTCTTCCTGGCCTAGTCTAGAAACTCCAAGGAAGGGACGGCCACGACATCAGACGGCCACGACATCAGTAGGTAGCTCATCCTGCTCATCCACTATTCTATTACCAAACCAGTTCCTACCCAGCTCACTACTAAACCGGTATTTTTCTTGTTTGAAACCATTAGTACGAAGTCTGTCCTGCGTGCTCAGTTCTAAGACGTTGCCAATATATCATTCTCTCTCTCTCTCTCTCTCTCTCTCTCTCTCTCTCTCTCTCTCTTCATACACATAAACACCTCAGTTAAATCTTCCCTTACTCTTTGCCTTTCCATTAAGTGGAAATTTAATCTTTTTAGTCTGTCGCCATATGAAAGATTCCATTATTATGAATCGTATGTGTCATGCTTCCATGCACATTTTCTAAGAAACTTCTATCCATTCTGTAGTAGGGACGCCAAAACAGCCTGGCATAATTTAGATAAAGTTGTAGTATTACTTTGATGTAGTCCCACACACACACCGCAACTCAGCCAGGAGACAGGGCGTGTGTGCTGGGCATTCCCCAGGCCCTGTCTTCCCCCTTACCTTTACTGAAGACAACCACCAGCAACCGGGCTACAGCAAGGCTCGGTCTCCTCGAATTGAGGAGAGAATCATCAACAACTTTGATGTAGTACTACGAACGCTTCTCGAATGAATCCTAGCACCCTGTTAGCTTTATTTCTTTCACTAGTACAGTGTTGGCTCGGCTTTAGGTAATTACTAACCACGGTTAGCGTGTGTGACTGCGAAGCTCCCGGCTCTTTGGCGCCAGGGTTCGAATTCTGGTGGGAACAACTGGCGTCACTCAAATGGGTTTGTAGGTAAAATGAGTACGTAAGGTAACACCCTGAGATTGTAACTGTGGTAACCTGGGTAATGCAGTGGCCTTGTATCCCAGGATATTGGGTGAAAAACCCGACACCGGCTGAAAGACCTGGTTTACGGAAATGAGCACCGTGGCTGAGCGCCTCATGGTGTTTGCCCCACCTTTACCTTTTACCTTTAAGGTCCCGCTCACAGTCTGATTTTTACACTTCTGTATTATTTGTTTGTATCTGTTATCCAGTAAATTTACCCACATTTAGAACATTACATTTGTCAACAGTAAGTTTCATTTGTTAAGCCCCTGACCATTTACATAGTGCGTCAGGGTCTGTTTAAAGGCTGTCGCAGTCGTCTGTTGAATCAGTGATGCGTCCTGTTTTTCTGGCATGGGCAGATTTAGTATTGTTGCTAGTGATCCTTAAGTCTAGCTCATTAATATCCATAATAAACAATAAAGGAATCAAGAGAGTTAGACAGGATGATAAAAAAGTAAGTCGGGGAGTGAAAGATAAAAATGGTACCGGTATATTGCAAGGGAGAAAAAGTGAGCAGATGGAGAGAACACTTTAAGGAATTGTTAAATATAGAAAATGAAAGTAATGCGAGTATAAGTGGCTGGAGAATATGCTAGGAGGGGGAGGGAGGTGAGAAGAGAGGAAGGAGTCAGTAGGATGGAAGTAGTGGAATTAATGAAGAAAGTAAAAATGGGGAAAGCCCCAGGAATTGATGGAGTGTGTGGTGAAATGATGAAGCATGGGGGAGAGACAGTAGTAGAATGGATATGGAAGATGTACGGATTGATCTGGGAGGAAGGTGGAGTCCCGGAGGATTGGAAGTCAGGTATTATTATTCCCCTGTACAAGAGAAAAAGGGGAAAAGAACTGTGTGGTAATCATGGGGGCATTTGTCTTCTTAGTGTAATAGGAAAAGTATATGGTAGGATATTTATTGACAGATTTAGGGAAATAATAGAGGAATTAGTTGGAGGAGAACAGGGAGGCTTTAGGAAGGGAAGAGGTTGTGAAGATCAGAAATTCATTCTTAGGTCTTTAGTGGAAAAGTTTCTAGAAAAGGAAAATAAGTTGTGTACGTCCTTTGTGGATTTGGAGAAAGCATATGACAGGGTGTATAGATAAGGAATGTGGAAAGTATTAAGAATATATTGAGTAAATGGGTAGTTGTTGAATGCCGTGAAGAGTTTGTGTGAGGGTGATAAGGCTGCAGTGCGTGTGGATAGTGAACTGAGTCAATTTTTCTGCGTGAATGTTGGATTGAGACAGGAATGTTTCATGTTTCCATGGTTGTTCAATCTGTATATGGATGGAGTTATAGAAGAGATACAAGGTAGGGCAGTGAATGATGGAGCGGCCCTAATGAGAGAGGGCAGTGTTTGGAAACTCCCTGTACTGTTGTTTGCAGATGATACTGTATTGTTTTGTGAAGACGAAGGGGAACTGCATGGCTTGGTAAATGAGTCTCGAGGAGTGTGTAAGAAACGGAATCTAAAGGTGAATGTAGGGAAGAGTAAAGTTATGGTCTTCGAGAAAGATGAAGTCACTGGATGTACAGTGAGGCTGGATGAAAGATAATGGAAAATGTGAATGCGTTTAAGTATCGCACTTGGGCAGTGTGATGGGTAAGGATAGAAGTTTAGAGGGTGAAGTACTTGAAAGGGTACAACAGGGAAGAAAGGTTGCTGGTTCTTTGAAAGCAATGATAAGGAACAGGGAAGTGAGCATAGCATGAAAGTAAAAAAGTCACTGCATGACAGTACTGTGATACCAACTCTAACGTATGGAAGTGAAGCCTGGACCTTGTTGGAAAAACACAGGTCAAGAGCTAGACCAGGGGAAATGAGTTATTTGAAGGGAGCATGTGGAGTTACGAGGAGAGACAGACTGACAAATGAGGAAATGAAGGAGCGTTGTAGAGTGGATGTGGATGTGATAGAAAGCGTTAGGAGAAATACATTGAGGTGGTTTGGCTATGTGGAGAGGATGGAGAGCGAAAGACTATTATAATGAGGAAAGTAAATGCGAGTGAGGTGGAGGGGGGGAGGGAGAGAGGGGGAGGCCGAGGATGAGATGGAGGGATGGAGTGGAGAGGTATAGGTATATGAGAGAGGGGGGGGAGCTGGGAGCAAGGCAGTGAAATGGCCTTGGACAAAACAATATGGAGGCGATTTGTTTGTGGCCACCCCATACGGGATTGAGGCATCTGGCAATAGATAGATAGATAAATCAAGAACTGATCGCTGTGGTACCCCACCAGTGACTAAATCCCAGTCTGACTTAGTGACACACCTGTTAAAATTGCAGTGGTGATTAATGGACATACAAGGACACAGGATCTCAAAATATGTGACTATATAGTTTGAACTTTGATCTGTATATCTTCTTAAAAGGACTAGATAAACAAAATCATAAAAGGTGTCTGGGAGTATCTGCTCACGGAACAGTTGTACTTAATCTGAAGGGTACTTATGAAGAAAGGAAGGAATGGTACTGTGCCAAACTGAAAAGTAATTGGAAGGTAGAAGAAAGAAAGAAAAGGAAAATGCAGTACAGTACACGTAGGTCTCCACCGCTGTGTGGAGATAGAAGAATAGCCTGAAGGGCAATATTATATACTGTATATATATATATATATATATATATATATATATATATATATATATATATATATATATATATATATATATATATATATATATATACAAAAAACAAAATTATATGGCATAATGTGGAGGGCAAAAGTATTTCGAATAGCTTCAAAGACAAAATTACATGGGGTGGAGATGAAGCAGTCATAGGGATCCTTTAATTCAGTATGGGGGTAAGCGTGTGGGAGGTCCTCTCTATCCCACAGTGGGTCAGGGTTTGCCATGTAGTTCCACGATCCACATGACCACCAGTGGTTGTGATGTGGCCCCAAATATTGACCGGGGGTGTCCTAACAGCATCAAGCCAACTCTACAACTTATAGCGGCAGCTGGTGGTGGAGGAGGAATTAGCTGAGGAGACGACGACGATGGTGAGAATGAGGACATGGATAAGGAAGACAGATGGTGTTAACTTGGTGCTGTAAAGTTTGAGGAGCTTGTGGAGAGGCATCTGAGGCTTTGATTGTGATGATGATTGTGGTGGTGTTGGTGGTGGTGGTGGGAAGTTTAGAATGGTGGCAGTTGCAGGAATATTAAAAGAAATGCTGGCAGATAGCTGAAGACTGGAGGAAATGTTTGTAGTGACTGGAGGAAATGTTGGTGGTGACTGGAGAAAATGTTGGTAGTGACTGGAGGAAATGTTGGTGGTGACTGAAGGAAATGGTGGTGACTGGAGGAAATGTTGGTAGTGACTGGAGAAAATGTTGGTAGTGACTGGAGAAAATGGTGGTAGTGACTGGAGGAAATGGTGGTAGTGACTGGAGGAAATGGTGGTAATTAATAGAGGAAATGTTGGTAGTGACTGGAAGTGACTGGAGGAAATGTTGGTGGTGACTGGAGGAAATGTTGGTGGTGACTGAAGGAAATGTTGGTAGTGACTGGAGGAAATGTTAGTGGTGACTGGAGGAAATGTTGGTAGTGACTGGAGGAAATGTTGGTAGTGACTGGAGAAAATGTTGGTAGTGACTGGAGAAAATGTTGGTAGTGACTGGAGGAAATGTTGGTGGTGACTGGAGGAAATGTTGGTGGTGACTGGAGGAAATGTTGGTAGTGACTGGAGGAAATGTTGGTAATATTAGAGGAAATGTTGGTGGTGACTGGAGGAAATGTTGGTAATATTAGAGGAAATGTTGGTGGTGACTGGAGGAAATGTTGGTAGTGACTGGAGGAAATGTTGGCAATTATTAGAGGAAATGTTGGTAGTGACTGGAGGAAATATTGGTGGTGACTGGAGGAAATGTTGGTGGTGACTGGAGGAAATGTTGGTTGTGACTGGAGGAAATGTTGATAATTATTAGAGGAAATGTTGGTGGTGACTGGAGGAAATGGCGGTAGTGACTGGAGGAAATGTCGGTAGTGACTGGAGGAAATGTTGGTAATTATTAGAGGAAATGTTGGTAGTGACTGGAGAGAATGTTGGTAGTGACTGAAAGAAATGTTGGTAATTATAAGAGGAAATGTTGGTAGTGACTGGAGAATGAAGGAAACACTTGTGAATTATTTCGTAACACATCATTCTTAGCGGTTTATACTGTGCATTTCACCTCAGCATCCTCTTACATGTTCTTGACGCAAAGTATGTAGATAATCATAAGCAAACTAAACAGCATAGAAGTCGGTGCTAAAGTATATTCTGCTAACCAAATCGCAAAGGAAGATGTGCTACGAAGCCTCCTGTGCCACCTAGAATATCGTCCTGTGGTGATTCATGATTCATCTGAGGTTTCCATGGTGGTGTGGTGGTATGTCAGGGTTTGCAGTAGGTATAAGCAGTGTATGGGAAGGAATAGATTGAGGTATGGGTTACTTGAACGGGACACGCAGATTGGCCTACTGTAGCCTCGACACATACACGCATTCGTTTTCATTATCGCACTTATACCGACTCTCTCTCTCTCTCTCTCTCTCTCTCTCTCTCTCCATTGACAGCAACACGCACTGTACGAGTATTTTTGCTCACAACCCCTCCACTACAATGTCTTATTTTTTATAATTTTGCTCCCACCAGCTGATGTTATTCGTCTGAGACCCATCGTACTGAAGGGGTTGGAGCCAGTCGCCATTTCCTTCAGTACGAGGACGCCTTTTAAATTGTAGTCTTCCATCCGCCGGACGATTATATTCAGTTAGAGCAGCGATACACCGCAAGCAGGGGAAGGTGCAGTGCGCTGATACATAAACTGTCAACTCAGGAATAATACATACAGACGGACAATTGCGGACATTAATATCGATCTACTTAATGACGATAAATAGCGGGACAGTGAGCAAAGACTTTTTAAATCCAGTGATGCAGTGTTAATTTCCACAGCTGTGCTTGCATACATGCAATTAATTTAATAGTCATGACAGCGTTTTAAAACGCTTTTTAGTTAAAATCGTGTTCTACTTTCTCTGACGCCTTTAGTAACTGTGAGGTGCGTGGAAGGACTGGATGGTGCATAGGTACAATTAGAACGTTGTAACTGTCCTGCGGACAGTTACTAGTTTCCATCAACTGTTTCTTGCAATTACTTGACCCTATTTGGAAGATTTGGATTTTTTTTTTTCAATCAGCAACGACCCATACCAGGCCGCATAACCTGGTTCATTCAGAATCCTTGCTCAGGTCGTATTGAAATCTCCAGTAGACACGACCAACTTATCCTGTTCACAATTTAATACTTATCTGACTTTCTGACATGCCTTTCCACAGTGCGTAAAGGATTGGGATTTTTTTTTTTTTTTCTATCAGCAGTGGCCCATGCCAGGACACATAGCCTAGGCCCCTCAGATTCCTCGCTCAGTCTCGGTTCTCCTGGAATCTTTGTGAGACCCTGAGGCGGGAATAATAATAATAATAATAATAATAATAATATCAGCGAGAACAGTAGTCTCCATCTGTGTACCCTAGTAGGTAGAGACTAATAACCAGAGCGTTCAGCAGTGTGCGTACAGTTGCGGATATAAATGCCGATGGTTTTTATAACAAGTACAGAAAGAGTAAACAATGACTTGAAATCCCGAGAGGCGATATTCAAAGGCCAACGAACGTTTTCGGATTGTCGTTTCATAAAATCTCGACTGAAAGAATGAAGCAGTGCTATTGACGTTATATACTCTGCATCGATAAACTACGACACAGTGACCAATGATTTTCGAAATCCAGTGAGACGGTTGGAGTCCAATCGACATTTTCAGAATACTGTATCAGGTCAGAATTTCATGATTATTCGGTTAAGGCAACATTATTGACTGTGAACAACCTTCCGCCACGCCACTCTTAACTGCCACATAATCCCTTCAGTACGGTGTCATACTTTTAGATGCCGATGATCATCTCAGCATCTTGTCGCTGACTTACTGCGTACCGTAGTAAGTAGGGAACCAAGTGTAACGTACTACTGTTACTAAACAGATTTGATCCATTATGAACCAGAGTCGGTGAAAGGGCTGAGGGTCAGTCAAGGAGTTGACCAGTTATTTTTTTAAACAGTAGGTCAGAGGCCAAGGGCATACGATAAGGTCAGCTGAAACAGTAATGATCAGATTTAGATCAGACTTGGTGGAAGAGTTGAGATTAAGACAAAAACGGAGTCGATTTTGCAACCAGTGAGAGTTTGAGATCACAGGTTAGGGTCAAAGTTCGACCTGCCTGTTGTGTGTGCGACGCAATTAAATAGTTTCTATCTGATCTGGACCAAACTTTGTGGAAGTGTTGAGGGTCAGCCAAGGAGTTGACCTTTTAGAATAATGGATCAAAGGTCGAGGTACATGGCAAGGTCAATTCATACATTTAAAAATCCAAATTAGACTAAACTTAGTAAAAGGGTTGAGGGTAAGCCAGAGATGAAGGGATTTGATTTTGAGAACATTGTCATAGGTCAAGGCCAAAATTCATCGTGTGTGTGCTTGTGGTGTACTAATAATTACCTGGTATTTTTCAGCATCTGGTGTGCTTGCCTGCACTTTTTATTATACTGTCTGTTCCAGACGATTTTAAAAGCTTTGGAGAGGTCTTTTGTAATGAAGGGAAACAACCTTCACCAATTCTTTCACAACCCGGTATCTCTCAGAGCTGAATACAGTTGTCTGAAGGTAGAAAGAATAAACAAAACGCGTCGTCGGATTCAAGGGGTTCAAGCTACCCATGTCTTTGACCTTTGACCTTGTTTTACCAAAATAAAATAACTTTTTTGGCCAACAGAAAGTCCCACTGATTTTCCTATAAATCTATAATCCATCCGGTAGGGTTTATGCAGTCCAGTGGAGAGTTAGACAAATGGAAATGAGGAGAAGGAACTGTGTGAGAAACCTACATCTTATGTATCAGTCCTGTGGCTTGTTCAGGTGGAAGAATACTATCCACATTTTGGAACTCAATTTTAGAGGAGACGTAACAGTTTGGGCCCGATTTTGACTCTCTTTAGATGTGAGTACGGAGGGAACATAAGCGTTTATACATAACACAGTACTGGTGAGGAGGAGAGGGTATAAATCTTACATTTAACACTGATTAAATTTAAGAGCGTGTTCTAGTCTTTTTACTCTAACTTGGCCTAAAACTGCCATCTCTCCGTCTTGAATACTGAGTTGTTTCAAGAGATAAACACTTTAATAGGTTGCTAGTCACAAAGAACTGCTATGGAAATTATGTAGAGCCGTAGAATTGTCTTGTTCCGCCACTGACCTACGTGAATTAAGCTGCAAAAGGACAAAATCTTGGCCAGGTTAGAGTGAACAGACCATATCACTTGAGTAACGTGTGGCTTTGGGTTAATATTTTAAGCGGCTCCTAACACTAATCCTTGGAGTGTTTTGCACAGTACACCTTAATATTATCTACTGTGAATTTATATCCCTTTAATATCGACACAGTACGTGTAAATAACATAGAAGAGGATATTCACCCAGCATAAATAAAAATAAATTGGTAGGGAAGAAGTTGCCATAAGGCAGGCTAAGACTTCCGTATTACAGACTGTGGCCTCGAGAGATTATGGCTTTTACTCTTAAGTGGCTTTGGATACTTCATAACAGCTCTTCCTGAGCAACTTATTCTACAAATTATGCCTCAATATCCTCTTATATTTCTCTGATACACGCTTTGTTGATTTTAAAAACGGTACCGTTTATTAAAATGATGTAGATTTTATGCAAGGTGTAATACGATGAATAAATCGCCAAGGAAGAGATATTACGAAGCCTCCTGTGGTGGCTAGAATACGTCCTTATATAGGTCAGCTGGACTATTACGTCGGCATGTCTGACACAGGTGTGCCATTAGATACACACAACACGCTTACATACATACAGTACATACACGCATACCTACTAGTGACGTCCGAATATTCGCATTCGCAAACATTCGCATATTTTTTCGATATTTGCATTCGTATGTTGTCATGCGAATATTTTGGGAATAATTAATAATGAAAATTTATGAAGTTAATAGAAAATCAAATAAAGAGTTAATAGCATGCGTTGAACATGTGTTCTAGGCTAGTGTTGCCAACCAAGCAGCTGTGCCAGGCTGGCTAGGGCTGCTTGCTGCATTATGCAGTGTTGCCAGATTCCCAGAAAAGTCTGGATTTCTCCAGATTTTTTGCCTAATTACAGGTTTTCAGAATTTCTCATGAAAATGTGGCTAATCTCCAGATTTGTAGCTCATAACCAGAAAAAGTAGGCAACTGTAAATCTCAAGAATTTCAGAGAGAGAGAGAGAGAGAGAGAGGGAGGGAGAACGTGTGTGTGATGTGATCTGCTCTGAGTCCGTTCGAAGTTAGTGCAGGAGGTGTCTGATATACCCTGGGGATGCTTGTAAGAGTTGGGTCCTCGTCCCTCATCTTGGTAGCATAAAAAATTGATAGAAATTTGTTTATTCAGTTTTCTGTGGCTTAAACTCTTACAGTGAAATTATTTCATACCAAAAAAATATGATGGCAGGTTTCTGTGTCATCAAACAGAATGTTCACATTCGTATTCGCAAAATAGAAAATTCACATTCACATTCGCAAATGTTGAAAAACGTACATTCGGACCATCACTAATACCTACACAGTTAAAATCTACCAGTGCACGTGCGCATGTCAACAGTAAGCGCACACACACACACACACACACACACACACACACAATACGGTACTTCCACGAAAGCATGTGATAGCTGGCACGCACGTAAACGCAAACACACACACACACACACACACACACACACACACACACACACACACACACAATACGGTACTTCCACGAAAGCATGTGATAGCTGGCACGCACGTAAACACACGCACACACACACACACAATACGGTACATCCACGAAAGCATGTGATAGCTGGCACTCAAGTAAACACACACACACACACACACACACGCACACACACACACTTGGAACAGTGCCTAGATCCCCACCACACTGAACGACCCCTTATGCAACACTACGATACGTACTAAACCAGCGGCAGTGCAAGGGTTGTTTCTCGGTGTGTGAGGCACAAGAGACCTTGAGGTATTTAACCCTCTCGTGCTCATCTTCTCCAGTATATTATTCTAACTTACTCCAGACGATTTTAGTCAGCTGAGAGTGAATTCTATGAGCCTTGGAAATAATACTGTCACCATTATTCCTCTCATGATCGTGACAGTTAATGCAAGATAATAGTATTCAGCTTAGTCACAGTAGCCGGAGAGAGAAGGCTCATACTTTTACCAGAATTGTTTTTCATGGTAACAGCAACTTTCTGATCAGATGGGGTTAGATGCGCCTTAAATTACCCCAACAGTGCAAAACATCTTTCCTAAACTGCACAAAGTATCCTGACAGCATAAAAAATAAAATATGCATGACGTGCTATGGCGGAAACCGGTATGAACGGGGTACACACACACACACACACACACTGATATTAATTTCCACTCACAAATATACGCGCTCGCGCGGTCTTTGCAAACTGCTTGTCTGTCACACACACACACACACACACACACTTTCGCTCTCACTTATCCACTCTCTTCGTTCAGAAACACGATCTCTCTCTCTCTCTCTCTCTCTCTCTCTCTCTCTCTCTCTCTCTGTATGTGTATATGTATATAATTTATATAGATATTCTCTCTCTCTCTCTCTCTCTCTCTCTCTCTCTCTCTCTCTCTCTATGTTCCGGAACTGGATTCTTCTGAATTCTCTACTCTCTGGCTTCGGCTTTCATGTTATTCACCAGCTAAATATATCTGCGCTGTTTACTCATCTCCTAATTCTGCTATCAAAAATTCTTCGACTGTCTTACTTTTCTGATGGAACACATTCTATCCATTTCTCCTTTCTCTGAAATCTCCGTTCTAGGAGATTTCAATGTTCACCTCCACCTTTGGCTCTCCTCTCCTTTCACTGATCCACCTGGTAAACAAGCCTACATCTTTTCTATCCTTAATGACCTAGAGCAGCTTGTACAGCACCCTACCCATATCCCAGACTGCCTTGGAGAGAGCTCCAACATACTTGACCTCTTCCTTACAACTAATCCCTCTGCTTACACTGTTAATCTTTTCTCTCTGTTGAGCTCCTCCGATCGTAACCTTATTACCTTAACCTGTTCTATTGCTCTGGTACGGCCTGTGGACCCTCCAAAGAAACGTAATCTGTGGCACTTTGAAGCTGCGGATTGGGAGGCCCTCAGGCAGTACTTCTTTGATTTTCCCTGGAATGATTGTTGCTTCCATGGCCGGGAGCCATCTGAGTGTGCCTTGCGCATTACGGAGGTTATTCTCTCTGGCATGGCAGCATACATTCCTTTCTCATATCCTTTGACTAATGCAAGAAAGCTTTGGTTTAATCACACTTGTTCTAATGCTGTCCGCAACAAGGAGAGGGCCTATAAAAGGTACTGGAGCCAACCCACCCCTGAATCACATCTTTTTTATGTTTCTGCCTGGAATCATGCTAAGTCTTCTTCGCTGTGCTAAAAATAATTTCATCAGCAGTAAATGCTCTCAACTCTCCAACTCGAATTCTTCCCCACTCCTTCTGGCACCTTGCCAAAAACCATTCTAACAACTTTACCTCATCATCCTTCCCTCCTCTTTTCTGCTCTGATGGCTCTGTAGCTATTTCTTCTACTGATAAAGCAGATCTCTTTGCTCAGACTTTCTCCAATTCCACCTTACATGATTCCGGTGCTGTCTTCCATCACTTCCCGCCTCTGACTTCCTCATGGCTTACATTAAGATTTCTTCAGCCCATGTATTTTCTGCCATCACTGGCCTCAGTACTAACAAGGCATGTGGGCCTGATGGAGTCCCTTTTATTGTCCTCAAGAACTGTGCTTCTGTGTTTACACCCTGCCTAAGTAAACTCTTTCGCCTTTGTCTTTCAATTTGTACCTTTCCTTCTGGCTGGAAGTTTGCTCTCATTCAGCTAGTCCCAAAGAAGGTTGACCGTTCCCAACCCTCTAACTATCGTCCAATTGCTTTAACGTCCTGTGTCTCAAAAGTTTTCGAGTCTGTTCTTAACGGAAAAATTTTAATGCATCTTTCCTATTACAACTTTCTGATCGTCAGTATGAGTTCCGTCAGGGATGCTCCACTGGCGATCTTCTCACCTACCTTTCAAACTCCTTGTCATCCTCCATTCGGGACTTTGGCGAAAGCTTTGCCATTGCACTTGACATCTCAAAGGCTTTCGATCAAGTCTGGCATAAATTTTTAATTTCCAAACTGCCCTCTTACGGTTTCTATCCTTTTATCTATCCCTTCATATGTAGCTTCCTTTCTGGTCGTTCTATAGCTGCTGTTGTAGACGGCCATCGTTCTTCTAGATCTATCAACAGCGGTGTTCCTCAGGGATCTGTCCTATCACCAACTCTCTTCCTTTTATTCAACAGCGGTGTTCCTCAGGGATCTGTCCTATCACCAACTCTCTTCCTTTTATTCAACAGCGGTGTTCCTCAGGGATCTGTCCTATCACCAACTCTCTTCCTTTTATTCATCGATGATCTAAGCTGTACATCTAATCCTATCCATTCATACGCTAATGACTCCACCCTTCACCTTTCCATTCGGTTTCCGCAACGTCCATCTCAGCAGTTACTTCAACAAACAAGGAATGAGGCTATGGCACACCTAATGTCTGACTTGGCGCGTATCCCTGACTGGGGTAAAAATGATCGTGTTGTTTTTAATGCATCAAAGACTCAGTTTTTACACCTATCAACCCGTCAAAATCTTCCACTGGAGTACCCACTAATGTTTAATAATATCCAGCTCATCCATAAACATGCTTGGGGTTTCATTCACATGGAACTTATCTTGGAAAGATCATGCATCTCTTGTAAAATCTGCTTCCAAGAGATTAGGTGTTCTAAGCTGACTCCGTGCCTTCTTTACCCCTGCACAGTTGTTGGCTTTAGACACGGGTTTTATTCGCCGCTGTTTAGAGTACAACTCTCATGTGTGGGGAGGCTCCCCACATACAGCTCTTCTCAGTAGGGTGGAGTCAGGGGCTGTTCGTCTCATCAACACTCCTCCTCCTACTGGCTCCCTTCAACCTCTATCTCTTTGCCGCACTGTTGCCTCTTTATCTCTTTTCTATCGCTACTTCAATGGTCACTGCTATTCTGAATTGTGCTTTTATCCCTCCACCTCTACGACGGGCGCGTAGCACCCGTCTAGCAACAAACTCTCATGTCTTCTCAGTCCATCTCTTTAATGCAAGAGTTAACCGTTATTCCCAGTCCTTCATTTATGCAACAGTTAAACTCTGGAACTATCTCCTTCTGTCTGTATTTCCTGCTGCCTATAATCTCCAGTCTTTCAAACGCAGTGTGTCCAGGCATCTCGAAATGAATAGATCTTGAATTTGGCTCTCTTTTGTATTGTTTTTGTTTATTTTCTTGGAAGGAACGTTTTGCGGGCTTAGCCTTTGGTTCCTCCTACCTCTCAATAAATATATATATATATATATATATATATATATATATATATATATATATATATATATGTATGTATGTATAAAATATATATGGATCTCTCTCTCTCTCTCTCTATCTCTCTCTCTCTCTCTCTCTTTATACACACTTATACGTTCCTCATGGGGCAACATAGGATTGTATGATGGATGAATGGAAGGATGTAATCTACCGCTTGTAACATTCCGCTGCAGGACTTTTCCACATGGTTTTGTTTTGGAGGAAAACAGCCGGTATTACCCATCCTGGGTGGCTTAAGACTTGGGGGGGATCAGACTGTTGCTGGTCTGACTGCAGTTAGGTGAAAGCAGTACTCAAGTCTGCTCACCACAGTGCAAGGTGGCAAAACGAGTAGAGCATATATAGATAGATAGATAGTGTGTGTGTGTGTGTGTGTGTGTGTGTGTGTGTGTGTGTGTACCGTAAGTCGTATTGTTGTACACTGAATGGACTACAATACTTAAATGCAAATAAATGGCTGTATATGAGTACATACATACATACATATATACATACATGCTGAATACATACATACATATATAGGCACATTATGCTACACGCATATGCATGCATTGATGCATACGTATTTACATGAAGTTATATAATCAAAATATTCGTTTATACTTCTAATCTGTTGAATATACTTAACCCTTTCAGTACGGGTGATGTATTTTACCTTTGCTGTTACCAGATGATTTAATTCAACTTAAGATATGCCTCTCGGACTGAAGGGGCTATTAAAGCTATGTATAATCCCGCCAGTTTGGAAAGTCTGTTTCTACGCTGAGGAAGGTTTAGCAAGACTAAAACGAAAAAAGACCTTCACGGACTCTGGGTTTATCCCTCCTCACCTATTTTGAGACGATTATAAAAGGGAATGGAGTATGTTGAGATGTTTACATAGTATAAAGAGGAGTAATAGAAAAGAAGATTAGGTGGAGGGAAAAAAAAGAGAGAGAGAGAAATAGGAATATGAGAATGAAAAAGATCGGGAAGTGGAGGAAAAAGAAAAAAGAGAAGGTGGAACACGGGATGATAAAAAAAAAGTTGAGGAGGTGGAGAAAAACAGAGGAGTTGGAATAGACTGTAAAGTGAGCGGAAGGAGGAGGAAGAAAGTGGTGGACAGGTGGAGGAAAAAAAAATGAAGTGTTGGAGAAAAACAGATTGAAGAATGAAGAAATGAGAAAGAATTGAAAAAAAAAAAATGAGGAAGGATAATAGATGGAGGGGAAGAGGTAATGTAGAAGATAATACAGGAAGAAAGAAAGGAGGAAGAGGTCGGAATATGATAAAGGTGAGATGAAGGGAAACGGAAGAGAAAGGGAAGTGGGAAGAGAAGACAAAGAAGAGGAGGAGGAGGAGGAGGGAGAAGTGGAAGGGAGCCGGGGTTATAGAAGATGGTATAGAAGAAGGAGAGGAGGAAGATTTGACAAAGAAAGGGAGAAAGAAAAGGGATAGGAGGAGTAGGGATATGAAGAATAGTGTAGGAGGAATTGTATTAGATCGTGTACAGTCCGCGTCAGTTCATCGAGATTCTTGATTTACAACGCAGTACCTTTTGAAAGGGGAAAAAATATAACTTAAAACCGTATATTCCGTTGTCACCCACTGAAGTAACATAGCATCGGTCTGAATGTTTAGTTGCTCACATTCCTAGGCACACCAGATATAAAGAGAAATATCGCGTGAGGACTCGGGAGTCGCATTTATTTGCCAGACACACGAAACATAAGGAGAACTATTGCTCATGGGTCTTATTTATTTGCCAAACGCACGAAACATTAGGAGAAATATTTCCCAGACACATTCAAACTCAGGGATATTATCGTTCAGGAGTCGTATGGTGTTTCTCATATTTTTCGGACACACCGAAACATAAAGAGAATTGCCGCTCAGAGGTCGCATTTATGTATCAGACAAACCGAAACAAAAAGCGAAACATTCGCTCAGGGGACGTATTCATAAAGGATCCTAACCAGTTTTGCCGATAAATAATTCCCGGTAGCAGTTAATTACTATCGAGAATCATTGCGTTGGAGCCTATTTTTCTCTTTATTATTCTGTTCAGTTTGGTTGTGAAGTGTTTGGTGACTTGAATGAGTGAAAGCAAAAGCGTCAACGCAACCAGATACACATCCAAGGGTCGTATTCTAAGTGGCGTTTAGAAATTTATTAATACTTTCTCCTTAGCGATTTTTGCTGCACAAACTCCTGGAGATCCTCCTATGTGTTATTGATACAAACGATATGGCTGTTAAAATATTATACGGGATGGTTCATATATAGCACTCCTCTTCCACTCCACTGGGTGATGTCTTGTGTGTTGCGAGACGGCACAGTAAACGTTATCAAGGTCAGGCCTGCATCGTTTATTTATTTCCTACTCCCACTGTCACACCCGCGCCCTTATCGGCAGACTGAGCCGTCCCTGCAACACGTAAAATACTACTGTTGAGTTTCAACTGGAGCCATTATTTTGGACCATTCTGCGTATGACAGAAGGGAATGTGAACGTGTACATTTCAAAATAAATTGTTAAGGAAACGATGCTACAAAACCTCCTATGTCATCTAGAATATGGGATTTATGATGAGGAGAGTTCATAAATAATGGCCCCAGTTATAGTTTGGTGAAACATATTGTCGATACTTCTGTTGTCTGTACAGCTGCTAACAGCTGAACTAATCACACTGCCAATCTTGTGATAGTGCTACATATATTCAGTTTATGAGCACGCACGCACACACACACACACACACACACACACACACACACACACACATATATATATATATATATATATATATATATATATATATCAGTGTGCGATTATTGGCTTATCTGCGAGATATTTACTGTGTTGGTAATGTGTGGAATAAAATCTTTTATAACGGACAAAATAAAATAGTTTGGTATAACAGGTTGTCTGAATACTGGCAGCTTATCGACATTGAAAATAATATCACATATATATTATTAACAAGTATCATACGCCCCTGCTTCAACACTAAAAACGTGTGATTTCAGTGTATTGCTAGTAATGATAATAACTAGACCACTGTTGCTGCTACAACATCCACCACGCATACAAATACTGTTACCGAACATAATTGATCGTTCTTATTGTAATCCATCTTTTACAGTCGTAAATATATCAACATCTGGTGAAATCTCGCTCCCGGATACAAACTTCCTTTCGTAGCATCTTCCTCTTCTCACCTCCCTGCCCACCTCATAAACATACTGTGCGCCTTATGTTGGGTGAAAATGGCAGTTATTTCAGATGCTTCGTTTTCAGATCTTCAGGAGTTTTCTGTTAATCTGTGCCTTCGTTTCTCTCGGCTTACCACATTCTTTAGGTTTTGACATCTTCAGCCTGACATCATTTTTACTATTTGCTATCCCCAGACGGTGTAATTCGGCTTAGGAAATTCCTCGTACTGAAGGGGTTGTTGAAGCCGCATCTGAAAGCCTAATGTTAATAAAATCCTCTGTCGGTAGCGAGAATAAAAAAAAAAAAATGTTCTCGGATTGAAAAATGTAATCCTTTCTCAGCTGAAGGTGTCTCCCAAGCTGAAGAATGTCCTGTTATAGAAGCGAGAATATACGTCGTCGTACATATTAAAAGACTACTGCCTGCCCACCCTGTCTTGTACACACATACGCACACGAACAAAGGCCAGGGTGCACATGTTAACAAATAAGCGTACACATCCATCCAGACATACACATCGTCCACCAATCTCTCTCTCTCCATGCAGGACACGCTCACGTCTCTCCCTCTCTCTCTCTCTCTCTCTCTCTCTCTCTCTCTCTCTCTCCATGCACGACACGCTCACATCTCTCTCTCTCTCTCTCTCTCCATGCACGACACGCTCACATCTCTCTCTCTCTCTCTCTCTCTCTCTCTCTCCGTGCAGGACACACGCTCACGTCTCTGTCTCTCCGTGCAGGACAGACACGCTCACGTCTCTCTCTCTCTCTCTCTCTCTCTCTCTCTCTCTCTCTCCGTGCAGGACAGACACGCGCACGTACTGTACACACATTCACTCAGGAATTATAGAAGTCATAGTCCAACACTCCCTGACTTACCTACCTCGTTGAGCGAACACTTGTGAAACACTGCTATACATTCTGAAACACTGGCCAGGCAATGGCTGTATTTCTCATTTTCTGATGTCTGAGTGGATGATAATTATTGACTTACACATGAACGGGGCTTATACATACACACGCACACGGCACTTTCGCTCTTACTCTTCCCCTTTTCATTCTCTCTCTCTCTCTCTCTCTCTCTCTCTCTCTCTCTCTCTCTCTCTCTCTCTCTCTCTCTCTCTCTCTCTCTCTCTCAGCTAGACTCGCATTATCGTTTATTTATACAGAAATACAAACACACTGATTCACAGAAGCCTAATATACACTTATATGTAGACAGGTAGACACTTTTACTGCATACATTGACACACACACATTCTTGCATATATATACAGTACACATTTAGTTATCGTTTTCAGGGTACGCTCTGGTACATTGTATGTTTTCAACCTCAGTTCTAATCAGTGACTCAACCAAAAACAGAACATTGTCTTAAGGTGAACTGAATGTCAAAGTCCTTTATCCTCGACCAAAAGGTTAACTGTGATACGTTTCAAACATTTTAGATGTCCAGTTTGACATGAGCATGGTAAAAGCGAGCCACGTTAGCCGAAGCAAAATACCAGATAGGGCAGTGGCAGCCAAAGGTTTGAACGTGTATTGTCAGCGGAAAAAAAAAAAAAAAAAAAGTATCTACACTCCCGCTTGAAGGTCATGTTGGCGCATTTGGCACCAAATATAATAGAAATTACTGCCAAGCCAAAGTTCAGTGAGACCAACGCTTTAATCTAGTGCAAATTTGTCGTCTCCATCTAGAATGCTGATTTGTAACAAGAATATGCTTCCCAAATATAGTGCTGATCACAAAAAAGTGCCATGGAAAGGATATACTGCCGTAGTACTGTATTATTGTGCCTCAGTGCGCAACAATATTCAGGTGCCATTTGATTCGACTGCTGTGTATAATCCCTTTTTGATGTACACCACCTTTTAAAGAAACAGTCTGATATGCAGCACTATATTTTTATTTTTTTCGTAGATTTCAGTGTCAATGGATATAGTGGTTTGGCATCAGCCTGATTTATTTGTCTGCCAGACCCACGGAGAAATATCGAAATATCGCTCAGGGGTTGTATTTATATTGCTAATCACGAAACAAGGAGAAATATCACTCAGGGGTTATATTTAATTGCCAGGCACACGAAACATAAGGAGAAATTTCACTCAGGGGTCGTATTTAAATGCTGGTCACACAAAATAAGAAATCACTCAGGGGGCGTATTTAATTGCTAGTCACGAAACATAAGGAGAAATATCACTCAGGGGTCGTATTGTTTTCAGACACGAAACAAAGGAGAAATATCGCACAGGGGTCTTATTTATTTCCCAGACACACGAAGCGTGAGAAATATCGCTCAGGGGTCGTATTGATTTCCCAGACCCACGAAACGTAAGGAGAAATATTGCTCACGGGTCGCATGTCTGTGCCAGGCACGTAAGGCCGCGTCCACACGTGTGCTCAAACATATGTTGGCAACACAGCTGGCAACATGCTGATGAACATGTTTGCAGCAGTATTTGGACAGATGTATGCAAACATGTTTCATTGCAGATTCGAACCCTGGCAGCAGAGGCGATGGGATAAGTGTGTCAATACGAGGCAGCTGAGACTTCATCATGATGTTGGCGACATGATCTGGACGCTGCTGTTCCCAACATGTTTGGAGTTTATTCGTTACTGTGTTGCATACATGTTGCCAGCACTTGTTCGAGCACACGTGTGGACGCGACCTAAAAGAAGAAATATCGCTCAAGGGTCATTTATTTGCCAGGCACGCGAAACAGAAATATCGCTCAAGGTCGTATTTATTTCCCAGACAAGAAACAAGAAATATCGCTCAGCTCGTATTTATATCCCAGACACGAAACATAAAGAGAAATATCGCTCAGGGGTCTTAGTTATTTCCTAGACCCACGAAACATGAGAATTATCGCTCAGAAGTCGCATATATTTCCAAGACACGAAACGAGAAATATCGCTCAGGGGTCGAATAGATTTCCCATACACGAAACATGAGAAATATCGCTCACTGGTCGTATTTATTTCCCAGACACACGAAACATGGGAAATATCGCTCAAGGGTCGTATTTATTTCCCAGACACACGAAACGAGAGATATCGCTCAGGGGTCGTATTTATTTCCCAGACACACGAAACGAGACATATCGCTCACGCGTCGTATTTATTTCCCGGACACACGAAACGAGAAATATCGCTCAGGGGTCGTATTTATTTCCCAGACACACGAAACGAGAAATATCGCTCGGGTCGTATTTATTTCCCAGACACGAAACATGAGAAATATCGCTCACGGGTCGTATTTATTTCCCAGACACACGAAACATGAGAATTATCGCTCAGGGGTCGTATGTATTTGCCAGACACGAAACATAAGGGAAAATGTTGCTCCTCACGCACGAGCGTCGTACTTACCGTATTTGCCAGACACATCGATTTACTGAAAACCATCACCCTCGGGAGGTATTTATAAAGGATTCTTAGCTTGTGTATAGGATTATATGTATGTATCAGTCACGCAGCCACCAGCCACTTCACAGCCAGTCTGAAGTGTGTATTAGTGACGAAATACGAGGGGGAGAAAATCTTATAATAGTTGTCAATTATAGAGACTTGTTGATCCTGTAAGTTGGCTATCATCCATTATAGATACTTCCCATGTCCGGTATGATCCAGCGTAATGGTCTCCAAACTTTTGTTACTGTGCCGTTGGGGACAAGTGAACTTGACACACGCCCACTATTTGGATGATTATATCCAGATTCTGAGCGTAAATACAGACATTTGTCTACCTACCTACCTCCCTGTCTGTACCTGTCGTTTCATCTATCTGTCATTATTCCTTTATCTATCTATCCTTTCGTTTGTCATCTGTCTGTCTGTTCATGTATTTGATTAATTATCTAATTACTTATCTGTCTGTCTGTTCCTGTTTTTGGCTATCTAACTGTCCGTCTGTTTACTATTATGTGTCCGTTAGTATCGTAAGTTCATGAATCTGACATCTTGCTTCGTCAGGGCAGTGAAGTACCACAAAATTAATCCTTGAATCCCATGTGTTTTATACCCAGTTCTTGCAACGTCCAGGTGATTATTTTCACTTCAGGAGAGTCACTGTTGCAACTGCAGAGGTTAGATTAAGCACCACCAGCCCATTCAGTACTAAGGAACTCTTGTTAACCGGAATAAAATCGAGCAGCAGCAAGAATAAAATATTACGAGTCCTCTGTCTGAAGGGGTTAACAGTAATTCAGTGTGGGTGGGTTTAGTTGCCCACAGTAGTACATTGGGCAACTAAAGTTTACCTTAGTGCGCGTCCACACGTGTGCTCGAACAAGCATTGGCAACATGTAAGCAACACAATAACGAACACGCTGCCAACATGTTTGGAACAATGGCGTCTAGATCCTGTTGGCAACATCATGATGAAGTCTCAGGTGACTGGTATGGACACACTTATCCCATCGCCTGAACTGCCAGTGTTCGAAGCTCCATTGAAACACGTTCCCATACATCTGTCCAAATACTTCTGCATACATGTACCTAAACATGTTGCCAGTTGTGTTGCCAACATATGTTCGAGGGCCCGTGTGGACGCGCTTTATATTCCACCTCTTATACTTCTCACTCTCCTATGCTGGCCAAGAGTTCTAGTATGCTGAATGCTGTTTGGTATGTTTCTCTGCCTTTGAATAGATATTTCACCTATTATACATCTCACTTTCTTCTGCTGGGTCATAATCCTGAGATGAGAAAGTCACAGTACCGTATGTTTTTCTTCTCTTAGATGAATCTCTCTGTTATGACAGATCGAGGAAAGTGGCGGTCATGTCGTTAAGTGTGAAGTAGGCGCAGAGTACGCGTTCGTGACTGTACTGTACATCTAATTGTAATCCCGAGGTAATATAAAATCGCTTTGAGCTAGTCTGTGCCCTCGTACCAAGAAATTTTAGCCTCTTTGGCCCGTGAATGTCTCTTTCTTTTATTCTTGCTGTCTCCAGATAGTATTATTTAACTTGGCCAAAACCTCGTACTACTGGGGTTATCAAAGGTTACCTAACCTCAGTAGATCACAAAGCTCCTCATTAGCTTAATAAAGTCCTCTATCGGTAACAAAAATATGAAATAAATAAATAAATAAAAATATCCCAGGTTTCTAGAGGTAATTCCATCTACGAAGGTCTTTGCTAAAATGATAAAGTCGTGTGGCAGCAGCAAGAATATCATAAAACAGACGCTACCGTACATACTGAAAGATTTTTGCGTGTCCTCAACATTTCCTTTATACACACTCCCGGACATGAACTAAGAGTGGAGGTGCCCATGTAAACACACACACACAGGTCTTACATGAGCACAAATGTGACACTTCCTCAGTCGCAACCCACTGAGCGAACACTTGTGAAACGCTGCCGTGCATTCTGAAACACCGGTCAGGCAATGGTTGTATTTCTCATTAACTGATGTCTAAGCAGACGATTATATTGACTGACACGAACTGGATTTATAAGCGCGCGCACGCACGCACGCACACACACATTAGATCGGACTATATGAGCTCTCAGCTCCCTTCCGGGAGGGTAAAAGCTGACGATCACGACCATCAAGTGATCCTGACCGACCCGGTGAATTACACACACACACACACACACACACACACACACACAGGATTATAGTATATTAGATGAGAATGAGGATGATAATGGCAATGGTGCTGGTAAGCTGGACGGAGAGGAGGATAATTTGTTCGGAGATGATGATAATGATAATGATAATAATGATGGAGGATATGACGATGAAAATTTTAACGAAGGTAATGTATGATGCTAAGATAATAATGATAATGGTTCTAGTGAAGATAAGTTAGACGTAACTGATGATGAAAGAAGCTCTATCAAATGGTGGTTGAAATAAACATGGCGACGACCAGGTCATAATTCATTAGTCAGTCACTTAATTCCCTATCTGCCTCCTCCTCTTCTCCTCCTTCTCCACCTCCTCCTCCTCATCATCATCATCATTATCATCATCATCATCATCATACCCATAATTATCCTTACCACAGCGCCATAATTACCAGCATCTTCATCCATCTATTTTTCTTGTATCCTTTCCTTCTTGTAAGAAGCAAATGATGAAGGTAAATGAGAAAATAAGATAAAGTGGTGAGTTTACATTTAAAGTACAGTAAAATCTCAAATTTCGATGGACATAATGTACCCAAAAACCGTATCTAAATTCAAAACATCGAAATTTAAATTGAACTTATGGGAGAAATTAGTTTGGGTCCGGGGCCTCCAAACCTAACTACCTAAAATCATGATTTTTTGCCCACACCCCCTGTAAACTTTATGAACTATAATTGTGGTTAAGTAACTGTAGTTCTGCATTGTATTGCCATACTGTCAGCAAGTGTATACTTGGTGTATATCTGCCCTTTCCTGTACTGCCATTTCTCCTTTGGCTGCAAAGATTTAGAGGTGCCAGGCTGCTCTCGTGCATCACTACTGCTACCCAAAGAACCATTCTTGCCATTTTGAAACAGGTAAGTTGCGACGAAAATAGAAAGAAAAGACAAACTAAATTGCAGTGAAAGGCATGTCCACATATGGTTAGGCTCATACTTTTTCTTATAATTTTTCTTTACTTCTAAATATTATCTTTGCTTGTTTTGGTTAGAGTCTGGCCCTGAGAGCACATGTTACATACGATATTAGGTTAGGTTCATACTTTTTCTTATAATTTTCGTTCACTTCTATCATTTTGGTTTGCATCAAACATATTATCTTTGCTAGTTTTGGTTAGAGTCTGGCCCTGAGAGCATCGAAATTCGCGAATTTGCATCGAAAAGTAAGGTAGGCAGACCACTCCAAAATGCATCGAAATTTGATTCATCGAATTCTAAAATTTCGAAATTTGAGATTTTACTGTACGTTTACAGAGAGACGGGGTACTGGATGAGCAAGCATATTTCCCTAGACGTTGCCATATTAAGATCAGTAAAGGCGTAAGTTAACAAATAATCAAATAAATAAATACAAAACCCAGGTGATCTATGCTTTATTAGGCTTTACCTTAATGAGGTTCGTGTTGTGTAAGTTGGTGATCATAACTGACAGATGTGAATGAGACACACACACACACACACACACACACACACAGTCCTAATGGACCCAAGTTCGAATCCCGGCTGGGACAGAGAACATTTTAAGGATTTGAATGTCTTTAAACCAGACTTTACTGATCTACCAGAAGACCCGCCGACATGTAAAAATACCCCTGCTAATACCATTACATCAGTCCAGTATGAGACAGTCCTAGCATGTAATCAGTATGGACGGTGGGTGTTAGCGCCGAAGTGGTGACATGTGGAGGTGTATGGTATGTAGGAGGACTACTGGGCCTTGAATGCAGGCTGTGAAGCATGTGCCCAATTACACACACACACACACACACACACACACACACACACACACACACACACACACACACACACACACACAGCATTCTCTCTCTCTCTCTCTCTCTCTCGTATTTCTCAGGGGCAGTACACAGGAACGTGGGGAGATATAAGTTCTCTCTCTCTCTCTCTCTCTCTCTCTCTCTCTCTCTCTCTCTCTCTCTCTCTCTCTCTGTGACAGCACACAGGAACGTGACAGCACACAGGAAAGTGGGGAGATAATTCTCTCTCTCTCTCTCTCTCTCTCTCTCTCTCTCTCTCTCTCTCTCTCTCTCTCAGTGACAGCACACAGGAACGTGGGGAGATAATTCTCTCTCTCTCTCTCTCTCTCTCTCTCTCTCTCTCTCTCTCTCAGTGACAGCACATAGGAACGTGGGGAGATAATTCTCTCTCTCTCTCTCAGTGACAGCACACAGGAACGTGGGGAGATAATTCTCTCTCTCTCTCTCTCTCTCTCTCTCTCAGTGACAGCACACAGGAACGTGGGGAGATAATTCTCTCTCTCTCTCTCTCTCGCTCTCAGTGACAGCACACAGGAACGTGGGGAGATAATTCTCTCTCTCTCTCTCTCTCTCTCTCTCTCTCTCTCTCTCTCAGGGACAGCACACAGGAACGTGGGGAGATATAAATACACATGAAGATATCTCTCTCTCTCTCTCTCTCTCTCTCTCTCTCTCTCTCTCTCTCTCTCTCTCTCAGGGACAGCACACAGGAACGTGGGGAGATATAAATACACATGAAGAAATCTCTCTCTCTCTCTCTCTCTCTCTCTCTCTCTCTCTCTCTCTCTCTCAGGGACAGCACACAGGAACGTGGGGAGATATAAATACACATGAAGAAATCTCTCTCTCTTTCTCTCTCTGTCTCTGTCTCTCTCTCTCTCTCTCTCTCTCTCTCTCTCTCTCTCTCTCTCTCTCAGGGACAGCACACAGGAACGTGGGGAGATATAAATACACATGAAGAAATCTCTCTCTCTCTCTCTCTCTCTCTCTCAGGGACAGCACACAGGAACGTGGGGAGATATAAATACACATGAAGAAATCTCTCTCTCTCTCTCTCTCTCTCTCTCTCTCTCTCTCTCTCAGGGACAGCACACAGGAACGTGGGGAGATATAAATACACATGAAGAAATCTCTCTCTCTCTCTCTCTCTCTCTCTCTCTCTCTCTCTCTCTCTCTCTCTGTCAGGGACAGCACACAGGAACGTGGGGAGATATAAATACACATGAAGAAATCTCTCTCTCTCTCTCTCTCTCTCTCTCTCTCTCTCTCTCTCTCTCTCAGGGACAGCACACAGGAACGTGGGGAGATATAAATACACATGAAGAAATCTCTCTCTCTCTCTCTCTCTCTCTCTCTCTCTCTCTCTCTCTCTCTCTCTCTCTCTCTCTCTCTCTCTCTCTCTCAGGGACAGCACACAGGAACGTGGGGAGATATAAATACACATGAAGAAATCTCTCTCTCTCTCTCTCTCTCTCTCTCTCTCTCTCTCTCTCTCTCTCTCTCTCTCTCTCTCTCTCTCAGGGACAGCACACAGGAACGTGGGGAGATATAAATACACATGAAGAAATCTCTCTCTCTCTCTCTCTCTCTCTCTCTCTCTCTCTCTCTCAGGGACAGCACACAGGAACGTGGGGAGATATAAATACACATGAAGAAATCTCTCTCTCTCTCTCTCTCTCTCTCTCTCTCTCTCTCTCTCTCTCTCTCTCTCTCAGGGACAGCACACAGGAACGTGGGGAGATATAAATACACATGAAGAAATCTCTCTCTCTCTCTCTCTCTCTCTCTCTCTCTCTCTCTCTCTCTCTCTCAGGGACAGCACACAGGAACGTGGGGAGATATAAATACACGGAGAAATTCTCTCTCTCTCTCTCTCTCTCTCTCTCTCTCTCTCTCTCTCTCTCTCTCTCTCACACACACACACACACACACACACACACACACACACACACACACACACACACACACAAGGGGCTTCCCCTCTCCCCAAACAACCATTAGTGAACCGCCATGAAACTTTATGTAACACGGGAGATGCAATGATTGGAATTATAACATGTTCAGCGCTTCGAGTTTCAAGGCTTACGTTCTCTCTCTCTCTCTCTCTCTCTCTCTCTCTCTCTCTCTCTCTCTCTCTCTCTCTCTCTCTACGTGATTTTATTCCGTTTAGGACGCAAAGACGATACGAACTGGACGGGTTTTTAGATGTAGGTGGCTTCGTGGCGCTTTCCCTCACCGATTTATTTTGTACTGTACTGTTATCATTGTTATTATTATTATTATTATTATTATTATTACTGTTATTATTATTGTTGTGTTAGTATTATTATTATTATTATTATTACTATTTTTATTATCCTCTGACGTTAGGGAGTCATACTGTTTCGATATATACTGTATTGTACTATGAAATATAGGGTGGCTATTTATGACGATCATCTTCCACACCGTCGGGCGGTTGCGGGCACGGCTTGGTGTTACCTGTGTTTCTCCTGCACCATTTACTCATTCCCTTCTCCCACAGCCACACCTACGCCCACACCAGCAGACTGAGCCGTCCCCGCAACACGAACGGTTCCTCCAGGTGAGTTTTTAATGGAGCTGTATTTACGCACCACCAGCTGTATAAATAACAAGAATTAAAGCACAGTAAATCAGTAAGAAAAGGTGCTGCGTAGATCCCAGTGCCACCAAGCATACGGCCGCTGCACTCTTTACCATAACTTGGCTTGTTCATATTGAATGTTGAGTTGTTACATTAGATTACGATAGAATATGATGCTAGTCACGAAAAAGTGCCGTGGAAAGTATGCTTTTTTGCCACTGAGTTACGTCAAATGACCTGTAAAAGGACGAAAATGTTCATCAGGTTGGAGAAAAAATGTTGTGGTCATCAGTTGTCTCTACCAGTACTCGAGTCCACCAAGCTGTAATGGGTAGTTTAGGGAGGTAGCTTTTGACCCTTAACACCTTCAGCACAATGACGCCTTTGTAGCTAGCACTTTCTGTAGCATCTGTTGCACGTTTATTCTAGTCCAGTGTTTAACTTTTTCCCTTCATTCCCCACTTGTGGGAATCTGAACATCGTCATGACCATCCGTCAGTTTTCTCTCAAGCTCCCCACAAATAATGACGAAATAACTTCTGGTGCTCCCCGTTTATTTTAATGCTTACAGTTATGTCAGAATGAGTATTTTGTTACATATCAGTGGGATGGATGACCCTGTTTGCTTTCAGTCAGTCGACTGATACGAGGTTGAGTCACTGATAACCCACTTCTCATATCTGGGTCCACATCCAACCGGTTTCAGCTTTTGCTTTTGATGTGTAGAAGGATGGATAACCCAGATTCACATAGATATGTTGTGGAAATGGCAAGAAGACTCTAAGTACGATTTCACTGACACAGTTTGATTTACTACTTACACTAGCTTATCATGGCCCCCTTAAACTGCCGTTGCCCCCTGGGTGGCCATGGCTTCCAGTTTGAAAACCAGTGCTCCAGCCTGACAGAGATCCCGAACCTCTCAAAGCTCACTTGGTGCCCGAGTGTTGTCATGTTGGATGAATGATTTGGCTAGGAACCAAGGAGACTTCCTACTTTATAACTAAAGCTCGTCGAATATCATGCAGCGATGGCTTATTCTTCAAGTCGTAGGAGTGGCCAGGTTCCGTCATATGAAAACCTACTATACCTGTAGACGATTCCTTCAGCTGAGGAGAAACTCGATGTTAATAGGGTTAGATCTGGCCTTCAGTAACCTCATCACTCCAACAGGGCTGTCCTAAAATGAAGATATTCGTATGATAGATGAAAAAATATGTAAAGTTGAAATAATAATAAAGTAAAATTGGTGACATCGTACTGAAGAGATTAATGCTTTGATTTTATGATGCCTTAATATATTGTTGCTACCGCCGGACGTTTCTGACCTTTGAGGCCCTTTTGTAGTGAGGCGTGTACGTAGCTGCTGATGAACGGGACTGTGCGCGTACACGGACACCCTTAAAATAGTGTGTTGAAAATATCTGTCTGTCAGGATTATGTTTGCAGGAGTGATGAAGAACCGGGTTTGGAGATGGCAGCCCTACATACCACTAAATGGTTGACAGGTAGTATATAAATTATTTCTTGTTTAGCATTAAAGTGTTTCATAGGAATGTTATTAACGTGATTGCATTAATAGGGAATCACCGCATAAAAATACATTATGCATTTTAGGTACAGTACTTACCGGCATATTGAATATGATAATTGTGTTGCTGTGTGTTCCCGTGTACATGGTTTTAATTACAGATCACTTGTGCTTTAAGCTTATAGTGATAGGTAAGTCATGTATTGAATAATTAAATGTGATATGACATTTCCTTGCATGAGAAACCAAATGCCAAATAGCCATGTTTATAATATCAGACACGTGATGAAACGGAATTAGACAAGATATAAAGAATTGGCAAGGAACGCAGGATACGCCAGTACTTTGATACCTTACAAACAGCATCAGGGTGTAATAGCTCCCCTACAGTGTGCACGGCGCGTATTCAGCACAGATAGGCCTACAGATACCCTATTCATGGTGTCTCTGGCAGCATCCAATTAGTGCCGCCAATTTCTTTTCGGCTGCTGGGTTCATGTACAACTGTGAAGCTGGGGCAACAACAACATAGTGGTTCTGAAATCAACTCTAAAGACGAGCCATAAACCTGGCTAACGCAGAGACACACTGAATTCAAAGTACAAAGCTTATCGTGGTTAATTGTACGTGGCATTATTACGAACATGCATTGTTCATATACTACTGTACAGTATGTTGTAGCGAATGCTGATAGTGTATGGGTTCAGAAGAACATAACTGGACCTTGTCGTCTATACAGGTCAGTAGTACAATACCGCGTTTCACACGGAAATACACACACACACACACACACACACACACACACACACACACACACACACACACACACACACACACACACACACACACACACACACACACACACACGGTACACGGTACACACACACGGCACACTAGTATCAACAGGGAAAAAAGGAAACACGAAATATCCCGGGCGCTTTCGCGAATCGTATATTCACATGATAAAGGGAGAACAAAGTGAGACGGGGTGCAACTGTCACTTTATACAGAAGAGGAAGCTGGGATATTCCATAAAGTCGCATCCCTCCTCTTTCTGCATAAAATAACAGCTGTACTCAGTCTCACTTTGTTCTCTCATGAAGATGTGAAGACAAGAAACCGTATGCGATATCCCGTGCTTCATTTTAATCGCCCGCCTTTACTAAGGCGGAACGATAATGTTTTTGCTCGCGTCTGTCGGTGTGTGTGTGTGTGTGTGTGTGTGTGTGTGTGTGTGTGCCCGTTTTATCTCATAAGCGGCTTAAGCTATCAACATGAAACCTTCGTTTTTTTTTTTTTTTTTTTTTTTTAATGCGTGCAACTCTGGGCAAAGGCTTCAGGGCCTATCCCTAGGGCATGTTCCCAAGGCCCAGTAGTCCCTCTACATCTCCACATGTCACCACTTCGGCGCTAACACCCACCGTCCATATTGAATACATGTTAGGGCTGTCTCATATAGGACTGGTGTATTGGAATTTGCGGGGTTGTTTTTACGACTTGTCGGCGGATCTTCTGGTAGATCAGTAAAGTCTATTTTTTATGAAATTCAAATCCATAAACTGTTCCCTGCCCCTGCGGGGATTTGAACCAGGTCTGTTAGGACCGCAGGCCACCTCTCTGTCGATTGAGCCACCACCTAGGGTATCAAGATATGGCCAAAATCTTGGACGAGTTCGGAAATGGGCACTCGGGCTCAATGTCAAGGTCGCCAAAATGGCCGCTAAAGGTCAAATAGTTTTTATCTCCCGTGTTTAGCACCATTTTATCTCATGAACGGCTTTAGCTATCAACATGAAACCTTCAGGGTATCAATATGTGTCCAAAATCTTGGGCAAATTCGAAAATAGGCACTCGGGATCAAGGTCAAGGTCACCAAAAAGGCTGCCAAAGGTAAAATAGTTTGTTTTTTAATATGGATTGGCTTTGGGGGAAACGCGGTGAATGAATTCCGTAGAGTTTTGGGAATTGTATTCACATTTGGTTTGTAAGTAGCTTGTAACTTGGCCAACAGCATATTCTGGCGGACGATTAGCATTTGGCTCCCGAATGCTTTTCTTTCATTGATTAAGAGTTTCATGTTCCTATGATTACCAACTTGTCTGTGAATCGCGTATTATTAAGTACCGGTGATATAGTTGCATTCATATATATATATATATATATATATATATATATATATATATATATATATATATATATATACATTATGTATGTATGTAAAAATATATATATATATATATATATATATATATATATATATATATATATATATATATATATATATATATATATATATATGAGAGAGAGAGAGAATGTGTATATACATATAGATAGATAGATAAATGCTGTGTATGACTGTAAAACATAGTTTTCAGTATTCATATCTGTGGGTATGTGCTGTACACCTCTTAACCCGTATCAGCTGTACTGAGGTCATAGTGTCCACACTACTGGGGCTGAACTGTTCCTTCTGGCAACCATCGGACCCCACTTCTCACATACTTTTGAGCGAGTGTGTATGTATGCATGCATGCATGCACACGCTGTCTTGTTCACTTTCCCCACCTATCACCACACACACACACACACACACACACACACACACACATATATATATATATATATATATATATATATATATATATATATATATATACCACATGCAAGCATATGTTCACTCTGACATGCATGCACGCACCTATTGATACCCTCACGTTTCTCATTTTTGTATCCCTTATACATTATTAATTCAAGCTGATTCATATTTCTCTACTTTCCCAAATGAAATAAATTGCCGAACTTATACACAAGCGTGCACACACATACATACATATGTACATACATACAGCATACTTGCATACACGCATACATATACATGCATAATTGTATAAAAGCATACATGCATAATACATGACAACATACAGCAAGTAAAAGTGATATTAATTCCTTCAGTACGGTAACATTACCATGTATTCTTTCTTGCGTCAGACGATTTTATATAAGTCTAAGTGACTGGCCATCTCGCAGGATATCTCTCCGTAGCTGAATGAAATCGTGTGGATAAATATAAATAAGACGCCATTGTAGTCAAGGGAGGAAATATTAATGTGGAATAGACCCTTTTCACCCATCTGTTTGTAGTGACGTCACAATGTAAACATCCGCGTCTGGCGGCCATCTAGGTAGAGAGCTCTTCTGTTGAAGCTGGCTTTATAGAACCATCCCTGTGCTGGACTTATTACAACAGATCGTGCTATATTTTCCGTATCTGCCACTCAAATATCTGATAGTTTAAACTGCTTTCTCTTTGACTGTGGTGGGTAGTATTCCAACCCAATTACCCAACCATCATTTTTCTGATTCTTGGTGTGGTTGATACGGAAATTATACCCTGCTGTTAACAGTGTTCATTAGTGTGGTAGACCATATGCCTTTATATATATATATATATATATATATATATATATATATATATATATATATATATATATATATATATATATATATATATATATATATATATATATATATACTGTTCACCTGAATTTGAGTGTTAGGGTGAAAGGTAGGTTAGGTCTTTAAGTTTTAAGTGGAAAAGAAAAAAGACATTTCCTCTTTTTTTTTTTTAATGGTACATTTAGCCTTAATATGGGATTTTAATGTTAAAGGGGAAAACTGTGATGCGGAGCTCCTCTGAACATTTACGAATCTATAAAGATATGTGCTTACTTTATTGAGGAAAGTCGTAATTTGCACCTCATTCAGTAGAATCTGCCAGTATGGGAAGTTTATACTTCTTTTTTGTTTTTTAAGATTATAAAGATTATTTGTCACAGAGTTTTGAGGAAACACCTGAAAAAACGGATTCATAAAGCACAGAAACAGCATGTTACATCTGCAAGGTTGTGCATTCCAAAGAAGTTTATAGTAAGAGTGACAGTCTGTTTAGTCATGTTTAACTAATGCCCCAGAAACTAAACAGTAAATTCGGACTGCAGTACACTAGCTCCAGAAAGTATCGGTGCAGAATATATGTTAAATATTATGACACACGGAACAAAGAATACTGGGAATTGCGGTTCTATCCTCGCACACGCAGGCATCCCAGACGATAGATGGCTGCTATATCAGATACCACTTGTGTCCTTCATAACGTGTAGGGAATGGCCGTCAATGTTATACTATACACAGGTATTAACGGGCTGTCACTGCCACATGGTCGATTAATTCCGGACGGCATCGGACCCACGGTGCACCGACACTTTCTGGAGCTAGTGTACATGCTGCCAGGTAAGTGCGGCCCATTGCTAGTTGGTCTGAACTTATCAAGGTAAGTTCAGACCATATACTGCAAGCTAATAATTTATGACACTCATACACGCCAAAGCAAATAGTCTAACTGATTATGATTATGTTCAGGGTTCTACTTTTGCACTCGCGATATCCTGGAGAACCACAAATTCCTTCTCTCAGCAGTTTCTCGTGTGCTTCTGCTTGGTTTTTCACAATCTTCGGTATGCGGAAAAAAGACAGTCCAGGAGGCTTGTCGGTGTTGCTACATCCTGTTACACAGCAGAAGCGTGGCATTCTTAACTTTTCCCCGTAAAGGAGGGCAAAACTCATCCAAATGGTGAAAAAATCGACCAGAATTGCTGGAGTTCCCACAATTCTCCCGTTTGTAAACAGTCGGCTGCTTAACCAACATGGCCGCGGAGCACAGAATTACGTCAGAGTGACCAATAGAGAAACCCCCCTATTGCAGAACTTTACTGTATTTATCTTGACATTCAGGGTTACATACATTCACACATCATCATCATCATCATCATCATCATGTCATTGCAAGTCCACTGCTGAACAGAAGCCTCCCCCAACCTTTTCCATGAATTCGTTGGCTGAGCTGCAAACTTCTCTCTCTCATCTCTCCACCACCTGTCTGGCCTTTTTCTGCTGCGCTTACAATCCCTTTGCAGTCCAGTCAGTCATCCTCTTGCTCCATCGATTATCCTCTATTCATGCAACATGACCTGCCAACCTTCATTTCTGTTCGTTTATAACTTCAATGATGTCTTTGACTTCAGTGTGTTTTCTCACCCAGGTTGATCTTTTCCTGTCTCTTACATATATTTTCAACACTGACTTTTCCATTGGTCTTTGAGAATGGATTAGTTGCTTTTCCATCGATTCATAGCTTCATCCATTTAAATATATATATATATATATATATATATATATATATATATATATATATATATATATATATATATATATATATATATATATATATATATTGCCTAGTTGTGAAATGACGGGAGTTTGAAGTCATTACACGAAAAACGTTTTCATATGCTTCGGTAATATACAGGGTAATCCATTTATACCGGTAACGCTCCTTGAATCCTTTCCCATTCCGCCAGGGGCTTTGTCCTGTGTTGTAGAAATGGCTTAATCAGCGCCATCAATGTCTGACTTGTATCATTTATTCATTTCTTACTCCTGCTTCCACATCCTCGCCCACATCAGCGGACTGAGCCGTTCACGCAACACAAGAGACATCATTAGGCGGGTTTCTACAGGAACGCTATATACGGACCACTCTGTACTTCAAAATGCATAGTGCTCACAGCGTTGAGATACTTTGAGGTGAGTGTGCATTTGTCATGAGTCAGGGAATATATTTATAAACTGTCCTAAGAAGCTGTGTTTAAGATTCCCTGTGTATACTCTGCCTTTGTTTCACTCCTACAACTACAAGACGCTTCATAGTTAAGTTAGAGTGGATACTAAAGTGACATTATGGAAAAACGAAAATGTTTGTGATAACTGACAACGGCCATGGAGACTTGTGTCGTGAAAATGTAAATTCAGACTTTTGAGTTGGTGTGTGTGTGTGTGTGTGTGTGTGTGTGTGTGTGTGTGTGTGTGTGTGTGTGTGTATGTGTGTGTGTGTGTTGCCCCTGTCCCTGCTGTTGGTGCCACCGGTATATTCATGCCAATCCCGCAAAAATTTAATTCACCCGGAAGAAATTCATACAGTCGAAGGACTTAAAGATTTTCGAGTAACCCTTCCTCCGTCCTGTTGATAACATTGGAATTTATTTATGCTAACAACTGTAAGTGGGTCGGGAATGGCTGGGAGAAGCAGAGGGGCGAGTAAGGGGAAAATCGCAGTAGAACGGAAGCACTAGAAGCAATGAAGAAAGTCAAAATGGGAAAAGCCACAGGAAATAATGGAGTGTGTGGTGAAATGTTGAAAGGCGGAGGAGAGATAGTGATAGAATGGATATGGAAGATGTACAGGTTGACCTGGGAGTAAGGTAGGGTCCAGGAGAATTGGAAGTTAGGTGTAATTCTTCCGGTATACAATGGATAGGGGGAAAGAGAAGTGTGTGGCAGAAAAGTCATGGGGATATTTAACTTCTCAGTGTAATTGGACAAGTATATGGTAGAATGCGTACCAATAGAGTTAGGGTAGTAACTGGGGAAATAGTTGGAAAAGTTCAACTGGGTTTTAGAAAGAGAAGAGGCTGTGTAGATCAGGTATTCTTTCTAAAATATTTAGTGGAAAAATATCTAGAGATGGGAAAGAAGTTGAATACTGCCTTCATGGATCTGGAAAAAGCATATGACAGAGTGCATGGACAGGGGATGTGTAAGGTACTGAAAATATATGAAGTAGATCGAAGTTGTTGAATGCTGTGAAGAGTATGTATGAGGGGGCGAGGTTGCAGTCCGTGTGGATAGTGAATTAAGCGATTTCATTGATCTGAGTGTTGGATTGAAGCAGGGGTGTGTAATGTCTCCATGGTTGTTGAATTTGCATGTGAATGGAGTTATAAAAGTCGTGCTAGGTACGGTAGTGGGCGTTAGGGTATCCAATGATTGAGTAGGATGTGGAATCTTCCTGTACTGTTTCTTTGCTGATGATACTGTATTGTTAAGTCAGGATGAATGTGAGCTGCAAGGCTTGGTGAATGAGTGTGGGAGTGTATATAGGGAGCGGAATCTAAAACTGAATGCAGATAAGAGAGATGAGGGGTGAGAGAAATGAAGTCACATTATGCACAGGAAATGGAGAATGTGAGTGCATTCAAGTATTGAGGTAGTGTGGTGAGTACGGATGGAAGTTTAGTGGAAGAAGTGCTTGAATGAATACAACAGGGTAGAAAGGTTGCTGGTTCATTGAAAGCAGTGACAGGGAAGTGAGTATGGAAGTAAAAAAAAAAGTCACTGTGATTCCTACCCTAACGTACGGAAGCGACGTTTGGACCCTGTTGTAAGAACACAATTCAAGAGGGAGGGCACTGGAAATAAGCTATTTCAGAGGAGCATGTGGAGTCACATGGAGAGACAAACAGACGAACGAGGAAGTGAAGGAGCGTTGTGGTGTTGATGTTGATGTAATTGAAAGTGTCAAAAGAAATATTTTGAGATAGTTTGGCCACGTGGAGAGGATAGAAAATGAGAGAATGACTAGGTGAGCTTATGTGAGCGAAGAGGAGGGGGGAATCCAAGGATGAGATAGAGGGATGAAATGGAGAGAAATAAGGGAGGGGGTGTAAGTTATAGCGAGGGTAGCCAAATGTCAGAGGACAGAGCGATGTGAAGGCGATTTGTGTGTGGCCACCGCTTACGGGATTAAGGCGTCTGACAATAATTGATAGACAGATGGGTAAAACCAGATTTGTTCATTTAGGGCGACGATAATGATGATGATGATGCCAATGTCCGAGGCATCAAAGAGTTAACGTGCGTGCTGGTAGTGCTGTATGTCCTCTCATTAGGTTGCCAGACCCAACAGTCGCTGCCTTTCCTGATATACCTGTCTTGCTTGATGACTGATCCCGTCTAATCCTATCCTATCCTATACATATGATTGACCCTACCTATCCTCTCCTAGCCTGCCTTACATGTATTTGATCATGTTCTGTCCGGCCCTGTTCTATCCTAGCCTGTCCTACCTTACATATGACTGATCCTATTCAATCCTTCCCTGTCCTGTCTTACCTTACGTATAAATGACTCTAATATGTTTGATCGTATTCAGTATTTCCTTACACATAGCCTACTGGTCCTTCCCCCCCCCCTCTCTCTCTCTCTCTCTCTCTCTCTCTCTCTCGTCTCCACACGTGCCCCTGGTGTCACATAGGCTGCATTACCACCCAGCCAGCATAAGCATCCAGGATTCTAGGTCAGTAGTGTGCACGAACTGCTTTCGACATTTCTCAGGCTTTCACCATCATTCAGTAGTATTGGTGTTCGTTATTATTATTATTATTATTATTATTATTATTAGCTAATGTTGTTATTTTTGTCTTCATTTATTATCATTTTTTTTCATCATTTATTATTATTATTATTATTATTATTATTTTATTATTATTATCATCATCATCATCATCATCTTCATTATCATAATCATCATCATCATCATTTTTGCCACCTAAACGATGGAGTGTGAGAGCATCCAGAAACAAAGATAATGAGGGCACAAAAGTAGGATATCAGGCAGCCCATGAGCCACACATTCATTCACACCAGTCAAGCCATAGGAATCCTGGCTCCACCTCACCACACATGGGGAAGCCTGCAACTTGGATAACCTGGGTTCGAATGCGGAGCTGGTCAGACTCTTGGACTAAGGGTGTTTCCCCAGTGACCCTGTTCACATGGAAGTACAGTTGGGGACGTGGATGTATATTCGATTGTTGAGTGTTGTATTCTAGGGTAGTCAAATGGTGGGTGACAGAGCGACTTGGAGGCGTTTTGTCTGCGGCCACCCTTTTGCGGGATTAGGGCGTCGGGCTATAGATAGATAGATAGTATTCCAGGGGAAGATTGTGACTTGGTAAAAACTGACTGTCTGTCGTAGTGAGGCTCGTGTAGTTGACAGGCAGTAGTCAAAGTCGTTTTCAACACACACACACACACACACACACACACACACACACACACACACACACACACACACACACACCATAAAGCCTGTCCCTGAGATTTTTTTTCCCCCAGGTATATCTTAGTCCTCTCATTGTCAGGACTTCTCAGCTGAGAGGGAGTAACAGGAGTCTGAGTGTTAATTTTGTCTGGTAGTGCTTTGGTGGACATCTGTGCTTGTAAGGGGTTGGCAATAGCCAACACCTACTTTCGTCGTAAGATGATCCACCGGTATACATGGAGAGTAATGAGGAGGATGGATGGTGAACTTGTTGAACGAAAGGCAATGATAGATTACGTGTGTGTGGATGAGCGAATGAGAAGACAAGTGTTGGATGCAAGAGTGTGGAGAGGGTGAGGGAATGGAGTCTCGGACCATCACTTAGTGATGGCCAGGGTAGAGATGCAAAGAAAGTGGTTGAGGAGACGAAGGGGAAGACAGGAGGAAGCAGCTCCTGTGAGAAGAGTGGAGAAATTGCAAGATAGTGAGAAAATGACAGAGTATAAGAGCATAGTGGAAGAAAGATTGGGAAGGTATGAGCTAGAGCAAATGGAAGGGGGGAAGACGTATGTAAGATATTCACGGAAGAGATAGGCGCAGCGTGTGAGGCGGTTTGTGGAGTGAGGAGGAGATGCAAGGGTGTGCAAGGGACAGCATGGGGGAATGATGAGGTGAAACGAGCTGTGGAACAAAAGAAGAAGGCATACAGTGAATGGGTAGCGAATAGAGGTAGGGGAGAATATGAGAGAGAGAAGAGAGAGGTATATGTGAGCAGGAGAAGGGAGGTTAAGAGACTGGTGAAGGAGAGTAAGAAGAAAGTGAATGAAGAGTTTGGGAGGAATCTGAGTGTGAAATGGAGGGAGAGTAAGAAATTGTTTTGGAAGGAGGTAAAGAAAGTAAGGCAGTGTGAAAGGGGAAATAGTAGGGGAGTGAAAGATAGGAATAATAGATTGTTGGTGGAGAAGAGAGAGAAATTGAGGAGATGGAAGGAGCACTTTGAGGATTTGTTGAATGTAGAGAATGAAAGCAGTGTGAGTATAAGTGGTTGGGGAATGCCTGGGAAGAAGAGATGAGAGGAGGGAGGAAGAGATCAGTAGGGCAGAAGTAGTGGAAGCGATGAAGAAGATTAAGTTGGGAAAGGCCCCAGGAATTGATGGAGTGTGTGGAGAAATGCTTAGATATGGGGGTGAGATTGTTGTGGAGTGGATATGGAAGCTGTGTAGATTGGCTTAGGAAGAGGGAAGGGTTCCAGAGGACTGGAAATCGGGTATAATTGTTCCTTTATACAAAGGAAAAGGGGAGAGTGATGTATGTGGCAACCATAGGAGTATTTGCCTTCTTAGTGTGATTGGTAAAATATATGGTAGAATACTCATTGATAGGGTTAGGCATATGACAGAGAAGCTAGTTGGAGAAGAACAAGGGGGATTTAGGAAGGGAAAAGGGTGTGTAGATCAGATATTTGTCCTAAGATGTTTAGTGGAGAAGTATCTAGAGAAGGGAAGGAAAGTGTATGCTGCCTTCATGGACTTGGAGAAAGCTTATGACAGAATAGATAGACAAGGTATGTGGAAGGTATTAAGAATATATGGAGTGGAGGGGAAATTGTTGAGTGCTGTGAAGAGTATGTACGAGGGAGCTAGGGCTACGGTGCAAGTGGATGGTGAGCTGAGTGAGTTCTTTGATCTCAATGTGGGACTGAAAGAGGGTTGTGTGATGTCTCCATGGCTGTTTAATATATACATGGATGGGGTTGTAAAGGAGGTGCAAGGTAGGGCAGTGGATGTGGGGTTGCCCCTAATGAATGAGGGTGAGATTTGGAAGCTTCCGGTGTTGCTGTTTGCTGATGATACAGTATTGTTGAGTGAAGATGAATGGGAGTTGCAAGGTTTGGTGAATGAATTTGGGACAGTGTGTAGGAGGAGGAATCTGAAAGTTAATGTAAACAAAAGTAAAATTATGGTGTTTGAGAGGAATGAAGTCACAGAGTGTGCAGTGAGGTTGGATGGTGAGGATATGGAGAATGTGAGTGCATTCAAGTATTTGGGTAGTGTGATGAGTAAGGATGGAACTTTGGGAGATGAAGTGCGTGAAAGGGTACAGCAGGGAAGGAAGGTTGTTGGTACAATGAAAGCAGTGATGAGAAATAGGGAGGTGAGTATGGAAGTTAAGAAGTCACTGCATGATAGTATTGTGATCCCTACCCTGACGTATGGAAGCGAGGCGTGGACCTTGCAAGAGGGGAACAAGTCAAGAGTGAGAGCAGTGGAAATGAGTTACTTGAGAGGAGCATGTGGAGTGACGTGGAGAGACAGGTTGACGAATGAAGAAGTGAAGGAACGTTGTGGGGTGGATGTGGATGTGGTTGAGAAGATTAGGAGAAATACACTGAGGTGGTTTGGACATGTGGAGAGAATGGAGAATGTGAGACTGACTAAGAGGGTGTATGTGGGTGAGGTGGAGGGAGGGAGAGGGAGGGGTAGACCGAGGATGAGGTGGAGGGATGGAGTTGAGAGGTATATGTGGGAGGGAGGGTGAGTTGGGGGTAGGGTAGTCAAATGGTGGGTGACAGAGTGACTTGGAGACGTTTTGTCTGCGGCCACCCTTTGCGGGATTAGGGCGTCGGGCTATAGATAGATAGATAGAAGTTACTAATTCAGACTTTTTTTATTTTTGCACCTTCATCCCGGTGACATTTTCTGTGACGTGAGTGAGTGAGCAGGTATTGAGCTAGGGAGTGGGGAGTAAATGAGTAAATGATTGAGTGAATGACTGAGAGGCTGGGGAGTGAGGGATGGAATGATGGAAGGGACGAGGGAGGAGATGGGTGGGGATGGAGTGGGGGTAAAGTTGGAAGGAGAGTTTCAGTTGAAAGAGAGGGAGAGACGTGAGTGGGATGTTGAAACGTGAATGAGGAGAGGAGTGGGAGAGGAGAGAGTGTGAGGTAAAGTGGAGCTTAGCTGTCGTGGAAGACGTTGAGGAAAAGAGAGAAAAATAAGGCAAGTGGAGGAGGGGAGGGGGATGATATTGTGAGTTATGGATTGCCAAGAGAGGGGAAGTCGAGGGTAGAAGAGGTAGGATATTTAGAAAGTCATAAAATTCTGATGTTAGCGTCTTGCAACATTCCTTTATCTGGTCACTTAAGAATTATCAAGTTTCGTATCTTGGTTGTCTTCTGCAGCCAGGATTAACGTGACACCGTTCTAGACTGTTTATCATCTCTCATCCTGGTGTTTTTCATCATGTCGGTACGCCTTCACTCACGCTGTCTCAGCTCATTGGAATTCTACTCACTTATCCCATCTTCCACCGTGGGATGTTGTCAAGTTTATATACTGCACTAAGAGAGAGAGAGAGAGAGAGAGAGAGTCCCTACGTCGATCGATCCCCAGTATTTGAGAGAGGAAAAGTCAGTCAGATTTTTGTGTTAGTGAGCCCTGAATGCGTTTACCTAGGGATTCAAAGGCAGATATTTATCCACTCGACTTTTAAATGTTATTGCTGTACTTCAGTCTACGACACTTTTATAGGCAATTTGTTCTGTAGCTGTTTTGACATTTCTGCTGAAGAAAAAGTGTTTTGCTACTCTAAACTGGAAACGTTGGCCGATGACTTCATAACCATTGCCTCGAGTTTAATTCAACGGGTCTGTTGAGAAGTATTTACTGACAACCATAATGTCTTGTCCCTTAAAAATTATGTTTACTTAAATCAGATCCTCTCCTAGTGTGTACTTTGATTGTTAAGTAGATTATCTCTTGTAAATATTCCTCGTATGGGTTGTTCCTCTAGGTGTCACTTTTTCAGATCTTCCCTACACCTTCCCCCCCCTCACTTCTCCATATTTTTCTTGTAATAAGGCGATCAAAACTAAGCACAGTACTCCAGATAGGGGCGTACTAAGAAACTGTGCATGGTGAGAACGATAGACTCCGATATGAATTCAGATGTTCTGCCTGTAAACCCAGCTACTTGATTAGCTGTGTTTATCGCTAACGTGCACTGTGAACCCGGTTTCAGATCGTTTGATATTACTTGTATAGTAATAATAATAATAATAATAATATTAATAGTTATTATTATTATTATTATTATTATTATTATTATTATTATTATTATTATTCCAAAATATATTTTTCTTGGTTAAAATTCTAGAGTTAAGTATTATTCACAGTGTCCCTAAACATTTTATTTTGCTTCCAATATTAAGTACCCTGCTTTTGTCAGTATTAAAAGAGAGAGAGAGAGAGAGAGAGAGAGAGAGAGAGAGAGAGAACATGGGTATGTCAGGGTAAAATAAGGAAAGCAAATAAACAAGGCAGAGTTGTTCCTAGGTTTCCTGTATGTACTACCACTCAAAATACGAATCCTTATCCAACCCCTCCAGTTCAAAGAGTCCCCACAAAGCTGAAGAAAATCGTCTGAAGATGAGAAGTATTTAATGCAAAAGACGTTTGGAAACATTAAATGCAAAAAGTCGTTAGGAAATACAAAGTTTAAAAAACGTTCGGAAATACCAAATGCAAAAAGACGGTAGGATATATTGAATGCAAAAGACTAAGAAATACAAAATTTAAGAGACGTTAGGAAATTGTAAATGCCAACAGATAGTAGGAAATATTAAATGCAAATGTCGTTAGGATATATTAAATACAAAAAGTCGTTAGGAAATATTAAATGCAAAAAGACGTTAGGAAATATGAAATGCAAAAAGACGTTGTTGTGCCGAAGCCATGGACTCCTTTGCTGCATCGAGGATTTGTGTTTATTATCGTCCCGTAAGATTATTTTATTCCTTATAGGATGGATTTTACGAAGTTAAAGGATTAGGCACCGAAGCATAGCCACGTGTGAGCAGGTGGAGGAGGACAAGAAGAAAAAAGTTGTAGTAGTTTGAAGACGATGATGATGATGAAGAAAGTGAGGAGGAGAAGAAGAAAGTTGTAGTAGTAATAGAAGATGATGATGATGATGAGGATGATGAGGAGGAGGAAGAAGAAACAGAAGAGAAGGAGGAGGGGGAAAAGACGAGGAACAGTCATAAGTATTGCATTATATCTTGCCTAATCCCAGAGTTCACTGAGGGCTGCTGCGACAAAAACTCTCTCTCTCTCTCTCTCTCTCTCTCTCTCTCTCTCTCTCTCTCTCTCTCTCTCTCATCCGTGTTCTTGCTCCCATATCCTATCCTTCCCCTGTCTCACTCTGTCTGTCTGTCTGTCTCTCTCTCTCTCTCTCTCTCTCTCTGTCACCACACCAAGTCTTCCTCCCCCATTTATTGTACAGTCTGGGACAAAAGTTCTCCCAATATTTCAACCCCTCTAATTCTCACATCCCTTTGCTGGCTAATATTTCGTAGCTGAGAGACGATTTGTATGCATTTCTCACCATAAGTAATTCACATTGATATGATGCAGTAGTAGTAGTAGTTGTAGTTGAAGTACCGGTAGTAGTAGTAGTAGTAGAAGTAAGAGTAGTTGTTATTATTGTCGTACAACTACTACTACTACTACTGCTTATAATAATAATAATAATAATAATAATAATAATAACCGTTGTTCTTGTAGTAGTACTAGTAGTGGTATAGGTGCGTCAGGGAGGAAAGTGACGGACATGACTTAAGTGTGTAGCTGGATGGAGCGTGGAACAGTGGGCTAACCTTTATCCCTAACTGTACCGGCACCTTTGAACAGAATTGGACATGGATCAGCTGCTGCCCCCTCGAGAAATACACAGAACTAGGCCTCTCGAGAAATACACCAAACTACGCCTCTCTCTCTCTCTCTCTCTCTCTCTCTCTCTCTCTCTCTCTCTCTCTCTCTCTCTCTCTCTCTCTCTCTGCAATAAAGTCGTATGTGTGTATAAATTCAGCATACAGGAAGCCAGTTCACTTTTATTTCGTATTTTTCCAACGTAACTTAGTATTGCTGTGTTCTGGCCTGCCTGGATATCGTAAGGTTTCTGAGTGCCAGTACTTGTTGTTGTAGCTGTATGTTGGTGGTGGTGTTGTAAGTAGTGGCGTTGTACTTTACAGGCTGTGGGGGTGATGGATGTAGCTGTTGAGATGTTGATGGTTGTTACCTCCGCAAAGGAGTTGGAGGAGGTTATTATTTTATTCACTCCTTGTTATGTCTGTGTGTTTGTTTTGTCCGCAACTTATCTCGGAAAGTTATTGACGGATTTTAGTGAAATTTTCCGGATATGTGGGTCATGGTTCAGTGAAGAGTTAAATAAACTTTGGTGGTGATCTGAGTTCTAGTCACAGTTAAGGATTTTTTGTTTGTTTGTTTGTTTGTCCACAAGATATCTAAAAAGGTTATTGATGGATTTCAATGAAATTTTATGGTTATTTGGGTCGTGGACCTAGGAAGAGATGACTAAATTTTGATGGTGATCTGAGTTATCTGGTATAGGCGTTGGCGGAGGTATGCGCTCTATGAGTGTTGTTTCTTGTTGTTGTTGTTGTTGGTGGTGGTGGTGGTGGTGGTAATTCATGTGAGACAGTTTTATTGGTATACTGCGCAGATACTGATAGCCGCATCAACTCGTACATTGCGATGACTTTTTCTGCACACACTGGGTGGCAAATTCCAGTGTGTGTCCCTGTGTCGCGTAGTTACCCACTGAGTCACCGTCTTTTTGAAGGATAACATCTGGTAAGGTGCAACTGTAAATTTTTATGAGACACTTATGGAGTGTGTGAGTGTGTGTTGATGGGTGGCAGGTGTTGGTGGCGTGTCTGGTGTGCATCTGGGATGTGTCTTGGGTTTTGTGAGGTGCATACTGTGTGCCTCTGAGTCTATTTCTGAGGGATGTATCCAAAAACAAAGGACGCCTTTTGGGATGTGTTGATATAGATGTCTTAAAATAGTGAATATGTTTGGGGTGGGTGCGGCCATCAAATGTGTCATTCTCTCTCTCTCTCTCTCTCTCTCTCTCTCTCTCTCTCTCTCTCTCTCTCTCTCTCTCTCTCTCTCTCATTGGTCCACCACTCAGTGTTATACAACTAGGCAAAGATTATCCAGCAGTGAAGGTGTTAATGAAGACTACAGCTAATTCCTCCAGTCCAAACATTTTATTGGGAGAGATACAGAGTTAAGAAGTACCGTAACACCTGTCCACCACACGAGGGTAAATCAGGCACACAGTCAAGTTTTTGCTCAGTCTCAATTTTCTCCATGAATACAACACGCAGCCATCGAATAAACACCCAGGTCCCCAATTGCACCACTGGTTGAGCATGGCCAAAGGAGAAGCAAACTTTGTTCAACAGTCTGACCGGCTCGAGAATCACTCTAGAGGTAAGAAAGGGAGCGTATTGACGTTTGAGTTCCCCTACCTCCTTCACCCCCTCCCCCCCCCCGTCCAGGAGAGGAGAAAGGCCACGCAGGGACACTTTGAATGGGTGTAACGTGGCGAGCTGGAGGTGTAGAGTTTATCTGTACAAATACTCTCTCTCTCTCTCTCTCTCTCTCTCTCAAACATGGCGAGCTGGAGTTGTGTTTGTAAATCTCTCTCTCTCTCTCTCTCTCTCTCTCTCTCTCTCTCTCTCTCTCTCTCTCTCTCTCTCTCTCTCTCTCTCTCTCAAACATGGCGAGCTGGAGTTGTGTTTGTAAATCTCTCTCTCTCTCTCTCTCTCTCTCTCTCTCTCTCTCTCTCTCTCTCTCTCTCTCTCTCTCTCTCTCTCTCTCTCTCATTAGTTCTTATCATGATATCTGTTATCACTGTTTAGGGAGTTCTATATGCATTCCTCCCTCGATATCCATAGAGTACAGACAGACAGACAGAGACGAGCAAAAATTTTCTGTTATATATTTACATATTATATATATATATATATATATATATATATATATATATATATATATATATATATATATATATATATATATATATATATATATATATATATATATGTTAAACAAAATTTGTCAGTCTCTGTCTGTCTGTCTGTACTCTGTGGATATCGAGGGAGGAATGCATATAGAACTCCCTAAACAGTGATAACAGATATCATGATAAGAACTAGTTGGAAAACATACAGTCAACATGGCGGAAACATGGTAGCCTATTACTGTGGAGGCGTTAGCGACTACAACCATATTACTGTTAGCTATAGTAGGTCGGATGGGTGGAACGATTGGTGAAATGGGCAGGGAGGGTAGGGTGGGTGGTGGGAAAATAGGTCCACGGTAGGACTAGGTCCAAGGGGAATATTATCCTGGGGAAATTGGCCCAACGAGGAACATAGGTTCATTGGGTGAAATGAGACCCCGGTGGTTATGTCCCACACGTGGGACCGAGGCAATGCCGGTATGCACGATCTTAGGATTTGACGAGGGCAACACCGAGTACCCCCACTAGTGCAAGTTAATCATGAGGGAAGAGAACTTCGAAGGCTCCAGTGCCGGGTAGAATGCTGTTTTTAGTTCTTGACTATGTACACCCAGGGCTTCATTTTGCTGAATAAAATCGTCTGGACTTAGTAAGAATTAAATACCGGTGTGTTGAGGTCGACCATAATGTGACAATTAAATACCGGTATCCTGAGGTTGACCATAGCATAAGAATTAAATATGGTGAGTTTGACCATAGCGTTGGAATTAAATACCGGTGTGCTGAGGTCGTCGTAGCGTTGGTTTCTTTGCTGCGTCGTTGCAGTGTTGGTAAAAAATCAAATGAGTAAACTATTATTCCGATATTATTAATGTTAGAAATGTTTTTAATCTGCTATTCCATCGTATTGTAATTAGTCTGAAGTTCCCTGTACGAAAAAGCTTACATTTTTTTTCCATAAAGTTTTGATGATTTAGTTATTATTATGAGACCCAATTTTAAAATTCGTTTATATCACTTAGAAGTGACTGCTGTGCGTATCTTGTTATCATCAGCAAATTTACATAGCGATATAAAACTGTTAAAATGCTTGATGTTCTCGTATAAACAGTGCTGGGACGCCACTACTGACCCGTGTAGAGAGAGAGAGAGAGAGAGAGAGAGATGGAACCCCCATAACTCCTCTAAATACTGACTACTAATCACTTTAACTACCACAGAAGAACGCTTAGGATTAGAGCCTGTCAGCTGCACGAGGGTCGGTCAGAGTCAGATTTCCTCAAGTTAGAATCTTTCCCTAAAATACGGCTGGTAACAACCAAATTTACATCCTGGTCTGCTGTCTTACCGCGGGGTGAACAGGGACCAAAGGGCAGCAAACTGTGTCCAAGAGTCAGTGTCTGGCCCTGAAATCGAACCCCGGCTTTCTGAGTTCCGGGCTGAATGTGCTAACCATTACACCACTAACGTGTCTGCTCTAACCCGATAAAGATCCCTAACCTCATTCACCTCAGTTGATGGTCAAGTGTAGTCAGACTGAAGGGTCGGTGTGACTATATCCCGTTTAATATTACTTAGCTTAAATTACCATTTCTCCACCCTGAATGCTAATATGTAACAAGAGATTAACACTGGAATTCGGTGCTAGTCACGAAAAAGTGCTACGGAAAGGATGTAGAGCCATATCACTGTCTTTTCCTGCCACTCAGCTACATGAAATAAGCTGCACAAGGACCAAAATCTGGGCCAGATTAAGGTGAAAAGAGTATACAGAGAACCAACCACCGGGTCCATACCGTATCTTACAATTAACGCTCAACGAAATTCATGTAGCTACAACTTGGTATTAAAGGCATAGGAGTGGACCAGTTCCGTCAAATGAAAACAAGCTGACTATAGTTCAGTTTTGAGTCTAATAACCCCATGGCACTGACAGTTACCCAATCACAGCGCTGCCTGTAACAAGTGATAAGGAAACGTCAATAAAGATAAGGCCAGGAGCAGATAAGGGCAGTGATAACAACGTAACAGGCACGAACCTCAGAGCAGGGTTTCCCAGCCTTTGTCTTCCTGTCCCCTAGTTTCCACATCTGCCCTCACCCATTACCCAACATGGCAAATATTTACAACACAGACACCTAGTTCTGTGAGAGATAGTTTAAGGTACTTTTTTTTTTTTTTTTAATAGGAATGACCCTACTAGCTTTAATTTACGTAATAAGTATGTACAGTATTTTACAGTATATAAATTATATATATATATATATATATATATATATATATATATATATATATATATATATATATATATATATATATATATGTATGGTAGGTGGGAGCGCTTACCAGCCACTCACTCTACATAGTGCTGTTTTGGGTGTCCGCCCTTTCCTCTCATCCTTCCTTCCGCTTCTGTCTTTCTTTCACTCTTTCCTCTTCATTCTTCCTGTGGGTGACTCTACACTGAGTGCCAAGCCAAATGGTTTCCTGTACATTAGGAAACCATTTACTACGCTGGGTGGTAACCATCTGACCAAATTATGGCGACTGGTGGTTTAGTGGGTATTTTAGTGGGTAATTAAGGCGTTCCAGTCGGATTGAGCCGGTGCTGGTTAATATCCGAGGGGTAGTTGAGGTTTATTGCTCACATAATTCCACTCAGGGATGAGTGAGGCTGGTTAGTCACTCTCATCTTAAATGGCAGGACTAACTTGCCTAGCTGGGGCTCCTACGCTCCTCATGAGGCGGCACAGGATTGGATGGGATGTCTATCTATCTATCTATCTAGCTATCTATCTATCTATCTATCTATCTATATATATATATATATATATATATATATATATATATATATATACATATATATATATGGAATAATGAAGAAAAAAAATATCTAATTCATTGGTTGTATGTCCAAACGGTGACCAAAAACAACGGGAGTGGATGGCTGGAGTCCCCCTCCTTGTGTGGGCGTGAGGACGTGGTCACCACACCACCCATCTGTGTCACAACCAAAGCTGTCCGGCATCTCACGTGGAACAGCAGGTGGAAAATTTTACTTAGGAATTCTTGACTTCTGTTACTTACGTCCGCAAAGAAATAAGAAGAACCCTGCTCCTCATTCCACGCAAACATGTCAGGTTGGGTTATGACAAGGGGAAGTTTTTATTTATTTATTTATTACCCTGCACCTAAGTCTGTATCAAGCCACGTGGAATAATTTACCTCAGTTTGGAAACCTCTGCCTTGAGAGAGAGAGAGAGAAAGAGAGAGAGAGAGAGAGAGAGAGAGAGAGAGAGAGAGAGAGAGAGAATGTAAAGTTTTAGAATGTTAGTGTGTGTGAGTTGGTTATAAAGTTTGATGGGCCCAGGAGAGGGCAAAGTCTGTCTGTCTCCTTTTAATGATTAAAAGTGGGTGTGGGGAGGCGTAGCACAATATTCCCCAAATCATAACTTCCTGTAGATCGAAAGATGGATGGTTAGAATATTAATGATGATGGTGATGAGAAAAATAATATAATAATAGCAGTAGGAGTAGGAGTGGTAGCAATCATCATCATATTATCACACTTCTTTTCTCATACTTCTGACCTTGTCACGTGTTTAGCACAGCGATTAACGGGAATAATTTGTCCTGTTCGTACCGTTGCTCTTTGTGTTGTGTGGGAGGGAAGAGGGTTGCGTCGCACTGCCTCTGTGGGATCTGCGCTTGTTCCTGTAAGAGGGTTACATTAATACTCAGATTCTTATGGATAAATCAAAACTGAATGAACTCGTCGGTCATCGACATTAATAGAACACTATACTTGTCCTTACTATGAAAGAGTTAATTCCTTCAATCCAGTGACGTGTTTTAGCGCACCCACAGAGACTGCCAAATCCAGTGCGTGTAAGTAGCTGTTTTGCCCACTGAGTCACTATATCTTTACCTCCGTCAGCGAAGTTGGACGGAGGTTATGTATTCACCGGTGTCTGTCTTTTGCGTGTTTGTGTACAAGATATCTCAAAAAGCTGTCATAGTATTTCAGTGATATCTGGTAGATATATGTGGGCAGTCAGTGAGTCAAGGAAGAGTTGATTAGATTCTGAGATGGATTCGGATCCGGATGCAGGAAAAAGTAATCAATTTTATCGGCGTTGGCAGAGATATGTGCTGTCTTAATCGTGTAACAGGGCACACTAAATGTGACACCGACAAAATTTTCATCTGGTCGGACAGAGGAACTACGAGTACAGCAGTAAATCATAAATTTTATTGGCGTTGGCGGAGGTATGCTCTCTGTTCATGCGTTTTAGTGTTGAAGGATGAAATCTGATTAGTCAAAACCGTAGAGTTGCATAATCGTCACACTTATTTCCGTTTACTTTTGCCACACCCACAGGGGTCCAGGCCTTATGTGGGATGTTGTAGGGTGGGGATAGTGGTGGCCTGTCTGATGTACAGTACGTGTGAGGTTTCTGAGGTGCGTGTTGTGTGCATCTTGGGTGTGTCTGAGTGGTATGTCTAAAGATAAAGGGCACCTTTTGGAATGTATTGGGGTGATGAATACGGTTTGGCCTGGTGCGACTATTAAAGGTGTCCTTTGTCTTGTCTAGTTTATTTTTTGTTTCATGGAAGAGGTTTTTAGAACTAAAAAAATTAGACATAGCCATCGTTAACTCCATCACTTTCATATGCCTCCCCTAAGCTGAATAAAATCGACAGGAGGTATCAGTAACGTCATTAAAGTACGTCACCTAATCGAGGGAGTTAAAGAAAAATCATGGGCATCCTCTCTCTCTCTCTCTCTCTCTCTCTCTCTCTCTCTCTCTCTCTCTCTCTCTCTCTCTCTCTCTCTCTCTCTCTCTCTCTCTCTCTCTCATGAAAGATTATAGAGATTAAGGAATACTTAAATCCCTTCCACATTTCCTCTCTACATAATTTCCTTCTTTTTCAATTAATTTTCCTCCTCTTCTCCATTCTGCCTCGCACTTCGTTTCATATTTTTAACCTTTCTTTAAACCCACTCTGCTTCTTTATTTATGTTTTATTCTTTTTGAACAACCTGCTGGGTACATGAGAGGCTATTGCTTACTGTCATGTTGTTGTTGTTGTTGATGGTGGTGGTGGTGTTGCGGCAGACACCTCTCATTTAACTCTCGTAGCAGAAGTTGTTTACACTCGGCCGAAATGTTAATCGCCCTCTATTTAACGTCGTTGGTGCCCAGGATTTATCTCCAGCATTGTGAAGTCGTCTGTCATTAGCCGAAATATAATTCAGAGTAGGTACGTCAACCACCAAGCCAATACCGACCAGCCCACAACGTCCATCTTCACAGGGTGTGCTGACCCCGTTGTCATACCACCCACCACGAACCCAGCTCGTCTCACCATTGCTTTGTATCCTGCCCATCGTTCTTTTTAATCATCTCCCCCTACACACACACACACACACACACACACACACACACACACACACACACACACACACACACACACACACACACACACACACACACACACACACACACACACAGGTAAAGCCTCCATTTCAGAAATCTATCACAAGGGGAGCATGCAAGAATAAAATAAAAATTGCGTCCTCGAAGTGCGTGGGTTAAAAATAAACTCGACTGTGCAACCATTACTGATCAGAGTGCGATAATTTACCCCACTCCTACTGCACTGTTTTAACCCCTTGGCTGGCCTTCATGTCTTGTAAACTTTATTCTTATTACCAGCAGACGATTTTGCTTATGGGTGTGACTCTCTGAACTGGGAATATCCATCAGCAATCCATTCACTACAAGCGGTCTGCCAGAGTTGAGTGCAGTCTTGGGGAGGCTGCAAGAGTGATGTAAGAAGTAAATAAATAAGAAGTTTTTAGCGAAGTGAATTAGTAAAAGGGTCTCAAAAAGAGGGACTAGTACTGAAGGAGGGATTTACAATTTCGTTTTGGTCTTGTATATGGTGGAGGCAAAACAGCATTGGTCTCTGCATGCCAAGGACGTATTTTGCCTTTTAATTTTTCTTGCTACTTCCAGGCGCAGAGGGTTAGAAACAATATCCAAAGATTCCTTCAACATGAGGACGTCATTTCTCTTTCGTTCTTGTAGCAGATGATTTTATTCAGCTTTAGATGACCACCTGAGGCCGAAGGGGTTAAACCTACAAAGCCGTTAAGCCAAGAGGAATGCTGGCAGTGAAGGAGTTAAGCTGAGAGGAGTATTGGCAGTGCAGGGCTAAGCTGATAAATTCTTGCATTGAAGGGATGAGGTTGATGGATCCCAGTAGTGAAGGGGAAAAAATCTGGTACATCCTAGTAGTGAAGGTGTTAAGATATCCTAACCCTGAAGGTGTTGAGGTAAGGAATCCTAGCAGTGATGGTGTTATGCTGGAGAAATCCAAACACTGAGAGGATTAAGCTGAGAGAAATCCTAAAAGTAGTGAGGTTAAGCTGAGAGAAATCCTAGCAGTGACGGGGTAAACCTTTTGACAACGTAAGGTTTCTCTGGGATGAATAAACTCGCATGACATAATCTGGAAAACAGTACACGTCTCTTTATTCTCGGCCACAAGTCAGCCAGCTACTAACCCCTCTGCTGCCATAGGTTTCTCTGAGCTGACTAAAATCGTCTGATGTGTGGTGGAAAAAAAAAAAATGCCAAATTAGTGTTTAGCAGCCGAGGGGTTGTTGTTTTCAGGCTTCTGTGACCCCCAGCTGAAGAAAATCGTCCGTCTTCAGCTAGAAAAATATGCAGAACTTTTGGTAGCGGTGGGTTTAAGGTGTAATTGTCAGAGGGCCGTATTCTGGTGGGCTAGGATGGGGAGAAGAAGACCGAGATTGAGGTGTGGAGATGGGATGGAGAGGTATTGGATGTGAATGGAGGTGGCGTGAGTTGGAGGAAGGGCAGCATGATGGTGCAGGAGAATGTGACGTGGAGGCAGTTTATTAGTGACCACCCCCTCCGGAATTGAGGCATCTAGTTATAGGTAGGTAGGTAGGTAGAGAGAGAGAGAGAGAGAGAGAGAGAGAGAGAGAGAGAGGTCTTTTAAATATGGATATAGGTACAATAATATCATATAAAGAGAATATAGACCTGCTGTTATGCCGGAAAAAATAATGGTAAGGAAAAGGTGATGGAAGGTCACCTAAACTGGCGTGATACCCGGGCATGCACTCCCGTCAGTTTAGGTCTCGTAACACCTCTTCCTTAGCGATTTATTTTGCGTATTACAACTTATTACTTCTTTTTACCTGTCTGTATCTCTCTAATATCGTTTGTGTTGCTGATAAATAGGAGAAAGTTAACGAGCTATATGCAGAAATAAAGAAGTACAGGAGAGTTTTTTGGGAGTCTCCTGAGACAACGAGAATACCAAGGCATTCGTATACACCATCGTTGACGCAATCTTGCACCCGATGAAAGGTTACCAAGCTCAACAAAGGTCAGTAGCCATCTGTTGCCACGTACCGCACTGCACCCCCACCTGCATAATGTAGCTAATAGAGAGAGAGAGAGAGAGAGAGAGAGAGAGAGACCATATTTTATGTAGACGTGTTTGACTGGAAAGGTCCTCAGAGTTCATCCAAAGTTCACCCAATCCCACAACATCACGTACAGTTGCGATCAGTAATCTTATCATATCCCACAGCATCACGTACAGCATCACGGGGCAGGCGGTGGCTCAATCGGTAGAGAGGCGGCCTGCAGTCCTACCGGACCCAGGTTCAATTCCCCGCTGATGCAGGGAACAGTCTAAGGATTTGAATTTCATTAAAACAGACTTTCCTGATCTACTAGAAGGCCCGCCGACGTGTCGTAAAAATACCCCCGCTAATACCAATACACCAGTCCTGTATGAGACAACCCTAGCATGTGTTCAATATGGACGGTGGGTGTTAGCGCCGAAGTGGTGACATGTAGAGGTGTATGGTATGTAGGAGGACTACTGGGCCTTGGTAGCAGGCTGTGAAGCCTATGCCCAGAGTCGGACACATAAAAAAAAAAAAAAGTTGCGATCAGTAGTCTTATCATATCCCACAGAATCACGTACGGTTGCGGCGAGTAGTTCTTCCTTGCCCGCACAGTATTGTTTTTATTTTTCTATCTATCTATCTATATACCTAGGCTGCTTCCCCCAAGGAAAGGGAGGTAGCCGAGACAGGACGACTCACTCTCCATTTACTCATCCATTCAAACACATTCATTCGCATCTTAGCCCCAAAGGGGAGAACGGACAGATCCTCACCGCATCACACCGCACAAGGGTCAACTGCGCAATGCAAGCAGTGACATCCACAGCAGGGCCCGACAGCAGAACTGGTTTACCCCTACCACATCATAACAGACCCATCCCCTTACCCGCACCTGACCTGACTAGCTGATCAGACCAAATGCGGGAGAATATCCCCTCAGGGCTGCGTCATCACTTATTCATTCACAATTTCTCTCCATTTATTTCTGTCACGCACAGCCACTCTTCCTTGCTCAACAGACATCCCTCTCGCATCCAGCGCTCTCTTCACACTGTCCATCCATCCTATTCGTGGTCTTCCTCTCAGTCTTACACCTCTCACATCAGATCTAGTTATCTTTTTCCTGTCCCGGCGCATTATCCATTCTCTCCATATGCCCAAACCATTGCAACACCCTCTGCTCAACTCTACCAGCCATCTCCCGAACAACTCCAGTTCTCCTTCGCACTTCATCATTTCGCACTCGATCCATACGCGTCACTCCACACATACTCCTCAGACATCTCATCTCCATTACATTCAAACTTTTCCTCTCTGCTACACCCATATTCCATGTTTCAGCCCCATATAACGCAGTCAGTACCACAACACCCTCATACAGCCTTCTCTTTACATCCATTCTAAGCGAACGACATTTAAACACTTTTTCATTCCTCCCAGCACCTTTCCTACTTCATTAATTCTAAACTTCACTTCTGCATCTATTCTTCCATCCACAGCAACATGTGACCCTAGATATTTAAAACAATCTACCTCCTCAAGCAACTCACCATTCAAAACTATATTCATCCCCCTATCATCTATCAACCTCGTACACTTCATCACTTTACTCTTATTCTCATTTACTTTCAATTTCCTCCTTTCACACACCCTTCCAAACTCCTCTACCAACTGTCTCAATTTCTCCTCTGAATCAGTCACCAATGCAGTATCATCTGCAAACAGCAGTTGCTTCAGATTCCACTCTCCTCCATCAACATTTACCAGACTCAGACCACCTAAAACTCTTGCATTCACCTCCCTTACAACACCATCCATGTAAATATTAAACAACCAAGGCGACATCACACATCCCTGTCGCAGCCCCACTCACAGGAAACCAATCACTCACAGCATTTCCCACTCTTACACACGCTCTACTATTTACATAAAAACTTTTCACCCCTTTTAGTAACCTACCATCAAGTCCATACAATCTTAAAACAGTCCACAAAGCCTCCCTATCAATTCTATCATACGCTTTCTCTAAATCCATAAATGCCCAAAACACATCCTTGCCTTTCGCTAAATACTTTTCACACACTTGTCTCACAGCAAACACCTGATCAACACATCCCCTCCCTCTCCTAAAGCCACACTGCTCATCACTAATCACTCCCTCTGTACCCTCTCTAACTCTCATAATTAACACTCTACCATACACTTTACCTACAACACTCAACAGACTTATACCCCTAAAGCTAGTACAATCATACTTATCACCCTTGCCTTTATACAACGGGACCACACAAGCACTTGCCCAGTCAATTGGCACCATACCTTTCTCAAAGCACACATTCAATAATCTTACTAACCAGTCAACAATAGTCACTCCACCACCCTTCAGGCATTCCACAGCACACCCATCCATACCTGCAGCTTTCCCTGTTTTCATCTCCTTTACTGCCTTCTCCACTTCCTCCTTCGTGATCAAAGAATCATTCAACTCTCCCAACACATTTATTCCTTGCACCCTTCTATCTGCCACAATCTCAGCCACGTTTTCCTCCTCTACATTTAACAATCTTTCAAAATACTCTGCCCATCTCTTCCTTACTGCATCCATCTCAATTAACATCCTTCCATCCTCTGCTTTTACTCGTTCTTCCTTCCCAGACTCTCCCTTTCGCACCCTTTTCACCTCCTTCCAAAACATTTTCTTATTCTGTTGAAAATTCTCTTTCAGCCGCCTACCCCACCTCTCATCTGCTGCCACTTTAGCATCACGCACAGCCCTTCTCGCTCTATTCCTCTTTTCCTTATACCTTTCATATGATATCTCTCATCCTTCCTCTGCAGCCACACTTCATATGCACGTCTCTTCTCAGCCACAGCCATACTTACTTCCTCGCACCACCATTCACTTCCTTTTCTTACACCACCACCCACACGTCTCACACCACACACCTCTTCTGCATGCTCCACCACAGCACTCTTAAACAACTGCCATTCCTCCTCCACGCTGCCATTTTCCCGATCTTTCACTGCGTTCCACTCATCTTCAATTTCTCCTGATACTCTATCTTTTTCTCTCTTTTATCCAACTCACTCACTTTCAAAACCTCCCTGCCACACCTAACCCTCCTAGCTCTCACCCATCTCTTACCTACTCTTAACTTTCCCTCCACAAGGTAGTGGTCAGTCATACCTCCACCCTCCCCTCTCAGAACTCTCACATCCAACAATCTTCCTATTACATTCCTAGACACAACCACATAGTCCATCAAGGCTCTATCAACAACCCTTCCACCCTCCTGTCTCACCCATGTATACTTATAAATATCTTTCTTCTCAAACAGCGTATTCCCAATCACCATCTCTCGCTCAACACACATCGCTATCATTCGTTCCCCATTTTCATTTCTTCCAGGCACACCATGCATACCAACTACGCCTTCAACTGCTACATTTCCCACTCTAGCATTCAGATCTCCCATCATTACCACATTCACATTCGCTCCAAAACTCTGCAGACACTCATCAACATCATTCCAGAAAGACTCCCTCTCTTGTTCATCCCTTTCACTACCAGGCCCATATGCACTCACAAACACCCACAACTCACGTTCAAATTTCGCTTTCACCCACATCAGTCTCGATGACACCTCCTTCCATTCAATCACACACTGCTGCACTTCCGGACTCACTAACAAGGCCACACCTTCTCTTGCCCGTCCTCTATCAACACCTGACAATCTTCCATTCACACTTCCAAACATATATTCCCCCTTCCCTTTCATCTTCGTTTCACTCAAAGCTAACACATCCAATTTTCTTCTCACAAACATTCTCCCAATCTCCTCCCTTTTAGCCTCAATTGTACTACATCCACGCACATTCATAGACCCAATCTTCAGGGTACGGGGATAACTCCATCCCCCGTCCCTTTCTCTGGCCTGTCTCTTTTTAGGAACTAAAAAACAGAGGAGGGGGTCCCTAGTCCCCTCACCCCGCCCCTTTTAGTCGCCTTTTACGACACGCAGGGAATACGGTGGCAGTATTCTTACTAACACAACCCGGCCGCAGAGTAGTAGCACCACCCCATAGTGCGGCCAGGTTGTGTCCCCCCCGCCACAGGGGGGTTTTATTTTTAACTTTATATAAAATTGCTCCGTGACCATCTTGAATGCCCATTAGCAACAATAGATTGACACTAGAATATGTTGCTAGTCATGAAGAAGTGCTATGGAAAGGATGTAGAGCCATAGTATCGTCTTTTTCCGTCACTGAACTACATGAAATAAGCAGCAAAAGGACGGAAATCAGGATCCAGTTAGTGCAAAAGCCCCCGCACATCAGACAACACAAACACTTGCATCGGTCGCCTCCTTTGCGTCGTCTCCAAACGGTGAGAGGCAATTACATCTTTTCTATATGATTGTCAGTTGTGTGTTACTTGTCTATTCTCAGACGCCTTAACCCCCACCGGAATAAAGACGTCTGAGTGTAGATAGACAGATAGATATACAGCAGATAGACACATACATACTTAGATAAAAGATAGATATATAGAGGTAGACAGATATATAGATAGATGGATAACAGAGCTATAAATAGAGGTAGATGGATAAGTGGTAGATAGATAGATAGACATATTACCATTAAAATATCCCGCCTACAGACCCAGTAATTATTTAACATTCAGGCTTCCATGGCTGTCAATAAAACCATCTAAAAAAAAAAAAAAAATTGTCCCGACCTTGCGAGGGTTAATGGTGGAAATATTACTCCATTACTCACCATTAGCTGAATATGATGGACTGACGTTAGTTGGAATAGAATAATATAGTACTAATAATAATAATGATAATAATAATAATAATAATAATAATAATAATAATAATAATAACTAATAATAATAATAGACTGGTGTTGGTAAGAATAGAGTGCTAGAGTTGTGCTGATTATAAGAGGGTTGTTGATGGCAGTATTATCACCTTTACTCTCTCTCTCTCTCTCTCTCTCTCAGTCGTATTCCTTGCCATAAGCTGGGAAAGAAAGCAAGAGCTGTCCTGATCATGAGAGAGTTAATGGCAATAATATTAACCCGTTCATCCTTCCACGACTCAGCTTAATACAATCGTCTGGCGTTTTTTTTTTTTTCTTTTTACTCTAACTTGGCCTAAAATCGCCATCTCTCCACCTCGAATGCTGAGCTGTAACGATAGATTAACATTCGAATATTGCGATAGTAACAAAGAAGTGCTATGGAAAGGATGTAGAGCCGTAGCATTGTCTTTTTCTGCCACTGAGGTACGTGAAATAGGCTGCAAAAGGACGAAAATCTGGACCAAGGTAGAGTTAAAACGGTGTAGAGTTTTGTGAAGGGTGAGAGGCTTAACTCTTAAATTACGTGAACTCCGGAGCACTCTCTCTCTCTCTCTCTCTCTCTCTCTCTCTCTCATGATACTTGTTATTGTCAGACACTTTTATTCAGAGCAAAGAAAATCTCTCGCCGTTTATTCAGGGGCTTCAGTCGTTTTCCATTAATGCCAGACGATTTTTTTTTTCTGCTGAGGGGAGAACTGTCGTGGTGATGGGGTTGAACTTAAAGAGTAATTTCTGAACAGTATGTACAATCGTCATGCGGTGGGACGAATAAAACACGAAGGACTGGAGTGAGTTAATCCGTCACAGAGATAACACGCTGAGTCAGTGTTGTCCAGCGCTTGTATTTACCAATAAAGTGCACTTTGTTAGCGCGTGACGAGCGAGCGAGCGTTTGTACATATGCCTGTCATCATAATTTCATATTGGTGTAAACTTTCAATAATTCTGGTGAGGTAGTTGAACAATAACAGAAGAATAATTGAGCTAAAATATTTACATTTTCATGTTTTTTCTCTCTCACGGTCTCTCTCCAGATGTGCATATAGCGAGGTGCCGTAGCATTTACCATATGCCTAATGTTCAGTTTTCTGCTCCCGACTTGCTGTGTCAATGAACTGCGCCGGTAAACGCTTGGCTATTGATCGAATGATAAAACTCAGATATGGGGCAGGTACTCTTGCTGATTTCATCCCCTAAACATAGGAAAATCGTTAATGTAAAATTATGAGCGTAATATCCGATATTTAAGTTTTAGAATTCATGCAAGAAAGCATCATTACAACAGGAAATCTTTTTGAATTCGATTTCATTGTGGAACATGTCAAATAAAGCCCTCGGTAGATTCACTTGGAAAGCTGGGATTCCAAGGGGTTTCTTTGGTCTGATGAGTAAATTTATAACTAAAAACTAAATTTACTGAATGTATCTGTCTGGTTAGTACTTGGATGGGTGACTGCCTGGGAACACCAGATGCTGTTGGCATCCCTACGTGTCAAGTGGGGTTGGTGGAGGATTAGTGCCCCTCCCTGTAAAACAATTAACTCTAAGCCCTTGACCACCCCGTTCGGGATACATGGCGTCTGGCAATGGATGGATGGATGGATCTACTGCCTGTTGAAAGAGTCTCTTCTCTGTCTCACATAGTAGAAAAGTTATTAGCCTCTGAAAAACCATTGTGATGGGCCGTGTCGTGTCGGGACGCTCATTTCTCAGCTGAACGTAGGGTAAACATCGCTTTGCTCGCTGCACTTGCTTGTTCGTAATAAACATTCCTAAGCTTAAGGTGTGTATAAGATTGCCTGTGTAGACTTTTGCCTTCACTCAGTTAGCTACCAAATATTTCATAGTCTAATCAGAGTGAATATTCAAGCGAAAAATAAAGTAACGAAAGAAAGAAAGAAGAAATCGGAAAAATAAAGCTAAGCAGATTTTAGTAACACAGAACTGTTATGGAGACGATTATTGTGAAAGTTAATGAAGATAATGAATAAGGCCCCAGGAAGGAATCAGCGGAGTTGAGGCGTGTTTATGTATTATCCCAGCCAGTTTAACAAGTCTCCATTACAATAAACATCGGTATTTTCTTTGTCATACTTTTTCACTGTAATGGTGTCTGAGTTAATCGAGAAATTTCTGATATTCACACTTAAATTGATTGGGAAGTGTTTAATTTTCACCCTTAAATTGATTGTGAAGTGTTTAATATTCACCCTTAAATTGATTGTGAGGTGTTTGACTTTCATCCTTAAATTGATTATGAAGTGTTTGATTTTCACCCATGATTATGAAGTGTTTAATATTCACCCTTAAATTGATTGTGAAGTGTTTAATATTCACCCTTAAATTGACTGTGAAGTGTTTGATTTTCACCCTTAAATTGATTGAGAAGTGTTTGATGGGTGTATGAGTGACAATGAAAGTACAGATCATGAATACTATACACGACTTAAGCTTAGGAAATTTGATAAATACAGCCCTTGGAGTTAATCGGAGTTGGATTCGTATTTATAAACTCCTAAGATTAAGGTGTGCATGGAATGATTTGCCTTCACCCATACAGTCACCAAACACTTCACAATCATATCAGGCTGAATACTGAAAACGATAATACCAAAAATTAAATAATATATGGGAGATGCTTTAGATATTTGATTAACTTGTGAATTGGTTAAGACCCTTTATAATTACGGCCCTTGGAGTTGTACCTCGGACTTAGTGGAGGGAGAGTGTGTGTTAATATAGTGTTGCTTGGATGGAATGTGGGTGTCGCTAACCTATTCGCTTTTCCCTTTAACTTGGTCTGAATCTGTCATCTCTTCATCTTTACATCTTAGTTGTAACAGAAGAGTAACACTAGAACATGATGCTCGTCACGAAGAAGGGCTGTCAGGGATGCAGAGCCGTTGCATTGTCCTTTACTACCACTGAGCTACGGGAAATAAGCTGCAAAGGGGCAAAAATTTGGGTCAAGGTAAAGTGAAAGAGCCATATACATCATACGTCCATTGTGTTGGCAGCTTTCCCGATGACTTACCGAACACACCTTCAGCCCATCCCTCAGCATCTGGTTTATACATATCACCGGATTACTGTGCAATCCTAACACCTTCACTGTCCACCTTACCTTCTGAAAACCACTATACTGTTTTCAGCCACACACATACGTCCTTCCAACCATTACCTAAGATGAATGTAAATATGAGTACAAACATTAAGTTGACTTCACCCAAGTTTGAAACCATGCAACTGATAAATCAAACAATTCAACCTTGGGAGGAATATAGTAGGATTATGTTCAGTCCATATTATGTTTATAGCACAGCTCCAGTCATCTTTATAATTTTCTGTAGTATATTTGCTATATTACTATTGGCTATGCGAAGGATGGAAGCTAGAATTGCAAACCTGGAATTTGTTTTCAGAGGCTGTGCCTTACAAGTGAGACCAACTGAGCGAATGTTGTAAATATTGTATATATATTTTATATAAAATAACAAAATATGGGGTTACATATAGTACAGTATTACTTTAATTATAAACTGACTAACATAATTCAGCCATTATTCATATATTCATTTTCTCTTATGTAACTATGTCTCATATATAGATAGCAAGTCCATCGCATATACAATTGACTACTGTAGATTTGACATTGTATTGCTATTTTATTGCTATTGTATAAATATTTACATATTCCGGAATATATATATATATATATATATATATATATATATATATATATATATATATATATATATATATATATATGTACCGTATACATCTTATATGTGTACAATTATATATGTTACAGTAATGCTCCTACAGTGTGTTACTGTGTTCCTACAGTTTTGTTACTATAATCGATTTTATAATGTTGTAACAGAGTTGAGAGATACATGAGGGAGGGGGGAGTGAGCTGGGGGGAGGGCAGTCAGATGATGGGTGACAGAGCGACTTGGAGGCGTTTTGTCTGCGGCTACCCTTTGCGGAATTAGAGCGTCGGGCTATAGGATAGGATAGGTAACAGATACCATGTATTTACATTAACTTGATTGTTTGATGAGTAAGTAAATGGCAGTGTAACATATTTCTGTATACTGTTTATAGGTAAATGGCAGTGTAACATATTTCTGTATACTGTTTATAGGTAAATGGCAGTGTAACATATTTCTGTATACTGTTTATAGGTAAATGGCAGTGTAACATATTTCTGTATACTGTTTATAGGTAAATGGCAGTGTAACATATTTCTGTATACTGTTTAGATTGTAATATAAAGACAGACTGTAGATACGACAGTTTGGCGTGACCGAGCCATATATAGGCATTAATGTCATGTAGTAATGATAGGCATGTAATAATATAGACACTGGTATATATCATGGCACAATATATACCACTTGCATATCATGTGATGTTCAGTGTTCAGGTGGAGACGTACACATCCTCTGGCCAGAATGCATACACAGAATGTATGGCAAACATTTTCCAGACGATCGAGAAATCCAATTATGAAGCAAACACGTGGGGTAACTGACAGAAGCCGGTCAGCCTGTGTGACAGGAAAAGTACCAGACATTACAGGGAGCCAGAGAGAACCAGAGACGAGAAAAGGAAGCTTAGGAGATAGGGTAGTGTAGGAGGTTTCACCGTCACACTGACATTACCTGGATCCGTCATGCTGTCCATCACACCATGATGTAACTGTGTCACAATAAACCCCGTAACTCAAGTGTGTCTATATCTCACCTCCACTTACGATACAAGACAGACAGAGGGGCAAGGGAGACAGCAGCACCTACCTCAAGATAAAACACCACAACGAGCTATCCAACGCCTCACGACTTTATATTGGTAGCAACGATTCTCCACATCATCCACATCATCGACACTGGTTCACCAATCTGCGTGGCAACCTACATACCTCCCTATTTGTCCTTATTAACACCGAGCCGTATTCTCGTTGGCAGGAGCAGACGTCGTAGCACCTCGTACCTAACGATTCATTTTGCGTATTTGAGTTAAGGAAGTATGTTATTAATGTGAGTTAAGTAGCGACATAGTTTCAATCAGTAATGTACTGAAGGATTATAAAGGTGTAAAATGCGAAATATGTATCAGTGAGGAAGAGGTGTTAGGCAAGATGACAAGCCACCAAGAATACGGAAGTGTGTTGCGGGGAATATACTTGTTGGCGTGAAATGTGGGAGTCACTGAACTGTCTGTCGCAAGTCCATTGTGTTGTCAACTCTCCCGATGACTTACTGAGTCGTATTCTCGTTGACAGTAAGAGACCTTGTACCACCTTTTCTTTTGGGATTTATTTTGCATAGTACACATTAATGTCTTTCAGTCCAAAACGTCCTTATTTTCTGTGTGTAGATTATTATTATTTATTTTTGTAACCCGTGAGAAAACTGTATGTGATTTAGAGTATGTTCGAACTCTGGTGGCCTTGTTGTGATGTCTTTGCCATTGAAACCTTACCTTAACTCCCTCATACGACGCTCTAAGAATCTTATTCCATCTAAGGACAGAGGATTTTATTAAGGTGAGAGGGAATCATAGTAACATGTGGGTGTCAGCACTGTTGCCACTAACCCTCATGTTCGAGATAATTTTACTCTTTTACACCAACTGACGCCAGACGATTTTATTGAGCCAAGAGTTAGTCATAGAAACTTGAGTGTGTTCACAGGTGGATGGGAGATGATGTTGACTCTTTATGTTCAACGTTCAATACAGTCACGGATATGGGGATGCATGACGATCGCATTCAACGTCTTCCAGGTGACACGGGCCATCCAGCAGTGTTATTTCCCTTGCAGTGTTATGAGCCCGGGAAATGGTGACTCGAAAGACAAAGGATTGTACTCATGAAATCTCTCAAGCTTAAATTATGTCGAAGATTCTCTGTATAAACGCTTGCCGTGGCTCATGCAACTACCAAACACATCACAGTCAAATCTGAGTGATATTAAAGTGACAAAGTGCGAAAACCAAAGTTATCCGTGAAAACAACTGTTATGGATATTCTTTCATCTTGTATATTAGACAAGATCCTTCATAAATATAGTCCTAGAGACCGTATTCTCGTAGGTTTGGGGAGTTCTTATTATTTCTTTTGTATACTCAATCTGTATTTTGTCCCTGAATATATCGTTGTATGTGGGAGGGAGGTGGAAGGAAACACGGATGAATAGAGGGGAGATGTGTTCACTCGTATGTAGCCTTCCACCTACATTCCACATCTGTCAGAATATCTCTGTCTACATATTTGCAAGGTATTTATGCAGTGAATATCGATACAGAAACGACGTAAATAACAAATAAAAGAATATAAAAAAGTTGGCTAATATGCGTATGTATCACTATGGAGGGGATGCTAGAAGACTCCTAAGCTGACGACAGTACGGTCCTAGATACTGTATTTTCGCTGGTTGAGGAGGCTTTCAGATACCTTTCTTAGCGATTCGTTTTGTATATTACACTTAAATAGTCTGCGATGTTATAGATGTACCATTTTAAAATCGACGCAGACTACATAAATAACATACGAGAGAATTAACGTACCGCTTGCAGGGAAAAAAAAAATAAAGAGGAGATGCTAGAAAGGATATGAATGACTGGGAGGGAGCCAGACGTACTGTGCTAGAAAACCTGTTTAGCAGACGGGAATACAGGCTTAGGTTAGTGAGGATAACAGTGCAGTTCCAGACTGCAGTGAATCTGGAAATCACACTCCAGTAAGACCCACCTGAATTTCACCGCTATCTACCGGTAAGACGGCAGAGGTACAGTCAGGGACAAAAATTTGCCTACTCTTCTGCTGCGCCTGCATCACGTTTAGAGCATAGTCTTCACCTTCCTTCATGACGCATCATATCGAAGAGGATCATCTATGAGCAGAAAAATATACCTGCCTTCTCTGGGCTAAGGAATATTTGCCAGCAGAGGAAATTGAGTAGCAGAAGAGGTGAAATATTAGGCAAAGTTTTGTCCCTGAATACTGTACTGAACGATATGACCAAGACATCTGGAGTCCGGTCTCTCCTGTAATATAATCCAGTATAGGAACCAGATATCAATTGACGGTTGCATGTCATATTTTAGTATAGGCCCGTATTGTAGGTGGAAGAGATCTTGTAGCACCTTTTCTTGAGCGATTTTTATTATGCGTATTACACCATAGCATTGCCTCATGCGATATTAATGTCCTTTTAATATCGACATCATTTCCATCATTAATATACGAGAGAGCACCGAGACGAAATGCACAGAATAAATTGCTGATAAGGATACGTAACGAAATCCCCCAAAGACACTTGGCATGGAATTCTGAGTGTTTGTTCGTTTTCCTTGTCATTTTGTGCGTGAGTGTCTTGTACCCAATAAATACTGGTCGATCATGTTGGTTACGACTCAAGCTCCTGTGATTCACTCTTACCTGAATAAAATTATCTGGCGTTTGCAAGAGTAAATTACTATAGTTGTTCCGATATTGTGGGCGGCTGTTAAGAGAGAGAACACATACATAAATCAAGATATATTTCGTATGGAGAAATGGTTTAGTAAAGGCAGAGAGAGAGAGAGAGATAGTATACATAGGTCAAGATATACTCCGTACGGCTATAATGTATGATCCCTTCCTCAGTCCGTGTCACAGATAAATGAACTCAATTTCACCCCTGATCAGTCCATACATCACAGCTCCGTCCATGAATAAATCTCCTAAACTGGATAAATCGTCTGGCGGTTATCGTAAATAAAATGAATGAGTGGCCATCGTATTGAAGGGGTTAACTGGCATCGTGGTCAGAGAGGAACATTTTATATCATGTTTCCACTAACCTGATAAAGACCCCTAACCTGTTTCTGCTCAACTGATGGCCAAATGTAGCCAGATTGGAGAACGGATTTGTCTAGCAACCAGGGAGACTCATCCCTTGCTCATGCAACCACTACCTAGTATTCAAGTTGTGATACAGTGACCCAGTTCTGTCAGGTGAAAGCAAACCAGTTTTACTAAGTTTGAATAATGCCTGTCATGCCTGCCTAAAACAACCGTGTGCTTTTGGTCAAGGATGTTGCAGTGATAGCGTCCTGGAGCAAGATGTACAATTTTCACTTTTTCAAACTTTTTTTTTTTCCTAGCTTAATCTCTTCCACCCCAAGACGTGAGATTCGCTGTAATCGTGTTTCCACCTGACGATTTTATTGAGCTCTGGGGAAACCCTTCATAGTCCAGTATTATGCAGGTCGCTTGTAACCCATTCACTTCGAGAAGTTTCCCACAGAGTTATGTTATATAGTGTGAAGTAAGAAGTAAAAAAATTTGTAAATGTCATCGGAGTGAAGGGGTTGTGTGTAATATTGGTTTGTACTTCTCCATTCAGCCATGCATCAGCTGCCAAGCATTTTATAACCAAACTGGTGTGCATAATGAAGGGGAAAATAAAGGAATTTCTGATGCTAGAGAACTTGTATAGAGACCTGTTTATCCTGTAAATTGGGTAAGATCCTTGGTAATACGATCCCTGGTTTATCATGGTGTGGATCTGGGTTTAAGTGCAAGGGGAGGCATGAAGTAAGATATCAAGGCCTTGGTTTTAATAACAGCTCCAAGATGTTTGTCAGGTTGACTCCAGTTTAATCCCTTCACTCCCACGACGTAGTTTACTTAATTTCTGATATATACTGTACCGCCAATCACTTATATTCAGTTTACGATATTTTTCACGCAGGACGAGGTACAGTACATATCGCCTTCATTTACGTACTCCAATCGAGAGGTCCTTCCTAAAAAATAAACGAAAAAAGAATAATGTACAAATAACAAGAATGATCAGAATATTACGTCCCCGGATTCAGGGGGTTAAGACATTGCATTTTCTTGGGACACTGCGATGACAGTGACCTACTGTTTAAAATAATTTCGGATCTTATTGAATGTGGTTCTAATGATTTCGTAACACCTCTTCTGTAGTGATTTATTCTGCACATTACATCTCAGCATCCTATTTGCATGCCATTGATGCAACTTCTGTCGACATTAGACGATATAATGAACATAAATGGTAGGGTGTAATACGCAAAATTCAACGGAAGAGATGCTACATAAGCCTTCTGTGCCGTCTGGAAATACTGTCTTGAATGCTATTGATGCAAACTGTCAGTATGAAAAAGAATATGAAAAGCGTTAAAGAGATTGTTTAGGTACAAAATGCAAAATAAATAGCCAAGGATGAGGTGCGACGAAGCTTCCTGTGCCACCTGCAATGCGTCGGTAGGCGCACCACCTCAAGGCATATTCGGTTCAGTAATAGAATCCTCATAGATTAACGGCATTAGACTCTCAGCTTATGCCTGTCAGCAACCCTCTCTTGATACCTTGAATGCCAAGGTGATCGAGAAGGTTGGCAAATAGTCGTCAGGCAGGAGTTTTATATATATATATATATATATATATATATATATATATATATATATATATATATATATATATATATATATATATATATATATATATATCCTGTAGAGGTTAATAATATTCATACCAGTGCAAAAAAAACAAGGAGTGATATTTACATGGATTGCAATCATACCTCACCTCACACCATCCTTAGGGGAGGAAAAAAAAGTATTGATGATGATGATGATGATGGTGATGATGAAATTTATTACTGCCACTTAACCTATCACCCAGTGGACGTCATCTTTATTCTTGGTACCTCCAACGATTTGGTTCAGCTCCGGAAAGATTATATATAGTTATGTAGTGGCAGGGTTCGAAGCTCTGCCAATAAATCCATTCATAACTAGAATGGCACTCAATAGAGCGCATACCTCCGCCAAGGCCCGGCATTCAGTTCCATTTATCAAATCCACTAGACCCGGAATTTTATATGGATCCGCGCCAAACTGTACACATTCGTAGAACCAACATCCTAAATATGCCTGATTTTTTTCAAGATCCATGCAATCTTCACTGAAAATTTTGCGAAAATATCGAAAAACGCCCTCTCTCGCAATGTTTAGGAACGTGATAAAAAAAAAAAAAAAAATCCTGGATCCGCACGTTTATCCGGATCCGCACCAAAATTTAATGGAGTCTATTCTGGGCTAAGGCCCATTCTTCTACCAAGTTTCGTGGAAATCCATCCAGCAGTTTTTGTGTAATTTTGCTCACAAACCAACCAACCAACAAGCAAAGGGATAGGGGTGAAAACATAACCTCCTTGGCGGAGGTAACAAAACATCTCTCCCTTGGCTGAGTATAACCTTTGTTAGTTAGTAAGAATCAAATTAAAATGTCGGAGTGAAGGTTCTTTCTGAACTTGGATAAAATATACTGATTTAACGGACACGTGTTTATTTTGAGGACATGTGTGGACAAGCGCTGCATTGAAATGTTGATGTATTGCGGTGACCCTAATTTAGGGGTAAGTAAACCCAAAAGGGTAAGTCCGTGTTTAGGTGGGTAGTACACCTTCATATACAGTATGTTGTATGGCTTTGTAATTATAGAAAACAGAACGAATAAGAGAAAAAATATAAGTTTGAATTTCAAAATCAATTTATCACACGTCTTATACTCGCATTGTTTATTGCAGGATGATTCACTACTCTCAGGCTTCACAGCTGTATCTCTTTTCGTTATTAATGAATATAATAGCAACATATGGTACGTCCTTCCGTAACTTCATATCTCACAAGCACAGCAAATATTTAAAGACGTCTTGTCCAACGTTTAAACATAACTGAACCCGGTGTTCTATATTTGCACACATTTCATGGAACTTATTGCCTGGTATGGCTGCAGTCTTCCCATTAATATATATTTTTTAACACGTCAAGTGTGCGACACGTTTGTAAATGCGATCTCTCTCTCTCTCTCTCTCTCTCTCTCTCTCTCTCTCTCTCTCTCTCTATTTTGTGTGTGTGTGTGTGTGTGTATATATATATATATATATATATATATATATATATATATATATATATATATATATATATATATATATATATATATATATATAAACCATAACTAGTCCACTGCTGAACAAAGGCCTCCCCCAACCTTTTCCACGAATTCCTTGACTGAGCCAATCTTTGCCAAGTTTTCCCTGCAAATTTCTCTATCTCATCTCTCCATCTCCTGTCTGGCCTTTTTCTGTTACGCTTACATTCTCTTGGTGTCCAGTCAGTAAGCCTCTTGCTCCATCGGTTATCTCTTATTCTTGCTATATGGCCTGCCCACCTCCATTTCTGTTCTTTTATAACTTCTATAATATATATATATATATATATATATATATATATATATATATATATATATATATATATATATATATATATATATATATATATATATATATATATATATATATATATATATATATATTTATTTATTTATTTACTGTAGCACCAGTCGAACAGGGCGGTACTTCCGAGGTGGATGGCAAGCTGGTGACAGGGAGAGCTGGAGCTCCCGTTTCTTCAGCCCTCAGGACCTGTTCCTGACCACTGCCCTTTGCGCTGAACATTTTCAGTGTCTTCATTAACACGGAGAGTAGGCCAGCATACTCTCATAATACCTCACCCTTCATCTGTCTACACCACACTACATGCACATTAGATATCACACCTATTTTCATCCCCCTCAGCAATGGCCGCTGCATAATTATCAGCAATGGCGCTGCATAATTATCAACAAATTCGGTGGTATCTCGGATTTTTTTTTTTTTTTATGTAAGGAAGAAGGAACCTAAGGCCAGGAACCCGCAAACCGTTCCTTCCAAGAAAAAAGCAAAACCAATACAGAAGAGAGCCAAATTCAAGATCTGTTCATTTCAGGATTCATGGACACTGCGTTTGAAAGACTGGAGATAATAGAAAGCAGGAAATATATACAGAGGGAGACAGATCCAGAGCTGACCTGTTGTATAAATGAAGGACTGGAAGTAATGGTTAACGCATTAGAGAGTTGGACAGAAAAGGGATGAAAGTTTGTTGGTAGACGAGTGCTATGCGCCCGTTGTAAAGGTGGAGGGGTGCAAGCAGTTCAGAGGAGCAGTGACCATTGAAGTAACAGTAGAAAAAAGATACAGATGCAGCGGTGCGGCGATGAGACAGAGGTTGAAGGGAGCCGGTAAGAGGAGGAGAGTTGATGTGACAAATAGCCTTTGACTCCACCCTATTGAGAAGAGCTGCGTGTGGGGAGCCTCTGCACACATGAGAGTTGTACTCTACACAGGGGCGAGTAAAACCCGTGTATAAAGTCAACAACTGTGCAGGGGTAAAGAAGGTACGGAGTCGGCGTAGCACACCCAATCTCTTGGAAGCAGATTATACAAGATGTGTCATATAATCTTTCCAAGATAAGTCCCGAGAGAATGAAATCCCAAGTATGTTTAAGGATGATGCAGGATTGAGCTGGATATTATTAAACACTAGTGGGTACTCAGGTGGAAGAATTTGTCGGATTGGTAGGTGTAAGAATTGAGTCTCTGATGCATTAAAGATTACTTTTAACCAGGCAGAGATACGAGCCAAGTCAGACATTAGGTGTGCCATAGCCTTATTCCTTGTTTGTTGAAGTAACTACTGAGATGGACGTTGCAGGAACCGAATGGAATGGTGAAGGGTGGAATCATGAGCGTATGAGTGAATAGGGTTAAATGTACAGCTGTTAAGAACAGACTCGAAAACTTTTGAAACACAGGATGTTAAAGCAATTGGACGATAATTAGAGGGTTGGGAATGGTTACCGTTCTTTGGGACCGGCTGAATGAGAGCAAACTTCCAGCAAGAAGGAAAGGTACAGGTTGACAGACAAAGGTGAAAGAGCTTACGTAGGCTGTGTGTAAGCATAGAAGCAAAGTTCTTGAGGACAACAGGAGGGACCGCATCAGGCCCATAGGCCTTGTTAGTACTGAGGCCAATGATGGCAGAAAATACATCAGCTGAAGAAATTTTAATGTCAGCCATGAGGAAGTCAGAGGGGGGAAGTGATGGAGGAACAGCACCGAAACATCTAAAGTGGAATTGGAGGAGAAAGTCTGAACGAGGAGATCTGCTTTATCAGTAGAATAGGATTGCCACCACCGGCGTGGTAGGGCTGGCGAAACTCGCTTCCCTAGAGTTGTTTCCCCCTAAACTTCAAACCTACAACAGTTCAAGTCCAACTGTTACAGATTTTTTTATGAATGGAGGACACCTGTAATCTGGTGTATGGATTATTCTTGTTTATTCATATGTTTTTCCTTCCTCTGTTCTGTTATT
>NC_137018.1:36939849-37059849 GCF_032717465.1 Coenobita brevimanus
AAAGAAAGTGACTGAGACGAAATGAGGTACACAAAACTCGTAAGATCAAAGTGAAAGGAAGAAAAGCAAAAGAGAGAGGAGACGAAAAAAGGTAAACATAAAAGGAAGATGAGAAGATGTAAAAGAGTAAAGAAAAAGTGTAAGAAAAAAGAAAAGAAAAGAGGGACAAAGTGGAAGTATGAACTGGGGCAACAACAGACCTAAAGTGTTGGTCTCTCTCTCTCTCTCTCTCTCTCTCTCTCTCTCTCTCTCTCTCTCTCTCTCTCTCTCTCTCTCTCTCTCTCTCTCTCTCTCTCTCTCTCTCTCTCTCTCTCTCTCTCTCTCTCTCTCTCTCTCTCTCTCTCTCTGTACACACACCACACACACACTGACGTGTATATATATATATAGATATATATATATATATATATATATATATATATATATATATATATATATATATATATATATATATATATATATATATAGCTACTGTCGGTCGTGCAGGAATATTCATGTATGAAAGAATAATTATAACCACGCGTGAAAGAGTTATATTTTGGGGGGATACAACAGTTTCCACCCGACTTGATTCCTTCTCAGACATGGAACTGGGAAGGTCCAAGTGAGGCGAGTGTTGTATCTCACCAACTTTAGGGGCACTCAGTGGAGCGCATCTCTCCGACAAGGGCAGAGTTATTTCCAAACCACTCTTCATAATGGGTTAGGTGTTCTCATCATTGATTAAGGTTTCACAAAAAATGTTTTCCGGATCTAGAATCTGTAATACGATCCAGATCGGTCCCAAAAGTTAATCGATTGTTCTCAGGGACATGGGCTGTCTACCCACCAAATTTGGTTCAAATCTCTGTCCTAGTTTTTGAGTAATCCTGCTGACAGACAAACTAACAAGCAAACAAGGGTGAAAACATACTCTCCTTGTTGGAGAGAATAAATAATTTCATCCACATCTGAGTATACTGATTTTATTGGAACAAGACACACACACACACACACACACACACACACACACACACACACACACACACATGCCAGTGACATCAAAACACTTGTCACTATTTTTATCCTTGTTGTCAGTACGGAGAAGCCTGTGGAGTTCCTGTTCTGATGACGCCCTCGCCTCGCATCCGGATTCACCAACAGACTTATGATTAACACAGTTTCTCATATGACTCACCTAGCTAAATAAAATGGCCCACCGTTAGCTAGAGCACAGTACTAGTGTTGTCCCGACCATGAGGGGGTTCGTGGTGACTGCTTGAGACAATAAAGAAATAGATACAGCACTAGGGCCAAAACAAGGCACAGGTACTAGGTAGGCTACCGCCAGAATTTTGAATTTCCCATTTTATTTTGTAGACAATGCAGAGTGCTCACATACGGGTGTTTTTCCATAATAATAGTAGGTACAAATTTGTCTCATTCATTTAAGGTGAGCCTTGCACAGTGAGGTTACAAAATACTTTGTGATGTTAGAATGTTTTGTGGTGGCTGTATATACGTCAAGGGATGAAGATTTATTGGTTTTACACCTACGAGTATGTACGAATATTTCTTGATTTATACTTTTATTCAAACACTCCCAGTGGAAAAAAAAAAAAAAAAAAAGTTGTTTCACCCGATAGTCGCTGCCTGTGGCATGATATGCTCTACAAATCAAAACACACCCACATGTTTTCTCGCGGCTCCCACTAGCAAGATTTTGTGTTATCTGCGTGAGTCCGATTTGCAGTCAGCCACGGCACATATAAAGTGTGTCATATTGAATGTTGACAAAGTCTGTTGACAAACGCTTGCACGCCAGGCACCTTTGGAGCCGAGACCGCATTCAGTATTTTGTATACAGCAGATAAATCTCCTAATTTGACTTGACAGCAATATCCATGACTTTACGATGGTGTGAGTATGTATAAGCACAAATACTAATATAGCTCCTTAGTCGTACTGATGGTTATTTACTCTACGGTATATATTACAGATTCTAGCAATGGTTGGTAGTTGTGAAATATAAGCAGTTCTACTCGTATTATCTCAAAATAATAATACTTTAGACATATATAAACTATTTTGTGCTTCTCATATAGTGAAAAGTTTCTGCATCTATGAGCTGAGAGATGAATCACAGACCTTCACTGCCGAGTTTGTTCTTTTGCCACTGGGGCTTGTGTCCGTGGGAACCGTAGTCTCTGTCGAAAATCTTTTTTTTTTTTCCTTTTGATACCTTTGCTGGTGACTATTGAGAGTATTTGAATAAATGTATAAATCAAGAAATATTTGTACACATGTGTAAAACCTATAAATCTTCATCCCTTGGCGTATATAGCCAACACCACAAAACATTCGAACATCACAAAGTATGTTGTGCCCTCATTATTAGGCACAGAGCTCAAGTGAATGAGAAAAATGTGTACATAATATTATTATGAAACTAGGAAGCACTCATAGAGCGCATACCTCCGCCAATGCCATTGCTATTAAAAAGGGTCGGGATCCGGATCCATGAACATAGGATTTGGGTCCATCCCCAAATTTAATCAATTCTTTTTTGGTCCATGGCCCACCTTTCCACACACTTTCATTGAAATTCATTGAGAATTTTTGGAGATATTGTGCGGGATACTCTGGATCCGAATCCGCCCCCAAATTTAATCATTCCTTCCTTGGCCCATGGCTCACCCTTCCACAAAATTTAATCATAACCCTTTCATAGCTTTTTGAGTAATCGTGCTAACAGACAAACAGACAGACAGACAAACAAATACCAGCAAAACCATAACCTCTTTCGCGGGGGTAAAACACCCGTATGTGAGCACTCGGCATTGTCCGCAAAATAACATCGGAAATCAAACATTCTGGCGGCATATACAGTAGTAGTATATGAGCCTTACTGCGAATGCTTCTATGAATAATGGATTACTACTACTACTACAGCAACAACAACAACAACAACTACTACTACTACTACTACAACTACTGTTGTTGTTGTTGTTGTTATTCTTCTTCTTCTTCTTATATGACTGTGGTGTGAAAATTTGTTTCTAAGGATAATACTAATTGATTTTGGTCATTTTTATTATTACTGGTAGTCCCATTATACCCTGAATTCATAATTGTCTTCTCTACCTCGCTCATAGTGATTATAACCATCATCATCATCATCATCATCATCATCATCATCACTGTTACCACAACATATACCGTACTGTACTACACAATATTTTTCCTCAATTACACAACCACATAAAGCAATCAGATCACAACTAGAAATATTCCTTTGTCACTTTCTTATTACTCCAAGATATATTTTAAGTTTAATAGAATCTGGTGGCAGGAAACAAGAGTGAAATATTAAGCCAACACGCCCTAGGGGAATACAAGATCATCTCCAGACAGGTCCATTGCACGAACATAGCCTACATCTGTACACATAGTCATGATTACTGAACATACAGGCACACAGCATTCCCAAATTCGAGTGTTTCTGTGGTTTGATCGTTGGCTGCATAAATCTCTTCAAATGGGCTAAGTAAGAAAATGTGAAAGAAGTGTGTTGAAGTATTCCTCAAGGTGCAGTTGTACGAAGTTTGAAGCGAATTTGTAAAGAAATGATGGAATTGACACCAAATTGAAAAGTGTTGGGAAGAGTGAAGATGAAGGAGAAGCAGGAGGAGAGGAGGAGGAGGAGAAAAAGAAAGATACAATAAAGCCTAGAAAGAAACAAAGGAAATGCAGCAGATCTCCAGACTATGAAACATCGGTGCAGTGAGGATGAAGGAGGAGTGTTTCTGGCACCTTCACTGCATAGCCCCTTCTGTCGGTGGCAGAAATAAAATATTTATCTGTCTGACTATCGCCAGACGCCTTAATCCCGTAAGGGGTGGCCACAAACAAATCGCCTCCATGTCGCCCTGTCCCCCGCCATTTCACTGCCTTCCTCCCAGCTCACACCTCTCACTCTCATATACCTCACCACTCCATCCTACCACCTCATCCTTGGCCTCCCCATCTGTCTCCCCCCGGCCACCTCACTCACATACACTCTCCTCGTTAGTCTTTCGCTCCCCATCTCCTCCACATGGACAAACCACCTCAGTGTATTTCTCCTAACGCTTTCTACCACATCCACATCCACACTATAGAGCTCCTTCACTTCCTCATTTGTCAGTCAGCCTCCCCATGTAACTCCAAATGCTTCTCCCAGATAACTCATTTCCACTGCTCTCACTCTTAACCTGTGTCCTTCCAACAAGGTCCAAGCTTCATTTCCGTATGTTAGAGTTGGTATCACAATACTGTCATGCAGCGACTTTTTTACTTCCTTGCTTACTTCCCTATTTCTTATCACTGCTTCCAAAGAACCAGCAACCTTTCTTCCTTGTTGTACCCTTTCAAGCACTTCATCCTCCAAACCTCCATCCTTACTCATCACACTACCCAAGTACTTAAACGCACTCACATTTTCCATTTCCTCATCATCCAACCTCACTAGACATTCAGTGACTTCAATTTTCCCTCGAAGACCATCACTTTACTCTTCTCTACATTCACATTTAGATTCTGTTTCTTACACACTTTCCCAGACTCATGCACCAAGCCTTGCAATTCCCCTTCGTCTTCATTTAACAATACAGTATCATCTGCAAACAATAGCACCGGAAGTTTCCAAACACTGCCCTCTCTCAACACGGCCGCTCCAACATCCACTACCCTACCTTGTATGTCTTTTATAACCCCACCCATATATAGGTTGAAGAACCATGGAGACAGTATACTTCCCTGTTTCTGTCCAATATACAGAGAGAAAAATTCACTCAGTTCACTATCCACACGCACTGCAGCCTCAACACCCTCATACATACTCTTCATGGCATTCAACAACGTCCCATTTAACTCCGTTTATTCTTGATATTTTTCACATTCCTTGTCTATCCGCTCTGTCATATGCTTTCTCCAAATCCGTGAAGGCCACATACAACTTCTTTCCCTTCTATAGAAACTTTTCCACTACCGGTAAGTACAAAAGGATGAATATCTGATCTACACAGCCTCTTCCTTTCCTAAAACTTCCCTGTTCTTCTCCAACTAATTCCTCTGTTATTTCCCTAACTCTGTCAGTAAGTATCCTACCATATACTTTTTCTATTACACTAAGAAGACAAATGCCCCTATGAATACCACACACTTCTTTTTCCCCTTTTCCTTTGTACAGGGGAATAATTATACCTGAATTCCAATACTCCGGGACTCTACCTCCCTCCCATGCCAATCTGCACATCTTCCATATTCATTCTACTACTATCTCTACCTCATGCCTCATCATTTCACCACACATTCCGTCAATTCCTGGGCCTTTTTCCGTTTTGATTTTCTTAACTGCTTCTACTTCTTCCATCCTACTTATCTCTTCCTCCTTTCTCACCTCCCTCCTTGACCCAGCCATTCCCTAGCCACTTATATCCGCATTGCTTTCATTCTCTATGTTTAACAGTTCCTGAAAGTGTTCTCTCCATCTGCATTCTTTTTCTCCCTTCTCCACTGGCAATCTACCATTTTTATCTTTCACTTGCCTCCTAACTTCTTTATCACCCTGTCTAATTCTACCTTTTTTCAGAACATTGTCTTACATTCCCTCCACTGTACACTCAAATTCCTTCCAAATTCCTGATCCACTCTCTTCTTACTCTTTCTTACTTATCATTTCATCTGTCTCTTCCTCACTGCATACATCTCTCTCTTCCATCTCAGCTTCCTTCACGCCCCTGTTTCCCATCCACTAACTATATGCTTTCTGTTTTTGCGTCACAGCTTGTCTCACCTCTTCATTCCACCATGCCGTTCTTTGCACCCCCTTTCGTCTTCTCTTCATCCCACACACCACCTCACATGCTGCACAGATTTCTTCTGTGAAAATCTTGCAAACACCTTCCACCTCCCCCATCTACTCCAAATCATAATTATATACACAATCGCGCCTCCACTTCTATCTTGCATTGTTTTTTTTTTTTCCATTTTCTTGCAACCTTTCTACCCTCCTTGTATGTTCTACATCCTCCTGTCCTTCCCTTTTATTCCTCCGTTGCACTTGAACCATGACTTTCACCGCCACCAAGTGGTGGTCAGAAAGTCCACTCCCCCAACCCCTGTACAGTATGCTCTTGCATGCGTTACATACCATCTCATTCCGTCATCCACACATATAACCAATCATTGCCCTCTGTTCATTCAGGTCACCACGCACCCATCTTATCACTCGCCATGTACGCCTGTGGACCACTTTGTGTCTAAGAGGGCATTAGCTATCACCAACCCCCTCCCAGCACAAATGTTCACTAGAGCACTGCCATTCTCATCCACTTCTGCAGGCACACTCCACTCTCCAACTGCCCCATCCACCTTCACATTTCCTACTTTTACATTCATATCTCCAATCAAACACACTCTCATTCCTCTCAAACTTTTCCATGCACGCTTCCACATTTGTCCAGAACTCTACTTTCACTCTGCATGCACCATCGTGCTTTGGAACATAGTACATGCACACAGTCGCCCACGTTTGTAATCCTATTTTCAATCTTACCCACACAATCTTTGAACCAACTGATCCATACTTTCTATTTTCCTTCTATTACTTGCACATAACAATACGTAGTCCCTCTTTTGCCCTCTCATTCTCACCTACTCCAGCGTAAATACTCCTTCCATACTTCCAGTCTCTCACACTCTCACCTCACCATTTAGTCTCAGTAAAACCACATACAGTAGGTCCACTTTTGCACCCTCATGCGCCTGGACAATGTCTCATTCACATCATTCGCACTCCTTAAATTCCATGTTGTATTTCGTACCATGTCCTTTGTTCGGTCCTTGGTCGTCACCTGTTTGTCAATCCTGGTCCGAGGCTTCTTGTTTATAATTATAGTTAGTTGTTTTCCGGGGAGGGGCACTAACCCTCCGCCAACTCCCGTGTTGGCACGTAGGGAACACGTGTTGGTTGGTTGTAAGATTATCACCCAACGTTTTAAATTATATCTTGATTTACGGGAATAAAATCAATCAGCACAAATATTGACGCTTAGGGAAAACAAATAATACAATAAGTAATAATATCGACGTTTACCGGGGGGGGGAGGAGGAAATGAAATAAGTAAAAATATTGACGCTTAAGGGGGGGGGAAGTAAAAATTTCGACGTATAAGGAAGAAAATAAAGTAAAAATATCGAGGTTTAACGAAAAAATAACATGAGCAAAAATATCCTCGCTTAAGGATAAAAAATAAGAATAAATAAAACAAAAATATCAACGTTTAAAGAGGGAAAAATAATAAGTGCAATTATCGAGGCATAAGGGGGTAAGAAATAAAGGGAGGGAGAGATTTTCATTTTCCAGATGCCTCAAACTCCTGTTAATGACGCTTCCATAGAGGGCCGTAACAACAGTGTCAAAGAGTACGTTTTTTTCGCCATTATTCGGAATCCATCTGATACCCAATATTTCCCTGTATTTCTCCATTTCCCTGTATTCTCCTTTATTTCCCTGTATTTCCCTGTATTTCCCATTTTTTCCCTGTATTCGTTTGCATTTCCCAGAACTATCTTGTATTCCCCTGATCCCTGTATTTTCTTTCTTCCCCTGTATTTCCTTGCATCCCCCAGTATTTCCCTGTATTTCCCAGTATTCCCCTGTATTTTCTTGTACTTCTCAGTATTTCCCTGTATTCCCCAGTATTTCCCTGTATTCCCTGCAGTTCCCTGTTTTTCCCTGTATTTCCCTGTATTTCCTTATATTTCCCTGTATTTCCCAGTATTCCCCTGTATTGACTTGTGTTTTCCTGTATTCCCTTGTATTTTCCTCTATTCCTCCGTATTTCCCAGTATTCCTCTGTATCTCCCTGTTAATTCCCCAGTATTTCCTTGTATTTCCTCTGTAGTTCGCCTGTATTCCCCTGTATTTCCCTGTATTCCCGTCTTGCCCAGTATTTCCCCGTATTCCTCTGTAGTTCCTCTGTATTTCCCTGTATTCCCGTCTTGCCCAGTATTTCCCTGTATTCCCGTCTTGCCCAGTATTTCCCTGTATTCCCGTCTTCCCCAGTACTTCCCTGTATTCCCCAGTATTTCCCACCTGCTTTGGAGTTCATTTGGCAGAGTTGTAGGTATCGCATGGTCAGCCCGCCTAGAGGAGATTTTTGTGCCAATTCGGTTAAACTATTATTTGTTCTGAGAGTTATTCCTGTTTCTTATATCGACTTCCCCGGTTGCATCGTGAAATTTACATCCGTATTCTATGTGGCACAGGAGGGTTCGTAACACCCCCTCCTTAGCGATTTTTTATTCATTTTTCACAATAACGTTCTCATGTGTGCTATTCATATCGGTCTACTATCGACACTGTTTACATTACTAACAAACAGTAAGGTATTAAGGTGTAATGTGCAGAATAAATCACTTATGAATAGATGTTACGAAGTCTACAAAGCCTCTTATAATACGACCATCAGTGTACGAATGATCCCGTCATGGAAAAGTACCAGGACATAAGATATAGGTTTTTTGTCCCTATAAAACAAGACAAGGGACGCCTTTGATAGCCGCACCCTCCCCAACCACATCCGCCACCTCGACACATCCCAAAAGATGTTCTTATTCTATGGACGCACACCTCAGCATATCCCAGACGCACACCACACGCACGTCAGACACCCCAGACGCCCCAGAAACTCTCCAGGCACACCACCAGTACCCTCACCTCACCTCCCATAAGACCTGGACGCCTGTGGGTGCGGTAGATATTGCTGGAAGTGAAAGTATGCATAAACTCAACGGTTTCAACCTACCAGATTTTATCCTTCAAAACGGTACAGTTATTGAGTGGCTGAGTGAGTGACACATTAAGGAACGCACACTGGGATTAGCCTCCCCTGTAGGTAAGGCATAAAAGGTCAAGGGTCAATGTATATGATTTTCGCTTCTGTTAAAATATTGCCAAGGCTCATAATATAGGGTGTACAAAAATATTACCAAGGCTTAAAATAGTGGGGTTTGCCCCTGTTAAAATAAATGGTGTTAGCTCTTATAAAAATATTGCCAAAGGTCAAGGATGTTGGCTCGTATTAAATAAAATGCCAAGACTCAAAATAGAAGGTTTTCGTTCTCAAAATAAATTGCCAAGGCTCAAAATGTACGCTTGGGGGCTCCTGTTAATGAAGTAGATGTGCAGCTTCTTCCTTGCATTCATAGGAAATACAGAGTGCTTAGCCAGTTCTTCGATATGCATACCGTTTTGAAATAATTACAAAATTATATTACTGCGTCATAAAAGACGTCAGTGGCCGCTTAGGCAGGATGGGATATCTGTCAAGCATAGAGAAATGTACTTATGTAAAGAAGTGATATCTCAGGACACACTCAGTGAGGAGTAGTAGTAGTAGTAGTAGTAGTAGCAGCAGCAGCAGTGGTAGTACGAACTACCGTAGTAGTAGTAGTAGTAGTAATCAGCGGATGGGAGCCCATTCTACACCCTGCACTCAAGATATCAAAGTGATATCTACCCCTCTTTCCCGGTTTTGTATTGTTAATAAGTTTTCGAGGGGGGCTGGACCCCCTAGAAATAAAGATGGAAAGTTTTATATAGTGGAAGGCATTATCAAGGAACTAGACGTACTGACACTAGACGTTTCGTTGAAATCCATGTGCTCACTTTCCCCCGTTTCTGATCGTTTTTATTTTGAGGAGAGGGGTTGACCCCCCGTGAATCACTGAAGGTCACGCTCCCCAAATATCGCATTACGGATGAGAAGCCATTGTACAACTTGCGCTAAGATATCAGGGCCATATCCGCTCTTCTTTCACTGTTTCTGAGAATTTTATATTGGGTAAGGTGGGCTGACCGCCCTTAAAAAAAAAAAAAAAAAAAAAAATGGAAAACTGTATAGAGCGAAAGACCTTCGAGGTAACCAGAAGAACTCGCCTGGGAAATTCCATTCAGATCCATGAAATAGCCTGGGAGCTAAGGCACAGACACACAGAGACAGGCTGAACCTCACACGACGTTATAGGGCGAGTTGCCGAAAATAATATCCAGCTTTGCAAGTATGAAAACTACTCTGAAATGGTACTTCTAACGTCGCCTTGCAATATATATATATATATATATATATATATATATATATATATATATATATATATATATATATATATATATATATATATATATATATATATATAACCTCATCGGCCGTTTGAGTGTCCACTCCAGGACCGGCCTATCCCGACCGAAGTGGGGACGATACAGCCAATGTATCTCTGCCAAGTGGCATAGGCTGTCTGGTAGAGACTGTATGTAGGATGAGAAGTGCTTGTAAGTGTAATTGTAGTGTTGGAGTGGCTTTGGATGTGTGTGTAGTCTGTGAACCAAGTGTAATCGGCCCGCGCAAGCCGACTGGGTGCAACCATACTTTGCAGTATGCGACACTGGTTCAACCACAGCACCCCTTGTGTCCGCCAATGCAGTACGTGGCATGAAGAACGCTCCAAAAGTTTATTACTCTGGCCGGCCCCGAACCTTTGTTCTTCAGTGTACGAAAACGCACACTTTACCACAGAGGCTCCATATATATATATATATATATATATATATATATATATATATATATATATATATATATATATATATATATATATATATAAAGTGCTCGTAACGAAAATGTTTTTTAGATTTCTTAATGTAATGCGTTTCCGGACTAATCTAACTCCGGAAATGACGAGAGAGAGAGAGAGAGAGAGAGAGAGATTTATATCGTTTTAAAGCTTATATTTTTTCATCCTTTTATGTGCCCCTCGTTGTGCGATCCGCGGCTGTTCCTCCACATTCCCCCCCCCCCTCCATCGTTCCATTCAGAGATTCTTGGACATTGGCGGCCTGTGGCACCTCTTCCTGAGCGATTGACTTAGCATACTACATGTTATTATTCTCTTGCGTGTGAAATTATGTCGATTTAATACCGACAGAGTTTGCACCAGTAACATACAAGAGAATCCCTACTTGCAGCGTACAGAGTAAATCGCAAAGGAAAGTGGGCTACGAAATGTCAAGAACCATTTAGAATGCGACCGTTAGGCCTTTATTCTAGTCGGGTCTACTAGCACCTCTTTACCAGTTAGTTTCTACACGTGGCTGGTTAATATTCTTGTCTAAGGTATTTGTACAAAACGTCCGTATCAACACCTGAAATCCCATGACAGATTTTTTTTTTTTTTTCGTTTTGTTAACACTTCCACCAGATAATTTTGTTCATTTTTGAGACACTGTTGGAGGTGAAGGAGCTAGACACAACCTCCATTATCCCCTCCATACCATGATGCCTTTCCATGTGCTAAGTATAATGGTGTGAAGGCAGTAGGAACAAAATAACTGCATAATCCAACTAACGGGTAAAAAAAAAAAAAAAAAAAAAAAAAGTCTACGCAAGGCGTACAAGAGAATGTTAATATGAATGAAGCTAAATAACTGGCAGGAGAGGTGGTAAAAATCCTCCTTAGCCAATGCAGATCCGGGTCTTAACTCTCTTGCTACCAAGCTTTCTCGGATGAATAAAATCGTCAGGCATTAGCTTGAAGAATAACCCTCAGTGCGATATAGCCCCTTTGTCCGCTGGGATTTGTTAGGGGTGAATGGACTCACGTGACATTAGCCTATAGATGGAATTTAGTATTACACCAATCCCCTTCCATGACGCCTTTCTTTATTCATTTTTGCTGCCTCCCAAGAGTTTTATTCATCTTCAGAGAGACTGTTTGGAGGAGTTAGATAAACCTTCAGTAACCCATTCAGCTTTATTTTTCTTCATTCTTGCTATTTTCTTATATCTTTATTCACCTTCCGCGGGACTATTCTAAGTAGAGTTGCATATAGTTCCCAGTTACCCCTTCAACTCGAGAGACCTTTCCTCAACTGAATAAAAGTAAAAAATGTCAGGGAAGTGAATGGGGTTATGTACGTCCATGGGAAGGGAAGGGTGTGTCATAATAGTTTCATAATCCCTTGCATCCGGGTGACGTCAGTTTTATATTATTCTTGCCGATAACAAGCAGCTTTACTTAGTTCGTACTCACCGCGTTTACTTAGAGAATATCAAACTCCTTGGTTTGAAAAATTCTATCCAGAGCTGAATAAACTCGTCAGATGGGAAGTATGGGACATAAACGACGTCCCCGAGCTTAGTAGGTAACTAGGGACTAAAACACAAGTTATATGAAGGCATGCACGCTCATCTTCATCTTCACAACACTCACAGTGGCAGCTGATAATTTAATTTCAAACACTTTCGGCGGAAAACAAAACCACACTTACTTTGACCTGACAGATGCCCATAACCTCCTTCAGTTCTGTTGGATGTCCAAGTGTAGTGAGATAGGGGCTCGATTTGACTAATCACCGAAGAGACTCATTCCTTCTCCATAATTCTCACTGAATTTCATTCAGTCACGACATAGCTTTCAATATATAGGCTATCTCTCTCCCTCTGTCTCATCAGCCGTTTGAGTGTCCACTGCAGAACCGGCCTATGCCGACCGAAGTGGGGACGATACAGCCAATGTATCTCTACCAAGTTTTTTTTTTTTTTTTTAATGCGAGGAAGAAGGAACCAAAGGCCATGAGCTTAGGCCGTCTAGTAGAGATTGTATGTAGGGTGAGAAGTGCTTGTAAGTGTAATTGTAGTGTTGGAGTGGCTTTGTATGTGTGTGTAGTCTGTGAACCAAGTGTAATCGGCCCGCGCAAGCCGACTGGATGCAAGCAAACTTTATAGTATGCGACACTGGTTCAACCACAGCACCCCTTATGTCCGCCAAGCAGTACGTGGCCAGAAGAACGCTCCCAAAGTTTATTACCCTGGCCGGGTGCGAACCGTCGTTCTTCAGTGTACGAAAACGCACACTTTACCACTGTACCACAGAGGCTTCATATATATATATATATATATATATATATATATATATATATATATATATATATATATATATATATATATATATATATATATATATATATATATATATATATATATAATATATATATATATATATATATATATATATATATATATATATATATATATATATATATATATATATATATATATATATATATTCATTCATTCATTCATTGCCAGACGCCATGTATCCCAAACGGGGTGGTCAAGGGCTTAGAGTTAATTGTTTTTTACAGGGAGGGGCACTAATCCTCCACCAACCTCACTTGTGTATATATATATATATATATATATATATATATATATATATATATATATATATATATATATACACACACACACACACACACACACACACACACACAAGGAAATAGTATGAAGGTACAATATACTGTACAAAACAGCTAAGAAAGTAGTGCCGCAATGCCTCCAAACTTAGCAAGGGTACGGCTTAAATATATCGACCTGGGTCGTAATCAGACGGTTGACTTCAGAGGTTTCATAACATTTATTCCTTAGCGATTTATTGTTCATAATACACCGTGATAATTTCTTATATTCTTCATCTTATCGACATTGTTTGCTTCAGTAACGTCCCAGGAGAAAAAATGGTGCCATATGCAAAAGAAATCGCCGAGGAAGAGGCACTACGTATATTACGAAACCAGTTAGAAATACCGTCCAGAAAGGTGAGTTACCACAAGGAAGCACTCAAATGAACTCGTGATTATGGTGCAGTTAAAGATGATGATGCTATGTACTGTATATTTATTTCACGGTACTGGCAGGCGATTTAACTCAACTACAGAATAAACCTGTCATAGCAAAGGTCAGAGGTGTTTGTTTCTAATCCTTTCGCTGCCATGGAGTCGCGTCCCTTAAGGAACATAACAGTCTGGCGGCAGCAGGAAGGAAATAAAGGAAGAGAATACGCCGGAAGTTAACCTCTTCAGTAAAATGACGTAGTTTATATTCATTCCTACAACTAGGGAGGGTAAATGACTACCTGACATCCCTTACGGCATTACGTGATCAAAAAATAAATAAATAAATAATATCCAGCCGCCTCTTGGAGATCCAAACCTGTGCGCGCTGAAGCATGTGGTCATCGCTGGCTGGTATTTAAGCCAGTAGACCACCAGGCGTCAGTGTAAGTACTTTAAGTCATCGTAGCCTCCTCTATCCACTCACTGCGTACAAATGACTCACGCTTATTTTTAATCTATCTTGCAGAAGTAGGATGGTATCATTTTCGGCAACTCGCCCTATAACGTGACGCTGGGTTCAGCCCGTCTGTGTGTGTGTGTGTGTGTGCTTGCCTTAACTCCTCCTAGGCTATTGGATGGATTTGAATGAAACTTCCCAAGTGAGTTCTGTTGCTTGCTCCGACGGTCTTCCACTATATACAGATTTCCAACAATGATTTTTTCAGGGGTCAGTCCCCCTCCAAAAAATAATAGCGATCGGAAAGAGGGGAAAGTTAGCACATTAATATCAAAGAAACTAGTCAGCTCAGTTCGTCTGGTTCCTTGTTAAAATTATCCACTATATAAAAATTTCCATCTTTATTTCAGGGGTTTAGCCCCCATCCAAAACTTAAAATGAATACAAAATAGGGCAATGTGGACAGATATGCCTTTGATATCTTAGTGCATATTGTACAGTGGGCTCCCATTCGCCAACTACTACTACTACTGCTACTATTAAGACTCATTAAGAGTATCTTGGGATATCACCCCATCACACATGCCACCACTGCGGTCATGTGGCTTGTACATGAGATACAGTTATATTATCTGGGGGTTCTTTCCAGTCGGTATGCACATCGCAGGACTGGGTACGCAGTTTCTGTATTTTCTCTGAATGCACATCTGCTTTACTTTTACTTACTTGTTAAACATTTATTACTTATTACTGATTACTTCTTGCATACTACGTATTGCATACATATTAGTTACTTATTACTTACAAAAAAGGTGTTACGGATACAACGGGTAAAACCTGTAACCCACCAGACATCAGGGAGATTACTGTAAAAATAAGTACTCATTGGTTTGCACTTATTCATACTGGTTACTTGTTTATTGTTTACTCATTACTTAACTTTTATTTGCTACGTAATTATTACTTAGTTTTTTATTTACTTATCGCATATTTTTGACTGATTTACATAATTAGTATTTACTTATTTGTTTTTTTTATTAATTACGTACATGGTACTTACTGAAACAAAAAAAATTCCGTGTTCAAGGTCTAAGAATAATTCCCCATAAATGCTGTAAAAATCGTCAGTGTATCTGGTTTGCACTTGTTTACTTATTTATTTTTATTGGTTACCTATTACTTATTCTTTACTTGCTTGTTACTTACCAAAAAATAATAACTTCTCCGCATACAAGGACCAAACAACAGATCACCAGTTCATGGGTGGGAATGCTATAAAAATCACCATTGTACCGGGTTTGCACTTATGACCCACTTCCTGTATTTGATAACACGCACCAAACCCACTTCCCCCCCACACTGGGATGATGTGACGTGGACGCAAGTTTCGTGACAGGGTTTGACGGAAAACAAAAGGTGTCAGATTAGTAAGACTTCAGGAGATTTTTTTGTAGGATTTCAGAAGGTTTTGCTTTATAATTCCCTCAAGCTTCTTTTAACACGTTCAGTCCACTCTCTTGATGTACTGGTACTCTTAGGTAACTCTACACTTAGTGGCATGCCTAACAGTTTCCTGTATCCTGAAAAGCCATGTATTATGTTAGGTGGTAGCCATGTGACCAGATGGTCGCCCAGTGGTCTGTTAAGACGCTCCAACCGGATCTGGCCCATACACGATTACATTCGAAGAAGGGTTCGGGTTTATTGCTCGCACAGTGCCACTTGGGGCAGAGCGATTAGTCACCTTTACTTTCGGTGTCGTGACTGCCCTAGCACAGGGTCCCCACGCTCCTGATAGAAGAAAAAGTAAAAGGAAAGTACTGGATGATAAACTTCTAGCTATCTTCAGACTAATTTATTCCGTGCAATATAGACTTATCGAAGTGGAGAGTTTAGCTTTACAGTAGTCTAATCCTCTTGACCATCAAGTGACTCTCTTAAACTGAATGAAGCAGTCCGGTGGTAGCGAGAATAAACTCCAAACAAGATGTCATCTGATTGAAGGAGTTAACCCGTTCATGGTCAGAACAGGCATATATAGCATTGTACTGCAGTAAACGCCAGACGATTTTCTTCAGGTGGGAGTGAGTTACAAGAACCCGAGAGTTACTACCATCATCCGTAACCCCCTGATGGTTGGAACGACTGCAGTATTGTAGTCCAGCTAGCCCCAGGTGAGTGTTAATCTCTTCGTTGGATTTATAACGTATGTTTTGTGTCAGTCAGTTTAGGAGAGAGCCCTCGTCGTGAATGGCTTACAAACAGCCTCCATTCACTCAGTCACTGCGAAGACCTCTTTTTCTTTTCTTATCACAGACAAATTTTTATTCAGTTTAGGGTTCAGTGTCGTAGTGAAGGGGTTAATTCAGCTGTTCAGAGCCCCCCATTTATCTGTTCGCAGTTCCTTGAATTCCCTGATGGTGGTCGAGTGGTCTGGGAAATTGGCTGCTTCCTAAAACGATCCTAGGCTGGGGCAGGGAACAGTTTGAGGAGGCTACTTAAATTTCGTTAAATCAAAAGATGTGACACGCGCAGGAATGTTGCACATAGGAGGACTGCAGGGTATAAAGGAATGAAAGAGCAAGTCTATGCTCAGAGTTTTATATATATATATATATATATATATATATATATATATATATATATAAATTTATATATATATATTAATATATATATATATATATATATATATATATATATATATATATATAACTGTATATCTAGAGCTATCTATATCTATATCTATCTGTCTATCTATCTATATCTATATCTATCTTATATATATATATATGTATGTATATCTGTATATCTATATATATCTATATCTATCTATCTATCTATATGTATGTATGTGTGTGTGTGTGTGTGTGTGTGTGTGTGTGTGTGTGTGTGTGTGTGTACTTATATTACAGTGAATTTGTGTAACCATTGATTTCATGAAATCCCAAGTCAGTTTGTGAAATGAGTGTGAAGTGGGATGGACTAGTTTAGGCTAGGTTAAATAAGGCTGCGGTTAGGTTAAACTGGGATAATCAAGGTTAAGATTAGGTTAGGTTAAGGTGGGTTAGTTAGGTTAATCTACGGTAAACGGACGCTAAGTAATGTTAAGCGTTCATCTAAGTTAACCTAGCCTAACTTAACCTAGTTGAACCTAATTTAAGCTTACTAGATTATCCCAGCCTACCCTAACCGCATCTTAAATTAACCAAGCCTGATTTAATCCATTCCACTTCACACTCATTTCACGAACTGACTAGGGATTTTATAAAATCACTGGTTACATAAATTCACTGTAATATATATATAGATATATATATATATATATATATATATATATATATATATATATATATATATATATATATATATATATATAATACCTCTGCCTTCAACTGTCTACACCACACTACACGCACATAACATATCACCTTCTGTTCACTCTCTTAAGCAATGGCCGCTGCAATGTTACTATCAAATGAAATGGTACCTCGGATTGCCATCACCGGCAGTGTAGGGCTGGCGGCACAGGGTCCTCCCGGTCGCCATCAAGCGACTGTGCTGGCAGTGACTCTTGCAATTTCCAGTGATGCTCGTCAGTGGAGAAGTGAAAGTGCGGCCTTATTCTTCACCAACATACGCGGCCTTAGCATAAATTTAAACTCAGTTCATTTTTTCCTTCAATCCATATCCCCTTTGGCGCTTTTCCTCACAGAACCACAAATCTCACCCTCAACTGATATATCCCCATTTTATTTTCCCGTTTACCATCTCCTCACATACTTCCGTAACAAGGGCGGCACCTGTTGTTATATCAAATCCCAATATGCAGTTGACACAATTATAAACTACACTTCATCCAGTTTTGATTACTTTGTATAAACTAAATTGTCAAAATATTACCAAATATATCTGCGTAGTCTATCGTTCCCCCAGTGCTTCTTCGGAACCCAGTGTATTTGATTCCATATCTACACAGTTGAGTAACCTTAACCTTGCCCTTCGCACTGAAATTACCATTTTGGGTGATTTTAACATACATAATGTTGAATGGTTATTGCATTCTGCCAGGACTGATGACGCTGGTTTAGAGTGCGAGCTGTTTACAGAATCGTTTAATCTCACCCAGCAGGTAAAGCAATCAACCAGAATACCAGATAATCCTGACCATAATGCCCATCTCTTGGACTTATTCTTGACAAATAATCCAGATCAGTACAGGATAGAGGTACTGTCACCACTTGGATCCTCCGACCACAATCTCATCAAAGCCTCATTAGTTAACCCCCCCACACCTCCCCGTTCTGAACCTGTCAGGGTGACCCGATGGCACTTTGATAGGGCAAACTGGGATGGAGGTAGAAATTATCTTGCTGACATTTCATGGCAGTCTTTCTTCTCTAGTGATCCCAATTCTACCCAGTCCTACATTTGCGACTTAATACTAGCTGGTATGGATTTATTCATACCAAGTCAATAGTTCACTAAAAGATCGAACTCTCCAAAATGGTTTGATGGCAACTGTGCCCGAGCAACAGCCCAATAGGCATTAGCATATAACTCGTACTTAAAATAAAAAACATCTGAATCACTCTTTCAGTTTAAAATCGCTAGAAATCACGCAAAAGCTGTAATAAATCTAGCTAAATCAAACGTTCTTCAAATGCAAGCATCAGAACTGCTTAACAGCCTTAATGACAATAGAATATTCTGGTCAACTCTTAATTCTTTCAATAATAACTTTAACAAATCATCCATTCTCCCACTAAAATCTTCAGATGGCAACATTGTAAACGGCCCACGTGCGAAAGCAAATATTTTTGCCGGTACATTTGCCAGAAATTTTACCATAGACGATGCCAGCCAGAACGTCCAAGTACTAGAACTTTACTCTCCCGAAATTGTTCCACTTAAAATACAGACAAGTTACGTCAAATCTATCCTAGACAATTTACACACCAACAAAGCTCCAGGCCCAGATGGAATTCCGCCAATTGCTTTGAAAAAGTGTTCCTCTGAACTTGCCTCTGTTCTAGCTAAATTATTCAGACTATGCATACATTCTTCTTCATTCCCAAATTCGCGGAAAGAAGCCAATATCCACCCAGTTCCGAAGAAAGGAAGTTCCTCTGACCCCTCTGATTACACACCAATTGCTGTCACATCTTCTTTTGGTAAGGTATTTGAAACTTAAATTAATAAGCACATATTTAAACATCTTGAATCCAACAACTTAATGAGTGATAAACAATATGGTTTTCGCCACGAAAGATCCACCATTGACATACTCTATCTCCTAACTCATACCATCCATCAGTCAATTGACCTACATGGAGAAACTCATGCAGTAGACTTTGATATTTCTAAAGCTTTCGATAGAGTATGGCACCGTTCCCTGCTGTCCAAACTCCCTTGTTATGGACTAACGTCTTTTGTTCCTTTGATCTCCTCATATCTCAGTGACAGGAAAATAAAAGTAAAAGTAGATGATGTATATTCCAATTTCCACTCAGTTAACTCCGGCGTGCCGCAGGGATCAGTTCTGGCCCCAACCCTGTTCCTGGTTCATATTAATGATCTCTTATCTGTCACCCACAATCCCATCCACTCATATGCAGATGACTCAACACTACATAGTTCATTCACACTCAGACACCCAGTTACAAAGTCTATTATCTCTACCTCTCAACTCAGTACAGCCATCTCCATAAATCAAGACCTATCTACGATCAGTGAATGGGGACAGAACAACCTTGTCTCATTTAATGCTAGTAAAACTAAATATATACAATTTACTAATAGACAGATATTGCCAGATTCGTATATTACCTTCAGTAATACTAATATTCCCATCTCCAAAAGTACTGAAATTCTCGGCGTGTCACTTAACAATGCCCTCAGCTGGACCTCTCATGTTAGATCATTTGCTAAAACCGCCTCAAAGAAACATGGATTAATGTACAGAGTCCGTAACGTCTTCACTGATGAGCAGTTAGCTGTAATTTATAAGAGTCATGTGTGCTCTCATCTTGAATATTGCTCACCCTTGTGGAATGGATGTGGAGAGGCTGCATTAAAACAACTAGACAAAATTCAGAACAAGGCTGTTAGAATTATTAACAACCCTGCCATTACAAATAAACTATTTCCCCTGCAAGTAAGAAGGAATGTTGCCTCCCTTGCATTATTTTACAGATTTTTTATGGCAAATGCTCAGATGAAGTTGTGTCCATGGTGCCTCCTCTCCATGCCCTCCCTCGTGCTACACGGGCATCTGGTAGCGCTCATGACTGGAATGTCACTGAGCCATATTGGAGAATTTCTGCCTATCAGAATTCTTTCATTCCCCGAACTGCATCTCTCTGGAACTCGCTTCCCCAGAGTTGTTTCCCTCCAAATTTCAACCCACAGCTGTTCAAGTCTAACTGTTACAGATATTTTATGAACAGAGGACACCAGTAATCTGGTGTATGGATTATTTTTGTTTTATTCATTTGTTTTTCCTTCTTCCGTTCTGTTATAAATAGAGAGAGAGAGAGAGAGAGAGAGAGAGAGAGAGAGATCTATATATATATCCATTTTCACTGGATATCCACGCGCACACACACACACACACACACACACACACACACAACAGGCCTTTGGTCTCCAGGCTTTCTCCAAAATCCGAAAAATGGCAAAAGTAGCCCAAAAAGTTAAAAAATATATATATCAGTAACCTTTGCCCTCACTTCCATTACTTTTTTTTTTTCCAGCTTAATATACACTCCAAAAAGTCCTTGACAACTTTTTGCTTTTTGAGTTAATTTTATCTTAATTCCTTCCTACTACACGTTTACAGTACACTCCTTACCCTGATCCTCACAGTGCTTCATTGTCTGGCACTGCCCCGCGCCACCACCAGCCATTAGTTCTGGGATCATGAATAACTGATATTGGTAGCGCTGAAATACGCTGCCAACCTCCTACAAGGAACTGCCGTTTTCATACCAGCAAGGAGGCAGACTGGGACAGTTCCCGGAATGATTTCGGAGTCTGGAGCTTGCCTTATGGGTGAGGGGCATAAAGCAGACTCCAAATGGTTCTTTTGTTTATGGAGTTTGTTGATATCTTCAATTTTTTTCCATTTTTGCCAGAAGTTTCGCACAAAGCTAGATTTACAGACAAATATACACACGTGAACATAGGAATAAATAGATAGATAGATTGATTGATTCATTCATTGATTCATTGATTGACTGACTGACTGATAGATGTATGAGTATAATTTACACAGTCTAAACAGGTTGGTATTTGGCAGACCAGTTCACGTTGGGTCTGAGTTTGGTGTTTGTAATTGTATTTGGATACTGTACAGTATACATTGACTCGGGAGCTGCCTGGCTGAGGCTGCGGGAGAACCGGGTAGCTGGAGCCTGGGGTGATTTTTTTTTTTCCCTGCGAGGCCGAACTTTGGCATTACAGGTCGAGTAGGACGATGGAGAGCCATAACAAGCGTGGGATAGGTTGTAATTTGTGCCATCTCAGCAGAGTAGTTCACGCCAGTGGTTGTCATTGTGACCCGCGACCCACCAAGTAGTTGGTAAAGGCTCCAGACCTCTATCATTCCCTGAACCTTACTGACACACACACACACACACACACACACACACACACACACACACACACACACACACACACACACACACACACACACACACACACACACAAAACATCTCACTAACTTACTGTATATTCAGGTTCCTTGCTGGGCTGGTATACTGCGGCCAAGTGCCACTCTTAATCATATCGATACTAAAAGAATATTTTTCTAATATCAGACATCTGCTTTGAAGCACATTGTTAATTAATGCATCAGATGTTCTCAGGCATCAAGCTTTAAATCAGGCTAACTTTGAGATGTTTTCTGTCACTTTATTATGGAGTAGTGAAAGTTTGCCAGCCTGTTTATGTGTACCAATGGAGTTTAGGGAGGGAAAAAAAAAAAAAAAAAAGCTACTGAGCGTGTGATATACGAGTATTGATGACGATGGGATGGTGAGGAGCGGAGGGAGGAGGCAGGGAGGGAGAGAAAAACCTAGGGGGTGTTACTCCCGAAAATGTTAATTGTACCGGCCGACATAGGAGTTGCACGAATATTTTGTGTACGGTAACGAGTAACCAGTATACAGCCTGTCGTAGTTGTTGAGTATACTAATAGTGTATTAATGATGATGATTATAATTTCTGTAAGGTAAATAAAATTTTTGAAGCATTAGGTCTGTTCAGTGTCATTGCGACCAATCGAAATTCTTGCGACTCAGTTTTGAGTCACGAGCCATAGTCTGAGAACCACTAATGGACGCGATGCGTGGTGTGAACCTTTGGGGTGTTAGGCAACTGCGACAGGAAATACCCACAGTTGGAGTGAGAGGTTGCCACACATTTCCGCTTGTCCAACCCGGAGCCACAGTCTGGCTCACAGACCACAACCACAGATAATGTCACCTTTTGCTAATTGCATTTGTCTTCTGTGGGGTTCAGCTGCTTGCCACACCACTTCTCACTGACGGCGACAGTTTCGAATTAAGCATCCACGCATACTGAATGGTACATGTTTCTTTAAAAGCTGCAACAGCTTCCGCCAGTCATGGACTCCTCGTCATTCTTGAAGAGAACCTAAGATGAAATTCATAACAAACACAGTTTATGTATGTGAGTGTAAGCCACACATCTGAGTGAACACATCATTGCGACAGAAAACACATATAATCAGATAAAGGATGGTTTAAACCTTCAAAACCCCAAAAACGTATTGAACCGTCCAGATAAATTTTGCAAATTCTTCAAGATGACTACTGAAAACTTCATACAAACCTTTTGCGCCTCAATCTTTACCTTACGTTATTTCATCATGATATTCACTACAACTGTGAAAAAATGTGGATAGCCAATATAAAAGTCTAGCAACTTAATAATAGTTTTTTCATAGGAATACTTCCTACAACTTCTGAATAACTTGTGTTGCATATGTAATGCATAGTTGGTGATTAATCCTAGTTAAGGGTACAGTTCAGTTTGGCAGCAGTCTTCTTCCTGGATAGAGATCACATCACGATTTCGGTGTCTACGATCACTTGGATCGTATAAAGTAGGGCGCACGCGAACTAAATGTATTACATCCTGGGGGTACACCAGTGTTGTCACCAGTTCGTTTCCTCACCAGCCCGAATCCTAACCAAAAACACGTTTCGTCACCAAAATGTTTCGTAACCATATCCTGTTTTGTCATCAGTACATGTATTTAAATGGCAGTTCAATTATAATTGTTGACAGGCTATGAAATGACCCGCTCACATGCTCCTGTCGCCTTCTTAGGGCTTTTATAATTATTTTATCATAGTGGTAATTAGTAAATCAGCAATTGAGTATTCACAAAACACACTGTAATTACTACTTGATGAAGGTTTTAAAGTCTTTAAGTGTTGCTAATCATTATCTTTCAAATGCAGTAACAGAAAATATGCCACTCCATCTAAGCAAGGAAGAAACTATATTCATTTATAAAATTCTTTTTAAATAATGTACTAGCCCCCTATAGACGAAACAGGGAGGATCGTGACGATACTGGTAGAACATGGTGACAAGATGAGTGGAATCGGGGTTACGAAACGAGTTTAAAATATAGTGATAAAACGGGTTGCTCACGAAATAAACTGCATCTAAATTTTCATCCTGCATGATGATGACGTCGCTCACACCACAATGGACATGCAGTGACTGGTAAAAAAAAAAAAAAAAAAAAAAAAAAAGTCTTGTCCATGACTCGACTCGCTTTCCCCCGTGTGGACGGTTTTTGCAAGCATACATATAAATTAATGTGAATGGAATGGTGAGTCACGACGAGTCAAGGCCCATTTTGACTAGACTAGACTCTATGCATTTGTAATAAACGCAGCCTTACTCCTACAATACGACCCTGGGTAATACTGAGCATGTCTTCTAGCGATCAGCCGTTGTTCAGTGCCCATCGCTACAAACGACAAATTCATCAGGGATCGAATCCAGCTTGGTTACGGTAAAAACTTTCCCTTAAACCCCTTCACTATCATGGGATCCTTTTTATTTCACTCATGTCATCTGTAGACTGTTTTATTCACTTTACGATAGATTTCTCAAAATAGAGGGGTTGAATACAGACTACATTAACTTCTCTGCTGGAGGCTGTTATAACCTGAATAGAATGTCTTGGTGGCAGGAAAGATAAACTTCAAAATGACATCATTGTACTGAATGAGTGAGTACTCAGGCTCATACGGGTATATAGCAAAATTCATGTTCAGTTGGCTCACATGCTGTAAGAGGCGTGGTAGTACCTCTTCTTGAGCGAGTTGTTTTTATTATTATTATTATTATTATTATTATTATTATTATTGCACCCTTTACGAACTCTTCAGTGTTGTTATGTCGCTTTGATATGGACATGCTTTGCATCAGTGAGATACAGAATATTATCTGGGTGTAAAGTATGAAATAAATTGCTAAGAAAATGGTGTTACAAAACCTCGCCACTTACATATACGACTGTGGTCTATATAATTCGTTTTAGGTTACCACAGCAATGTTTATACCGAGTCAGATCAGTGCACCCTCATTTGTGTCAGTTCAAGTTCCACCCCACCAATCTGAGTGGCATTTTTAAAAGTTTATCCTTATTGCTACCAGACGACTTTATTCAACTTAGGACAGACTTCTCGTCCTGAAGGGCTTTACTAAGACTATACATAACCCATCTAGTTCGAAAAGGTTATCCTAAGCTGAATGAAATCGTCAGGATATGGGTAAATAAAGAAGACATCCTCATTGTCAAAGGGCTGAAAATACCTTATATGTATTTATGTTCTTTGCTTGGATTCCAGTCCAGTCAGGCCACTTCAGGTCTACTGACATCAATTTAGGTCCAATTAGGTTCGTTCTGGGTCATTTCGGTCATTTTAGGCCACTTCTGATCCATTCATACTACTTCAGAGCTTGTCAGCGTCACTCAGGTCGTTTTAGAAGTGTTAACCCCTTCATTTCGATTTTTTTTTTTTTTAGCTTGTATTCAGCTTAACGAAACATCCAAGTGGTTATGGGGCTAATGGAGGCTATGGTTAATCCCTCCAATTTGAAATGTCTGTCGTCATTTAGATATTGTAATCTGGAAGCAGCAAAAATAAGCTAAAAATACTGCACAGAACAGTATGTCACTGGATTCAAGAGATCAGATCAGCTCAAGCCCACTTCTGTTCTGTCACATCAAACTGTACAGTCATATTGGGTGAAGTCAGCTAATATCAGCTCACGTCCAACAGGGAACTAGTACAGGTCAGGTGACATCCTTTTTTTTACTCCTTCATTATGAAGGGTCTGTCCTAAGTTTAATAAAATCGTTTGACAGCAACGGGGTATTAAAAAAAAAAAAAAAAAAAAAAAGGAAGGGGAGGGGAAGTGAACTGTCGGTTTAGGTTAGGTTATTTCCTTGGTACATTTGCAGCCCAAATCCGGCCGACCATACGGTAGGTTTCTCAAAACTAAGAATCGGCCTGTCAGGCTTTGTAGGACTTTTGCCTTTGTGATTTATTTTTGATATATTTTTTTTCAATTTGTACGTTAGGCTACTAAGGTAAACTACGTCAGTATTAGAGATATTTAAATGATAGGCCACCTACGGGACACAGAAGTAATACTGAGCATGGGAGATACTTCGTAGCACCTCCTATTTAGCGACTTATTTTACAACTTCTATGCGATTTATGTTCATAATTCCGTCACTCCGATGACTTATTTCATATTTTCTCACTACATTGTTGGACAGTTTTATGTAGCCCAGGAAGAGTCCACAGGTAGTGTTGAGGTTTATTACTGTAGTGGTTTTTTCAAAATCCCCTCCACCAGGAAATGTTTACCCTGAGCTGAATAAAATCGTCTGGTAACAGCAAGAAGGAAAAAAAAATACTGGAGTTGAAGGGCCTAATATCGACATGGGTTTACATCAGTGACACGCGAGGATATTCAGGTGTAATAGGTGGAACAAATCGCTGAGGAAGGTGTGTTACGAAATCTCTAAAACCACCGAGAACAATGGGGTGTAATAGGCAAAAGGTGTGTTACGAGATCTAAGACAGCGAGTTGTCACGGTGCCAGAGTAATTATGCTGATTTGGGGGAAGTTGTCAGTTACCCTTGAGCAACAGCTTGGAACAAACTTTGGGAATTTAGGTCAGAGGTCAAGGTCAGTGATGAAATTACGTTATTTTTTGTCCCCTTCAGTGTTGTATTTGTGGCTTTGGACATCTCGTGATGCCTTATCCCTAGCGATTTATTTTGCACGTTGCACCTCAGTATCATTATGTTGTAGATGCAAATTTTGTCAGTATTAAAATTATGAAGAGAGAAACCTGTACTGTGCACAGGAAAAAACATCTGATAAATTACCAATATATAGGGAATCGAACTCGGGACTCTCAGGTAAGAGCCAGGCAGCATAACACTACACCACGACTAGGTAAAGGTTAACTCACGTTGTCACAATCTTGTAACCAACGTCTCTCCGCCCCCATTGTGGGCAATCTTAAGACGCCATTTTTATTTTGTTCTTGCACCCACCAGCCGATATTATTCAGTTTGGGAGAGCCCTCAGGTAAAGAATTTATTGAATGTCATATCTATCCCCTCCTTCTCGAAAAGTCTGTCCTGATGTGAATAATTCGTCTCTAAGAATGAAAAAATAGAGAAGTACGTCGTCGGCTTGGAGGATAAAGGATAGATTCTGTATTCCAAGCGTTGAGTAACCTGCGATTGAAAGTGAGCATAAGTGACAATCGCAGCCAGCCAGTAGAGACAAATAAGAATTAGTGAATAATTTTACGAACTTTTATCGCCGACTGTACCTCTACATTTGCTGATCATTTAGAAAAAGGATTTTTTTTTTTTTCATTATTTGTGCTGTCACGAGACAAATCTGTCATAGACGATGGATGGATCACCACTGCATGCCAGACGATTTTTTTTCGGCACGGGAGGACTTCGTATAATGAAAGGGGTGAGAGACATTGTTCATTAACCAACGCAGAGCACATATACCCAGGGGGCAAATAGGGTTCAGCAGTAATGGATTGATATAAATGGGTGTGACATACCGTTTTAATCCTTGAACCACCAGGAACAATATCCAGGTACACAATCTTGGAAACCAACTACTGTAAGCTGGGAATCCAAGATGGCTGCCATATCCATAAATGTTCGCAAGTTGGTTATAATTTGCAATAATTTCAAGTGTAATATAGGGGCAAGGATTTAATTTTTGATAATTTCAAAGTAATATAACACATTTTACCTGTAATTTGTGTGTGACAGTTGAAATGGATGATGATTTTATCGGATGTCTTTTCATATACTTGTAAATTCATTGTTTTGAGTTTGACGTGTTACATTTCAGTTCTATTTCTGAATAATTTATACTTTACTATAATGTCCTGAAAGTACTATTATCCGTCCAGAAATTCATGCAGTGATTGACGTCATGCACTGGGTTCATCGTTTGTCATTTGTGAAAGTTGAAAAGTTCTCTACCTTTGCACTTAAATACAACCCAGTAATTCTCCGTTAAGTCCCAGTTCATTAGTGGCTGTTCACCTGTGTTTTGATCACTACAGAAATCCAAGTATGAAGAAAGCAACAAAACAGATGAGGACTGGTAGGCCAAAAACAGTAATGATATTTGATGTGCCAGAGCAGTACAAAGCACCAGATCCTTCAGAGTTCTTTGCTTGCACTTCAGACAAAGCACTTGTGTACTTGTGTGATAAATGGTGTCAAGGTAAACTCCAGTCTTCAAGTCCTGGCAGCACCAAAATTGATCTGAGTGGTGGTTTTAGTGAAGAAACAAATTCAGGAATATTGCAGATTGGAAGTGTAACTGCAGTTGCTGCTCTTGAATCAGAACATGAAGAGGCAGACGCTCGTATTAGTTTGCATGCCCTGTATAGTTTCCAAGTAGACAAAATTGGTCAGCTTATTGGTCATTCAGGTCACACAGATGTTGTTGTCCTTTGTATATATTATGCATCCATCATGTTGAAAGATTTTCTTGAACTTTGGGTCATGAGAGCAACAGACAATTGCCTTCCCATACATGACATTGCCAAAGCACTGCAGCCACACAGATGTCTCTCACCTCCATTTAATCACAGTGTAAGTGGCAGGAATATTACCAGCAGTCCCAATTTTACCAGCAAAAAGGGGTGGTTAGCAGCAAGTAAGAAAATTCAGCTGGATGTTTTGGAAGACTTTGGCAGTGACAGCAGTGCTATCAGAACTGAAGATATTATCAGTCAGACTAGAAAGTTACTTGTAACCGTCTACACAAAGAATGACGAAATGTCAGATGTCGCTTTGAGTGATATGCACACTTAGAAATATTTAACCAACAAGACCACTCCTCTCAAGCTCTTTCCACCTACTGAGGATGCTTTTATGCAGCATCTGAAACGTTCTTCCTTGCCAACAATCATTGACAAGACAGTACACATTGCAAAGCCTTGCATTCCTTCATTGGATGAATGTGGATGTATGGAGAGGAAAGCAAGCAGAACTTGTGCCAGTTCCAGTGACTGCAGAATTGTGACCACCAGAGATGTTTGTATCCCTTTCTTGTGGTTGCAGAAAAGGTTGTTTAAGAAACTGTTCATGTGCCAAACGGAATGTTCCATGTTATCTTGCCTGCAGATGCCGTGGATCTCGAGAGAGCTGTTCCAGAGTCCAGTACTTCCAAGAAATTGAGAATAGCCCTGACTCTGATTAGATTATTATTTTTTTTTTTTTTTAATGAACGCCGTATTTCCTTGTTCTTAATTTGAATTGGATTATCTCTGTATTGGAGTAAATCTCAGTGTGTAAGTTATTTTAGTAGTTATAACGGTTGTGTTATATCTCATTCACAAAAAAATGTTTTATGGTGTATGGATTAAATGTTTAATTACTTGAATATTATATTGGCTGATAAAAGAGTTTATATTCTTGACATGTTCAGTTATTGACATTTCTCTGATGTGTGCTATATATACACCCAGTAGTTGTATTTTTGCCCAATTAGCTAGTCATTACAAGTACGTTAACTTTCTAAAGAGAAAAAAAACATTGTTCATTTTAATAATTTATTTTTATTCAAAAAATTTTAACGTAAACAATTTTTTTTGTTATTCTGAAGACAGTATAATATTAATGTCCTTAAAAACATGAAAAAATATGATTACATACAATTTATTTGGCAATTAATCATCATATAGTAAAACAGATAGGATCGGCAGTCATCTTGGACGCCATCTTGGATTTCCCAGCTTACAGTAGTTGGTTTCCAAGGTTGTGCATCTGGATATTGTTCCTGATTGTCCAAGGACTCAAATGGTATGTCACAACCTTTTATAACAACCGATGTCTGGTTGACTAGAAAAAAGTGGCGCTTGCTCCCTGGATATTATGTCTTTTGTGTTTTATTATTGGTATCATCATATGATTCATATCTGGAAGAGATGAATCTGTCACAGGAAAGATGTTGACAGCGAATTTGTTGAATTTTGACAACGGAATGAGCAACAGAGTTGGGTACTTTTTTTTTTTTTTTTTTTTTTTTTTTTTTTTCAAGCAGGACAAAGCTGGATATCTTGCTGCCCCCGGAATGTTGTACAGAATTTAACATAGGAAAAACTAGTCACACTGAATGAATGAATTAAGAAGGCTGTGGATCTTCTTGCTTCTCCAATTCCAAAAACCTAAGTTGAATTAAATTGTTCGAAGATGTCGTATCTGGGATGAAACCTAGTCTATAGCCTAATCCACCCGAAGACGTGCTTCATATTTTACTGATGTTACCGCCAAATAATTTTATTCTGCTTAAGAAAAATCTTTGGGCTTGTAAGGGTTAAGGCAGTGGTTCACACCTAGCCTGTAGTACAAAAGTCGCTGTACCCCCTTCTGTGTGTATTTATGCAATATCTATCTGTATATATATATATATATATATATATATATATATATATATATATATATATATATATATATATATATATGCCAAGGAGATGGTGAACAGGTATGGTGGATGAGTGTGTCAGAATGAGAGGTTTGGAAGTTGGTGAGTCTAGGGAACTTACAAGAGATCGAGCTGGCTGGATGAATGTTGTGAGGAGAGGTGCATGATCAGGGATTTGGCACCCATTTTTAACGTGGCCGCGTCCGGACCGACTCAGTCGGATTCGTTTATTTGAAGCTACAGAACGTGGTGAATGTTTTTGTCGTATCCGATAGAGCCAGGATTCCGGGGGCTTCAATGATGAGTGAATGGAAGCGTGGCCCATTTGATTGGTTAGATTTAGGCTGTCTGGACATTGCTACTCCTTTCCCTGCCCTAGGGTGGGAAAGGAGGTCCGGATGATATATATATATATATATAGTATATATATATATATATATATATATATATTAAGGAGTATTATATAATATATATATATATATATATATGTGTGTGTATATAGTATATATACTATCTCTCTCTCTCTCTCTCTCTCTCTCTCTCTCTCTCTCTCTCTCTCTCTCTCTCTCTCTCTCTCTATATATATATATATATATATATATATATATGTGTGTGTGTGTGTGTGTGTGTGTGTGTGTGTGTGTGTGATTGTAGCGAATGCACCGTGTGATGACAGTAGTGAGACAAAGACAGGTTTTGGGATGAGCTGGATGAAGTAGTAGGAGAAATGACAGGAGTTATAAAGTGTTTGTAATGGGTGACATGAATGGGAGAGTAGGCACCGGCCCTGTGAATGATTTAATGGGTAGAAATGGAATACGAGGAGGGAATGATAATAGGAAGCGACTGAAGGTCATGTGTCAGGAAGGGAGTTTGTGCATTTGTAATTCTTATTTCAAACACAAAGATGCACATAAATATGCATGATATAGAGCGCGTTGAAAGGAGCCTGATTGATTACGTGCTCGGAGAGAAATTGATGCTGGGAAGTGTTGCTGATACGAGGGCAGTGAAAGGACGATGTGGAGATATGTCAGATCATATTATTGTGGTATGTATGATCAAGCTGAGAAGAATGAGGTGGACCAAGAGAGAGGGGAGCATTCAGAGAGGGAGAGTGAAAGTCAAGAAACTGAGAATCAGAGAAATGGCAGATGAACACATTGTCAATGTAGGGGAGGAGTTAGAATCAGTGAATTGGAATTAAATGGATCTGGACAGCTTGTGGGATGCATATAAGGATTTCTTAGTTAGGAATGCTAAAGCGGCTTGTGGTGTGGCAAGAGTAAGAGCAAAGAAGAAAGGTATGTCATGGTGGGATGAAGAGGTTAAGAGAGCAGTGGAGAAAAGAGGAAGAAGTGGCGAGAGTGCATGCAGGACAGTGGTTCAGTTGAAATACGAATTGAATATATTGAGAGCAACAAGCAGGTAAAGAGACTGGTGAAGAGGAAAATGAAGGAGGTAAATAATGATCTTGGAAGAAAAATGAATGCAAATTACTCTAAAACTAGGAACTTATTCTGGAAAGAGGTGCGGAAATGTAGAAGTGACAGCGTAAAGAAATATGAAAGTGTGAAGGATGTAAGGTGAAGATTATTAACCCATGGGGATGCAGTAAGGACCAGATGGAAAGAAGATTTAGAAAGTCTGATGAATGGGAATGGAGAGAGCAAAGCAACTGTTAACATGACTGGTTTATAGGGTGTACAGAGAAGGAATACAGTGCCAGGAAACGTGACACTCGCAGAGGTGAAGAACGCTGTGAAGCGGCCGAAAAATGGGAAAGCAGCTGGAGTTGATGAGGTGTATGCAGAGATGATTAAGTGCACTGGGGAGTGTGGAATGAAGTGCTTGTTCGAGAAATGCAAGAAGGCATGGATGAGTGAAACTGCTTGTAGAGTGGAAAAGGCAGTGATTGTACCCCAGTAAGTGAGTGCAAGAATTATCGTGGTATAAGCTTGCTGAATGTGGTAGGGAAGGTATATGAAAGAATTATTATAAAGAAAGCAAGAGAGATATCAGAAGTCCTAGTGAGTGACAAACAGGGTGGCTTTAGGAGTGGCAGAGGATGTGTGGATCAAATATTTGCAGTGAGACAGATAGTGGAGAAGGCTTGTGAGAAGAACTATAAGGTGTTTAGGCGTTTATGGATCTAGAAGAAAGCATACGACAAAGTAAATAAAGAAGGACTGTGGAAAGTGTTGCTCATGCACGGTGTAGATGGTAACCTGCTAGGAGCCGTTAAGAGTTTTTATGGTGGTAGTGAGGCATGTGTAAGGGTAAATGGGCATCTAAGTAAATGGTTCACGATCACTGTGGGCGCGCAACAAGATTGTGTGATGTCCCCATGGTTGTTCAGTATACTGTATGTATACGGACTGAGTGATGAGAGAAGTAAAAACTCGAGTAATGGAGAGAGGGTTGACGTTGGTAATGAATGGTGATGGATGGAATATCTCAAATTTGTTGTTTGCTGATAATGCAGTGTTACTTGCAAATACCGGAAAAGAGCTTGGTAGACTAGTGCAGAGTTCTGTAGATGTCTGTGACCATCGTGCCTTGAGAGTAAATGTAGAAAAGAGCAGAGTGATGGTTATCGAGAGGGAAGGTAACTCCCAGTGTGATGTTACAGTGAATGAAGAGAGTCAGGAATTGGTGAGTTCAAATACTTGGGTACAGTGATAGAAAAGAGAGGAAAATGTGCAAAAGAAGTGGAAAGTAGAGTGGCACAAGGAAGGAAAGTAGGAAGGCTTGAAGTGTTGCAGCTGCGCGAGGCTTACATGAAGGAGTGTTAGTTCTAACTTTAACATACGGATGTGGGACTGTGGTGTGGCATGAAAATGAAAAGTCAAGATTAAGAGCAGTGGAGATGGGACTGCTGAGGAATGTATGTGGATTACAGAGAATGGATAGGAGACGGAATAATGTGATTCGTAAAAGATGCGGAGTGAGGAATTCTGTTGACACCAGAATCGGAGAGAGTGTACGAGTACTGAGATGTTATGGTCATATGGAGTGAATGGATAACAATAAGTGGTGAAAAAGATATATATAAACGAATATATATATATATATATATATATATATATATATATATATATGTGTGTGTGTGTGTGTGTGTGTGTGTGTATATATATATATATATATATATATATATATATGTGTGTGTGTGGGTGTGTATATAAAAATATATAAAAATATATAACAAAATATATGAGTGAGTGTATGTATATATATATATATATATATATATATATATATATATATATGTGTGTGTGTGTGTGTGTGTGTGTATATATATTATATATGTATATATATGTATATATATGTATATATACATATGTGTATATATATATATATATATATATATATATATATATATATATATATATAATGCCTTTTAAAGGCAAGGGTGATAAGTATGAATGTACTAGCTTTAGGGGTATAAGTCTGTTGAGTGTTGTAGGTAAGGTGTATGGTAGTGTTAATTATGAGAGTTAGAGAGGGTACAGAGGGAGTGATTGGTGATGAGCAGTGTGGCTTTAGAAGAGGGAGGGGATGCGTGGATCAGGTGTTTGCGGTGAGACAAGTGTGTGAAAAGTATTTAGTGAAAGGCAAGGATGTGTTTTGGGCATTTATGGATTTAGAGAAAGCGTATGATAGAATTGATAGGGAGGCTTTGTGGACTGTTTTAAGATTATATGGACTTGATGGTAGGTTATTAAAAGGGGTGAAAAGTTTTTATGTAAATAGTAGAGCGTGTGTAAGAGTGGGAAATGCTGTGAGTGATTGGTTTCCTGTGAGAGTGGGGCTGCGACAGGGATGTGTGATGTCGCCTTGGTTGTTTAATATTTACATGGATGGTGTTGTAATGGAGGTGAATGCAAGAGTTTTAGGTGGAGGTCTGAATCTGGTGAATGTTGATGGTGGAGAGTGGAATCTGAAGCAGCTGCTGTTTGCAGATGATACTGCACTGGTGGCTGATTCAGAGGAGAGATTGAAACAGTTGGTAGAGGAGTTTGGAAGGGTGTGTGAAAGGAGGAAATTGAAAGTAAATGAGAATAAGAGTAAAGTGATGAAGTGTACGAGGTTGGGAGATGGTAGAGGGATGAATATAGTTTTGAATGGCGAGTTGCTTGAGGAGGTAGAGTGTTTTAAATATCTAGGGTCACATGTTGCTGTGGATGGAAGAATAGATGCAGAAGTGAAGTTTAGAATAAATGAAGTAGGAAAGGTGCTGGGAGGAATGAAAAAAGTGTTTAGATGTCGTTCGCTTAGGATGGATGTAAAGAGAAGGCTGTATGAGGGTGTTGTGGTACCGACTGCATTGTATGGGGCTGAAACATGGAATATGGGTGTAGCAGAGAGGAAAAGTTTGAATGTAATGGAGATGAGGTGTCTGAGGAGTATGTGTGGAGTGACGCGTATGGATCGAGTGCGGAATGATGAAGTGCGAAGGAGAACTGGAGTTGTTCGGGAGATGGCTGGTAGAGTTGAGCAGAGGGTGTTGCGATGGTTTGGGCATATGGAGAGAATGGATAACGAGCGATTGGTGAAAAAGATAACTAGATCTGATGTGAGAGGTGTAAGGCTGAGAGGAAGACCACGAATAGGATGGATGGACAGTGTGAAGAGAGCGCTGGATGCGAGAGGGATGTCTGTTGAGCAAGAAAGAGTGGCTGTGCTTGACAGATGTGGATGGAGAGAAATTGTGAATGAATAAGTGATGACGCAGCCCTGAGGGGATATTCTCCCGCATTTGGTCTGATCAGCTATTTCAGGTCAGGTGCGGGTAAGGGGATGAGTCTGTTAAGATGTGGCAGGGGTAAACCAGCTCTGCTGTCGGACCCTGCTGCGGATGTCACTGATTGCATTGCGCAGTTGACCCTTGTGCAGTGTGGTGCGGTGAGGATCTGTCCGTTCTCCCCTTTGGGGCTAAGATGCGAATGAATGTGTTTGAATGGATGAGTAAATGGGGAGTGTGTCGTCCTGTCTCGGCTACCTCCCTTTCCTTGGGGGAAGCAGCCTAGGTATATAGAACAGAATATATATATATATTGTTACATAGCCTATGATTTCATCATCCTTTGTGTAATTTTAACGCACAGTTGCTGCATGTTTGATCACGAGCGTGTTCTGCCTCAGTTCCCCCCTTCTACCGTTATAGTAGAGTAAGTCGACATCTCTGTTATACTTTGCGGGATTGTCATCTCTTTGTCCCCATGGCTTCATTTGCGCGTCCTTATTACAAGTTGTATCAAGCTCTGCTGGCCCCTATATAATGAGCTCAGTCTCTGCATCATTGCCACTTAGATCTGCTCCTCATTTTGTTCACATCTCTGTCCTCCCCTGTACAGATATTATTATTGTGAGTGCTCAAGAAATCTCCAACCATCTAGCAGCTGTGTGTAATTTGAGTATAACTGTTGTTGCATTTTTTCTTGTACTGTATAGCATAAGTTTAATTTGTAGGCCTAGTGAAGTTTGTAATTTATGTAGGGTTCTTTGTCAGTCATTTTGGATAATAGTTTGTATCTGTAATAATTTATCTGGCATTCACTGAGTATTATCTGGTATCTCATTTTATCAGGGCTGACTTAGATAAATTTACTCTTGCTAATTTCGTGTTAATAGAGGCTATTGCAGTTAACCATATATTTAACCTGTTTATTTGCCATTACATTATCCTTATGAGTCCTGAATGTTTTATTGTTAGTTTGTGCATTAAACTTTAACTTGTAATTTTATCTAACTCTTTTGTTTTGAACCTGGAACTTTACGGGACAGTAGTGATTTTTAGCATTCTCACTTAAAGTGTACATTATCTTTCTCTGTTCCGTAACATAAATTTGGCGACCTCATATCAGGATATTCAGGATATTATCATAAGGATATTGTTTGATATTTTGTGACTGTGATATATTCATGATGGCTACTATTTCTACACTTGATGAAGCCAAAGATTTTTCGTCAAATGTGCAAACAGTGTGTGATATAGAAAACAGAACAAAGAATGAACTTAAGCTTGTTGCTCAACAATTGGGAATTGCAGTTCACTCTCATCATTCTAAGGATCAAACTGTTGGCATGATTAATAAAAGCTTGTTTAATGTAACTCCTCCAAATGAGCAAACGCAGATTGAATTAGCTAAGTTACAGCTAGCTCTGCAGGAGGCTCGTGCTAAAGAAGCTGAATTTCAGGCAAATGCTAAGCAGGCGGAGTCTCAGGCTCGTATTCAGGAGGCTGAATTTCAAGCACGTGCTAAGGTGGCTGAGTCTCAGGCTAAGGAGGCGGAATCTCAGGTTCGGATTCAGGAGGCACAGATACAGGCTCAGGCACAAGTTGAACTTGCCAGGATTCAGGCAGACCATGAGTATCGCATGAAACAAGGTGGAACTGGATCATCTAGCTCTGATGATTTTGATGTGGCTAAAAATGTTAAACTTGTCCCTCCTTTTAATGAATCTGATTTAACAAAGTATTTTCAGTTGTTTGAGAGGGTAGCTACAGGTTTTAATTGGCCTAAGGAGTATTGGACAGTACTCCTTCAAACTGTTCTCACCGGTAAAGCTCAAGTAACTTATGCATCTTTGCCTCAGGATCAGTCTGATAATTATGATGTAGTTAAGAGCTTGATTCTTAAGGCCTATGAGCTTGTTCCTGAAGCCTATAGAGTAAAATTTAGGACAACTTACAAGCAAGATAAGCAATCCCATGTTGAGTATGCAAAAATCAAAGATCTGTTAGAGCAGTGGTTAAATTCTAAGAATGTGGATTCTGATTTTGGTAAATTTAAGCAGATGATTTTGCTGGAGGATTTCAAAAGGTGTATTTATAAAGATGTAAGCCTATATCTTGATGAGAAAAGAATAGATAATTTGTCTGATGCTGCAGTTTTAGCTGATGAGTATGTTCTCACTCACAAGAGATATTCTAGAGAAAAAGGGAAAGCTGAGAGTAAGTACGTTGCCTCTACTCAGAGTACAGGTAACAGGAAAGAGAATAAGGATGATGTTTCTCAGGAAGTAAATACCAGCTTCACCTCTAGATTTCAGAAAAGTAAATGTACTTATTGTAGTAAGCTTGGTCATACTACGGAGAGATGTTTCAGGAGACAGCGTGATGTGAACAAAAGGAGTCTTTAAATATTCAGTCAATTGGTCTAGTGTCCACTCTTGAGAGTTCCCAGAATTCTTTAACTGAGTTAACTGAACCTGCTTTGAGGGGTAACTTAAATTCTCATGATGGAGCTCCTCTTTTGAGCAGTAACGTGGGTGACACTCTCAAGAGTTCATGTGCTAATTTCCTGTCTGATGGTTTTGTCAGTCCTCTGGACAGTAATGACAGGAAATCAGTTCAAATATATCGTGATACAGGTGCTTGCCAATCCCTTATGCTGACCAGTGTTCTAGGCTCTAATTTTAATTCCTCTGATGAAACTGTAATCTTACAAGGTGTAGGGAATAATTACTTCTCTGTTCCTCTGTGCAGAGTGAATTTAGAGTCTGGTTTTGTTAATGGTTCTGTTATGGTTGGGTTGGTTGAGACACTCCCAATGTCAGGTGTAACTTTCTTACTTGGAAATGATATTGGTGGAAGTCAAGTGTGTCCAGCTCCTCAGTTGTCTAGTGAGCCAGTGGCTGCGTCCCAGGATTGTGATGTCCCTGATGTGTTCCCTGCATGTGCTGTCACTAGGGCTAAGTCTAAAGTTACTGGTGATTTAGAGAGGATAATGATGATGATGATGTTATCCTAGCTGACACTTTTCTTGCTAATTTGGACCACTCACCAGATGAGGCAGTACCCCGTAGTGTTGATAATTTGTCTCGTCAAGAGTTGGTTGAGTTGCAGGTTGCTGACCCTGAGTTGAAAGGTCTAGCTAACTCTGCTTGCAGTGAGGAAGAGTCAGCTGGTGCTCCTACTTGTTATTATGTAAAGTCAGGAGTACTTATGAGGAAGTGGAGACCCCCAACAGCATCAGCCGACTGTGAATGGGAGGTTGTACATCAAGTTGTCATCCCTCGTGTTTGTAGGCAGGATATCATTAGAGTGGCTCATGATTCCAGTTTGGCAGGACACCTTGGAGTGAGGAAGACTGTGGCACGCATTTTGAAACACTTCTACTGGCCAGGTATCTTCAGGGATGTTTCCTGGTATTGTAAGTCTTGTCACACCTGTCAAGTTGTGGGGAAGTGTAATCAGACCGAAAAGGTTGCACCTCTAGTTCCCATTCCTCCTTTTGAGGCGCCTTTCACCCGTGTGTTGGTGGATATTGTGGGCCCTCTTCCTAAGACTTCTTCAGGATTTTCTTATGTGTTGACCATGATTGATATGGCTACTCGTTATCCTGAAGCCATTCCACTTAGAAATATCTCAGCAAAGAACGTGGTTAAGGAAATGCTAGGGTTCTTCACAGAGTTTGGTCTGCCTAAGGAGGTACAGTCAGACCGGGGAAGTAATTTCATGTCAAACGTTTTCAAGCAGTCTCTGAAAGAGTTGGGCATCACCCAGATCACGTCTTCAGCTTACCATCCCCAGACCCAAGGAGCGTTGGAGAGATATCATCAAACACTCAAATCGATGCTCAAGAAATACTGTTTGGAACATCAGAAAGACTGGGATAAAGGTCTTCCATTCGTTGTGTTTGCTGCAAGAGAATCTCCAAATGAATCACTGGGCTTCTCACCTTTTGAACTACTGTTTGGCCATGAAGTAAGAGGACCCCTTAAGCTACTCAAGGAATGCTGGCTGTTGGAGGAAGATGACGTCAACCTGCTGGAGTATGTGATGAATTTCAAAGAACGGCTGTCCACTGCTTTACAGCTGGCGAGAGAGAATTTAGGAGCTGCTCAGGAGAAGATGAAGACTTGGTATGATAAGAAGTCCAGGTTACGCCACTTTCAGCCAGGAGATCAGGTTTTGATTCTGCTACCAGTTCATGGGCAACCTCTTCAAGCCAAGTTTAGTGGCCCTTATTTCGTGGAGAAGAAACTCAGTGATGTCAACTATGTCATCGCCACACCAGATCGTAGAAAGAACAAGCAACTATGTCACATCAACATGCTAAAGTTTTATCACAGGCGGGACGAAAATAATCCAGTCTGCACTGTAGCTGCTCCACCCGAGTCTGCAAGTGAAGCTCTCCCATGCAGTATGAGCCTGAGTGATAGTTTAGGGAAGAATCCTGATATCATGAATGATCTCCAGACTAAGCTTTCTCATCTACCACCCAAGGAAAGGCAGGAGTTTTCGGCATTACTGCAGGAGTACCCGCAAGTGTTCCGTGCCACTCCAGGAAGAACCACTGTGTTGATGCATGATGTCGATGTTGGAGACGCAAAGCCAATTAAACTGCCTCCTTACCGTGTGAACCCAGTGAAAGTTCCTCTCATCCAGAAGGAGCTTGGCTACCTGTTGAACCACAAGATGATTGAGCCCTGTCAGAGCGAGTGGAGTTCTCCTGTCACTCTAGTCCCTAAGCCAGGTGGGTCACAGAGGCTTTGCATTGACTACAGACGTGTTAATCAGATAACCAAAACAGACACTTACCCTCTCCCTCGTGTGGAAGATTGCATAGACAAGATCGGAAAGGCTAGGTACATAAGTAAGTTTGATTTGTTAAAGGGATACTGGCAAGTACCTATGACTGAACGTGCTAGGGAGATCTCATGTTTTGTAACACTAGGAAAGGCTTTTGCATGTTCTGTAATGCCGTATGGTATGAAGAATGCACCAGCCACATTTCAGAAGCTCATGAATGTTGTAACAGAGGGTTTGGTAGGGTGTGTTGTTTATATTGATGATGTATTAATCTTCAGTGACAACTGGAAAGATCACCTATGCCATGTCAGTAAATTTCTTGACCGTTTAGTTCATGCTAATCTTGTAGCTAATTTATCAAAGTGTGAGTTTGGTCAAGCTAAAGTTCAGTACCTTGGGTATGTAATTGGTGATGGACATGTTGCACCACCAGGAGCTAAGGTTCAGGTTATAAGTGATCTTCCCAGACCTAAAACTAGGAAAGAGCTACAAAGATTTTTGGGAATGGTAGGTTATTACAGGAGATTTGTTCTTAACTTTTCAATTCTTGTATCACCACTTACAGACCTACTGAAAAAGGGAGTTAAATTTGTCTGGACCGATAACTGTGAATCCTCTTTCAACAAACTTAAAGCTATTTTATTAAGTCAGCCAGTGCTCGCTACTCCAAATTTTGCTAAGCCTTTTAAGATGGCTGTTGATGCAAGTGATACAGGAGCTGGGGCTGTTTTGCTGCAAGAGGATGATCAGAGTGTTGAGCACCCTGTATCTTATTACAGTAAGAAGTTCACTCCACCTCAAAAGAACTACTCAACTATTGAGAAAGAGCTTTTGGCCATGATTTTGGGTTTACAGCATTTTTCATTTTATTTGTGTTCTGGTTTTGACCCCATAGTCATTTATACCGATCATAACCCACTGAAATTCCTTAGTAAGTTTAAAGATAAAAATCAGAGATTGACAAGATGGAGTCTACTTCTTCAGGAGTATTCATTAGACATACAACATGTCAAGGGAAAAGAAAATGTTATTGCAGATTGCTTATCTAGACTTTAGACAGATTGTTTTAGAGTAATAAGAAATTTCCTTTGTAAATTTCTTTTTCTTTGTGGGGAGGTGTTACATAGCCTATGATTTCATCATCCTTTGTGTAATTTTAACGCACAGTTGCTGCATGTTTGATCACGAGCGTGTTCTGCCTCAGTTCCCCCCTTCTACCGTTATAGTAGAGTAAGTCGACATCTCTGTTATACTTTGCGGGATTGTCATCTCTTTGTCCCCATGGCTTCATTTGCGCGTCCTTATTACAAGTTGTATCAAGCTCTGCTGGCCCCTATATAATGAGCTCAGTCTCTGCATCATTGCCACTTAGATCTGCTCCTCATTTTGTTCACATCTCTGTCCTCCCCTGTACAGATATTATTATTGTGAGTGCTCAAGAAATCTCCAACCATCTAGCAGCTGTGTGTAATTTGAGTATAACTGTTGTTGCATTTTTTCTTGTACTGTATAGCATAAGTTTAATTTGTAGGCCTAGTGAAGTTTGTAATTTATGTAGGGTTCTTTGTCAGTCATTTTGGATAATAGTTTGTATCTGTAATAATTTATCTGGCATTCACTGAGTATTATCTGTGTGTAATTTGAGTATAACTGTTGTTGCATTTTTTCTTGTACTGTATAGCATAAGTTTAATTTGTAGGCCTAGTGAAGTTTGTAATTTATGTAGGGTTCTTTGTCAGTCATTTTGGATAATAGTTTGTATCTGTAATAATTTATCTGGCATTCACTGAGTATTATCTGGTATCTCATTTTATCAGGGCTGACTTAGATAAATTTACTCTTGCTAATTTCGTGTTAATAGAGGCTATTGCAGTTAACCATATATTTAACCTGTTTATTTGCCATTACATTATCCTTATGAGTCCTGAATGTTTTATTGTTAGTTTGTGCATTAAACTTTAACTTGTAATTTTACCTAACTCTTTTGTTTTGAACCTGGAACTTTACGGGACAGTAGTGATTTTTAGCATTCTCACTTAAAGTGTACATTATCTTTCTCTGTTCCGTAACAATATATATATCTATATATATATATATATATATATATATATATATATATATATATGTGTGTGTGTGTGTGTGTGTGTGTGTATATATATATATATATATATATATATATATATATATATATATATATATATATATATATATCCATCCGTCCATCATCCAATCCTACGTTGCCCTATGAGGAGCGTAGAAGCCCGGGGTTAGGCAGTTGGTCCTGACATTTAAGATGAGAGAGACCAGCCTCACTCATCCCTTAGTGGCATTACATGAGCAATAAACCCCAGTCACCCCTTGGATATAAACTTTCTCCGGTTCAATCTGACTGGAGCACAATAATTACCCACTAAACCACCGGGCGCCAAAATTTGGTTATATGGTTACCACCCAGCGTAGTAAATGGTTTCCTGGTGTACAGGAAACCATTTTGCTTTTCACTCAGTGTAGAGTCACCCACAGGCAGAAGGGAGAGGAAAGAATGAAGGAATGAAAGACAGAAGAGGGAGTGTAAAGTCACCCGTAGGCGGAAGGATATATATATACACAATATGTATATTGTATCGTTGGGTCTCCTAGCACCACCCCATGCAACAGTAGCAAGTATGCTAAACAAATTATGGAATCCACTTGTGGAGCGCGCAGATGACAAAGATGCGGAATGCTGCAGTTTTTGCTTAAGCCTGAAAGCATAAGAGACTGAATGTTAATACTGGGTACCATTCCATAGTCAGGTTTTCTCAAGAATTAAATTCCAGCTAAAGTTAGACGATTTTATTCAACTGAAAGTGAGTCATACCAGCGTCGTATTAAAGGAATGCGAGTTTAGAACATACTTGTGTGGAATGGTGGTAGGCAGCGGGATTACATAAAGGCATGGGAAAGGAATGCGAGAAAGAGGATGGGAAACTGGATGAGGTTCTGCCGCATTGCCCTTGCCGTGGTGCATAATAGTGACCAGAATAGGAGGAAATAGTTAATAACGTGGAAGGCCAGGGTTTTCTTCGTGAGGTAATATTTCTCCTGTGATGGCCCTTTCGTGTTAGAATCAGGGCTCGAATTCACATCAAACTTACAATTAAATCCCTGTAACTGCTTTGCAGGATGGAAAAAGAGTGCTTAAAAGAGAGATGATAAAGACGTAAGGAAATTCAGTTTCCCAAATAGGGCAATTGATCATTGGAATGCACTACCGAATGAAATAGTGTGCCAAAACAATTTTGAAATTTAAGTATATGAATGATAGAAGTGATTTAATACACGGGACAGTACGAGCTTGACTCATCTGTTAAGATACAGTTAGGTAAGAACAGGTACAGTTAGTTAGGTGTGTGTGTGTGAGAGAGAGAGAGAGAGAGAGAGAGAGTTAAAACACCCGTACTCACTTCACGAGCGAGGATGCAGATATCCCTCAGGGAATGAAAATTTCTAGAGTAAATAAATGAGAGTGGGGATAAAAATTACATGCGATAAGCTGCAATTCTGTTGAGAGTATAGGAGGGACCACTAGGGTATACCTTGTGAAAATGAGTGATGTAGATTGAATGGATTGGGCGTAGTGAAGTTTTCTGCAACAACAACAACAACAACGATAGCCTAAGCTCGAATTGCCTGTTACTTGTGATGTAGGTAAAATCAAATCTAGAGTCACGAAATGAATTGGATCGTTTGTGGATGTGAATCTCTTCCATGATCTGAGAAGTTTTCCTGAGTAAGTGATGAACTATTAGCGGTTTTAGGAATACTCTTATTATTGCTTTTTTTTTTTTTTTTTTTTTTTGACAACGTTAGGATAGTGATCTTCGATAATTATTTTTGCAGTGGAGTTTTCAGTTTACATAACTTCAGAGTGAGTTCTGTGGTGTAGCCAACTCTTGGGGTAGTTTTGTGTTGAGGCGAGTTCTGTGTAGGCGGGTTTTCCTTGAGTCGCACCCAACTCTAGGTAGGGCCCCTGCTGGCCCCATCTCTACCAAGAACGGTAACGCGCCATTGGAAGCTGACGTGAGGCATGGGTTGGCCACCAATTATAGGTTTATTTTGCAAAGCAGTAGCATTCACACACACTATCAGTTCTTGACTTTTTAACCCGTACACGGCAACTATAATCCTGGTTGACTCCTTTTGTAATACGTGACTGAGGTAGATTTGTGTGTGTGTGTGTATCTGACTCTGGGCATAGGCTTAACAACTCATTGCCTGTGGTCTAGCAGTCCTCCTGCGTACTGTACATCCTTCATCTGCCACCACTTTGGTGCTAACACCCACCTTCCTTATTGAATACATGTTATATCTGTCTCATACAGGACTAGTACACTGGTATTAACGGAGGTATTTTTACATGTCGGTGGGCTTTATGGTATGTTAGTAACGAAATTCAAATATTTAAACTGTTCCCTGCTCCTGCCAGGAATCGAACATGGGTTCACAAGTTCTGCAGGTGGCTTTTCTGCTGACTCGTCCACCAGCTTTTTTATCCAAACTAAGCATATGCACGTAATAAAAGAACGATTTAGAGGAAAGCATAAACGTTGTAGTTATGAAAATTAGTTTTTCAATACATCATCCTTTTTAAATATTGACAATGTGCATTAGCTCTGACTGTAGGCTGTAAATGTATAATGTCTATCTGTCTATTGCCAGATGCCTCAATCCCGTACGGGGTGGCCACAAACAAATGTAAGACATCCCAGGAGGGTCCTGAGACATCCTTTATCCAGGACTTTATGTCCAGGATGAAACCAATGCTTAGATTAACTGCTGGTCCCAACTTGCTTGTCATGGAAGTGTATGTAATTCGTTAAAGATAGATGCAGATATAACGAAAGCATAACAATCGAATACAACAATCAGTTCAAATGTTTGTATGTGATATATACTTGAGAAAAGTATGATCTGATTACGTCCCGGGGAAAGGTCATATTCAAACTTGGCGCGCGGTCTGGGTCCCGCCACTACTGCCATCTACCAGTTGGTCATTGTTTGGTTCGCAAGGAGGACATATTTATCATCTGAATTGTGCAAAGTGACGGGATTTTCATCTCCACGGACACCAGCGGGGCCCCTGAACCGCACCGTTGCTAGATCAAGGTACGGGGTGCGTGTTGTGAGGCTGTGGAGGGCGAGGGAGGGGAACAGGGATGATAAATAAGTAGGAAGTGGGGAGGACGTCGGGAGTGAGGCAGACCTGAGCGGCAAACTAGTCTCGTCGTCCTCCTCCGCGACGTGACTTTTCATACGACCCACGTAAATTTGGTTTAGCCTCAACAGTGTAGCATAGTAACTCCATTTTCATCAGCCATTCCTTATAATTCGTCTCCGGGCCCCGTGGACGCTGGGAGAAGCGTGTGATGGGTTGTATTTAAAAAGTTATGATTTTTATGTGGGAGCGCGTGTACATGCTGGAGTCAGGAGACCGTAAATACTGTGACATTGAGGCTCACTGACACCACCTCACCATCCAGCCATCACTTCCCTCTTGCATTTAGACATAGGTTGAACGTAGCGGCATGGCAGGTTCTGGGAGATTTGCTCGTAAAAGGTAGTCGAAATTTAAATGTTTTAAATTTGTCTATTAAATTCCAAGTTTTAAATACACGTAAACCAGTTTTTGTGTGTATTTGACAGAAAACTGTTACACATTTGCACCAATACATGAATGAAATTCATTACAAAAAACAGTTGGACTGGTTTCACTGAATGTGTGTACTTCATTGTATCAAATATTGAAGGCTGTGAATGTCGTGTTTGTATTTTTCAGGATTAATTTTCAGATAGATCTGCATAAGCTGGCAGATGCCCTCCCCCCTGCTTTTTAAAATTGAGAATTGTCATTTATGAATTGTTGGATTTGAATTACTGTGTTCAGCATATACTGTTGTCAATGTGCATCTTAAATTACAAGTAAAGTAGGAAGCACTGTGGTAGGCTAGTGAGAAACTGTACCTTCAGGGTTAAAAATGATAATGGAACAAATGAAGGGAACTTCAGAAGAGTTCAATCGAAGGTTTAAAAAAGATAATGAAAACTGAGTTTAGTTTAATACTAATGGGAAAACTGAACTTCTGAGCTGGCTTTCAGTCTTGAAATTTAGTATATACATTTGAAAAATCAACTAAGTTGTGATTTCCTTCATGGGTGTTTTAAGTGGGGAAGGGTACTGGTAGCTGAATGTCATTGATATCACTGGTACATAAGTCACACACAATGAAACCAGACATATCCAAGGAAGCCACATGCTTAGCTCTTAACCATTGCACATTGTGGCCCAAACTAGAGCAGTCAAATATTAATGATCCAGGTGTTCTTTGTTAACTCTGGCATTTCAAATCCAATACAGTACAGTATTGATATAGCCACATGGGTCATAACCTTGGCATAGTTTGGTCCTGACCTTGAAATTGCTTGAAGAATCATTTATGGACATTGCACAGATAGGCCTAATTGGACCTATCCTTTCCAAGAAAGCTGCCAGTACATATTTTGTTCAAACTTTAACTTCCTTCAGTTCTAAGTGGTGGTCTTCAATCCTGGCCTCAGTGTTCGTTGGTCTGAGAGCCATACTGTATTCCAGGTGTTACTTGAGATTTGGGAACACCTTTTCAATGGTAGTTTATTTTGCATAGGCTGTTTTGCATGTTTATCCCTATTGCTGTTCAGTATTTATTTGAATGGGGTTATGAGGGAGGTAAAAACTTGAGTGATGACATGGATGAGGATAGTAATGAATGGTGAAGAGTGTAGTATTGATAATCTGATACAGTATGCAGATGATGCTGGACTATTAATGAATAAGAACTTTGCAGAATGATAAGAGTTATGTAGATGACTAAATCTTGTGCCTTGATATGAGAGCCTTCTTCTTTGCTATCCTTGTCTTATTCTAGTCTGTCTATCTATCTATTGCCAGACGCCACAATCCCGTAAGGGGTGGCCATTCGACTCTAAGTTATTTGTTTTACAGGGAGGGGCACTAACCCTCCACCAAACCACTTGTTGACACGTAGGGAGCACGTATGGTTTGGTTATAAGGTTACCACCCAGCATTGTAAATGGTTTCTTGGCTTACAGGAAACCATTTGGCTTGTCACTCAATGTAAAGCCACCTGTAACGGAAAGAAAAGCAATAAGAAGTGATAGGAAAGATGGGAGAAATAGGAAGAGAGGAGGGCAAGTACAGAAAAAGAATGATAAAAGGCTAAGGAAGAAGTAGGCAGCACTACATCAAGTGAGTGGATGATGGTTGGTAGTACTGTAGTTAAATCACTCTTATTGGAGCTGCCTTTCATGGGCCAACTGCCCTCTTGCAGTTATCTTCAATTCTTGTGTTCTTATTTGTTGTAGATAATGGTAAAGTTATGGCCATTGAGAGAGAAAATGATTCAGTGTGATGTTCTTGTGAATGAAGAGAGACCTGAAATTGTGCAAGTTTAAGGACCTGGATGAAGTGATAGAAATAATAAGCACAGTACAGTACTGCTAATGTGCAAAGGAAATGAAAAGTGGGGCTGCCCAGGGAAGGAAAGTGGCTGGAGCTATGAAGACCTTGATAAGAACAGAAGTCTGCACATGGCGGCTGCAAGAGAATTACATAGAGGAGTAGTGCTCCAGTCAGATTGAGCCAGTGCAGGTTTATATCTAAGGGTTGGTTGGGGTTTACTGCTCATGTAATGCCACTCAGGGATGAGTGAGGCTGGTTACTCTCATCTTAAATGTCAGGACCAACTTGCCAAACCCAGGCTCCTACATGCCTCATGGGGCAACACTGGATTGAATGATGAATGAATTAGTACCCACATTAACATGGGTGTGAAACTGGTGTGGCCTGATAATAGAAAGGGCAGATTTGGTGTGAATAATGGATAGGATAAGAAAAACGGGTAATGTGATTCATAAGAAGAGAGGATAATTGCAGAAGGTCAGTTGGCCCATGCTAGGCAGCTCCTAAAAGAGTAACTAGACTACTAGAATGAGATAAGGATAACAGAGAAGAAGGCTCAACCCCACCTTCCAAACCCTCCAGCTGAAGCCGGCTGGAAAAGTCAGAAGGAACACCACGCAGTGTAGAAAACCTGGCGTAGACATTTTATAGGAAAGTGTGAAAGGAGAAAAGAGACCATCATGTGTAAGCTGAAGAGGAAAAAGAAAGAATTAGTACTGGTTATAAGATTTTTTTTTCCACCTCTTATTTGTCATATGCTTATCTAGCCTGTGCTTGAAAATCTCAGTGGATGGGGCAGCAACTATCAGTATATAACTGTACAATACTAGGTAGCTTCCATTTGTCTACTGTTTTACTGCCAAACTATTTTCTACCTATTTCCTTCCAAAAACAAAATTTACCTAGTTTTAAACCATTTTACACAAGTACTTCTGTTCTGCATGCTCACTTTAAGTACGGTAGCCTAAGGTACCGGTACCTTGCTAATATCCCTTATTTATTCTCTTCATCCATTTATACACCTTAATTAAGTCTTCTCTTACCCTACACCTTTCTAGAGAGTGCAAATTTATTCTTTTTATCTGTCTTTGATATGAAAGATTCTGAACATCATATATCATTTTTGTCATTCTATATATTTCCTACTGAATTTATATCCACTGACATGAAAGTTACACGGCGTAGTCTAAATTTGGCCTTACTAATGCTAGATAAAGCTGCAATATTACTTTTGATGTCCTCTTGCTCATGCTTTGCAAAATAAATCCTAGGACTCTGTTTGCTTTATTTCTTGCATTAATACTGTACGCTGTTGCCATGGTTTGAGGTCTTTACTAACCATAATTTGTAGATCTCTTTCACATTCTGATTAACTAATTTATTTATTATCTTAGTTGTATTTAGAATCCCCAGTGGTCTTGCCCTTGTTAAATACAGTACGGTACTTTACATTTCTCAACATTAAATTTCAGTTGTGTTGTTGGTGGGGACACCCATCGTCCACTTACTCAAAGCAGTGGTCCTTTATTTTAGGGTAACTCTGCATTGATTGATGTGCCATATAATTTCCTATAAACCAGGAAATCATTTAATAATCTGGGTGGTAACCTTATAACCTAACCAACATGTGTTCCCTACATACCAACAAGTGGGTTAGCAGAGGGTTAATATGCCTCCCAGATAAATAAACAACTAAATATACAAACAGCCTTGGAACGGGACGGGCAAACCTTTTTTTTTTTTTTTTTTTCGAGGAAGAAGGAACCAAAGGCCATGAGCCTGCAATAACAGTTCCGACCAAGTACAGTACTGGACAAAGGATATGATATACAGTAGATTGCAACATGGAATGTAAGGGGTGCTAATGATAGGTGATAGAGAAAGAGATTGCACAGGTGCTTGAGAGTGCAAAAGTGGACATACGTTAATTAACTGAGACTAAATGGAGATGTGAGAAAGGGAGGATGGATGGAGTACTGTATACTGTATATATGCACGGGAGTAGGTGAGAATGAAAGGGCAAAAGAGGGTGTATGTATTTTTGTGTGCAAGTGATGGAAGGAGAATATGAGAGAGTGTGGATCAGTTAGTTCAAGGATTGTGTGGGTAAGATTGAAAATAGGATTACAAACTTGTGCGAGTTTGTGTGGATGCGCCAATGCAAGATCGTACAAGCTGAGTGAAAGCAGAGTTCTGGACAAACATGAATGGAAAAGTTTGTGAGGAATGTGAGTGTTTTTGATTGGAGATATGAATGGAAAAGCAGGGAATGAGAAGGTGGATGGAGTAGGCCTAGATGATGAGTAGGGTGTGCCTGTAGAAGTGGATGAGAATGGCAATGCTCTAGTGGACATTTGTGCAGGGAGGGGGGTGGTGATAGCCAATACCCTCTTTAGGCACAGAATGATCCACAGGTACCGGATAGGCTATATGTGGCAAGTGATGAGAAGGATGGGTGGTAAACTGAATGAATGAAAGGCAATGACTGATTATGCGTGTGTGAATGACAGATTGAGAAGGTATGTAATGGATGCAAGCACATACAGAGGTTGGAGAAATGGACTTCCTGACAACCACTTGGTTGTGGTGAAAGTCAAGGTTCAAGGGCTGTGGAGGAATAGGAGGAAAGGGCAGGCTGAAGTACAGTAGTCCATACAAGGAGGGTAGAAAGGTTGCAAGAGGTTGGTTAAAAGTCAGAATATAAGAGGGAAGTGGAGGAGCGATTGGGTCAATATGATTTAGAGCAGATGGGGGGTGGTGGAATGTGTGTGTAAGATGTTTGCAGAAGAAATCTGTGCAGCATGTGAGGTTGTGTGTGGGATGAAGAGAAGAATGGGGGTGCAAGGAACAGCCTGGTGGAATTAAGAGGAGAGACAAGCTGTGGCACAAAGGAAGAAAGCATATAGTGAATGGATGGGAAGCAGAGGCATGGAGGAGGTTGAGAGATAGAAGAGTGAGTTATATGTAGAACAGTAGTGAGAGGTGAAAAGATTATTAAGAAAGTGGATGAGGAATTTGGAAGAAGTTTGAGTGTAATGTGGATGGAATGCAAGAAAATGTTCTGGAAGGAGGTAAAGAGACTTAGATCGGGCAATGAAGATGTTACCATAGTAGGGGAGTGAAAAATAAAAATGGTAGATTGATAGTGAAGAAGGGAGAAAAAGTGAGCAGATGGGGAAGCACTTTAAGGAATTGTTAACTACAGAGAATGAAAGTATTGCAAGTATAAGTGGCTGGAGAATAGGTGGTGGGGGGGGGTAGGTGAGATGGGAGGAAAAGATCAGTCGTTTCGTTTCGTTTTGTTTTGTTTTTAAAGGCTCCAACATGCTTGCATGTGTCGGCCTTGGTCACCTAATGGTGGCTCTCCACGCTGCACGATCCATTGCAGCCTCCCTGTTCAGTCCCTTAACCCTAAGGTCACACTTAATGACCTCGTCCCATGTCTTTCTCGGTCTACCCCTCACAACCCCACCCCCAATATCCCCTAAAACGCGGCTGTGTACGCGCGATCCCCCCCCTGTGGCGGGGTTGTAGCGGGGTCTGAGTACCTGTGGAAAAATATTTGCCAAAAATCATAGATTAACCCTAGAGCATTAAAATTTTTATGGCATATATTACTTACATTCAGCTATCTCCTGAGCCACATGTTGAGCCTTCGTTGACTACCAAAGGACTTGTGAAGACTTGCAAAGTTGGGTAACAAAGTCTTCACTCTCACACCTCCAGAAACCCGGTTTTCTTTCTACCACAGCCTCAGTCTGTCACAGTACACTTTATACAACAACGTAAAGGTAGTTAGGAATCCGTATTTGTACAATAAGCACTGAAAATAAGGCTAAAATCAACGGAGCGTACGACCGACATGCACTGTGGCGGCGGTTTTCCCATCACTCAACAAACATTTCCATTTTCACAGCTAAAAACATGTATACTACATTATTTTCAATCATATTACTTCCCAAAAGATCACCACGGCGCTTTTTATTCTGCCTGACGTCCGCCACTTTATTCTCGTTCCTGTCGGCCGCTTGCACTGACTGGGAAGAGCTAGAACTCGCCATAATCTCACTTTCAAAGCCTGCAGTAAACTGACACTAAACAGAGGCAAAAGCTAGTGTTACAACTGGGGAAACAAGCGTTTCCTAGTAGCATAAACTGCTTGTGAGAGGAGATCGCAGATTTACAGTTCTGAGCGCTCAGAGCGCTGCCGTGTATCACAGCCAGGCTGGCCGGGCCGTGGTAGGGGGGGTACGGGGGGAAAACGCGATATTTGGCAACAACTGAGGTCAGTAGTACAAAGGTAAAGTATGCTAGTTGTAGCTAGAGGATGGTGGTACTGATAGACAATACCAGCTGGAGCCTGCTTGCCCGCGGTTATTCAAAATATACTAAAATCACAAACGCGACGACCCGCCGTCCTGCCCTTATGGCCGAGCGTCGCAAACGCGACGATCAGCGTTTTAGGGGATATTAACACTTCTCACCTTCCTCACCCAATTATCATCCCCCATCCTCTCCACATGTCCAAACCACCTCAATCTACCTTTCCTCATCACAACACCAGTACACTCCAGTCCCATCCTACCTCTCAACTCTTCCATTGTAAACCCAACCCCTCTAGGCCTTGGACGCAGGGACGCACTGCACATCCACCTAATCATTGTCATTTCAGTACGTCTGAGCCGGCGAATGTCTTCCTCCTTCACTGCCCAGGTCTCACTACCATACAGCATTACACTCCTAACACATGCTGCATACAAAGACCCCTTAGCACGTAGGGAGAGCCCTCTCAATGTCAGGAGAGGCAAGAGTATTGGAAGCAGTGAAGAAAGTCAAAATGGGGAGAGCCCCAGGAATGGACTGGTTGATAATCGTGTACAAGTTGCATAAATGAGTAAAATTGTCACTCTTAATCATTGGAATATCACTCATATTTCTTTCCAATTTAATATTTATTAAAAAAAAGTCAACGTTGGAGATAATCGTACCTTGCGCGAAACATGCATCCTCACTGTGATGTCACAACCCATACCAGGGCCACAGTTGATTGCCACTCGCAACAATGTCTGGGAATCATACTTCAGTAAAGAGAAGATTTCTGTGATATTCAGCTGTTATTATCATGATAGGCATGGAAGACTTAGTGTGGTAGCTCTCGTAAAGATGAAGCATGGCATGTGTGCTTTATTGAAGAGTTTTGTTGGTTTTAGAGAGACTAGTAGTGACAGCAAACCTTGCGAGAACTAGGTACCTGTAGGACAACTCTGTAGCATGAAGATTTGATTTTATAATTCGTAATTAAGTGATCGATGAACTGAATCAGAATAAACATTGCTAGGTCCTGACTTCAGGGGCATATAGCCCTGAAATTAGGCAGTGATACATAGGGAAGATGTCACAAAGACCGAAATATTCCCGTGTTTTTTTCCTCCCACGTAGGCCTGACCGTAGACAGCTAGACCCCCGTGGAATATTTGGTTACCGGTATCTGATTTCTTGGTCTTATGTACGGTACTGGTGAGGTTTGAACTTCTTTTTAGTAACAGTTAGTCTGATCAGGAGAACAAGATTTTCACATCCCTTCCAATGACTCAAGCCAAAGTTAGGGTTGGTTTTGCTTGACAAGTGACTGGTTAGATCAAGCTGTATAGGTTAGGGTATTATAATTTTTATCACCAAAGATGTTCATACCCAGTCAAAAATTTGTTTAATTGACTATTAATAAAAATTGAGGATTCAAGACAAAAATTTGCTGAAGTTAGCAGAGGTGTTTCACCTCTAGCTTAACAAGTTGCCTTGACAGATGTCTGTTTTGTGTATATGTTGCTTTACAATGTAAATACTGTACATTTATTTGTGCTTTAAACCAATATTTACCGGTATGCAAAATGCAAGTCTGTCAAAGTGTGTTAATGATCTGGAGGTGAATTATCTGCTATTTTAGCACGTTTTAGCTCTGAAACCTGATTTTCCAATAATAGTCATATTAAACAAATTTTTAAACTTATTTCTTGCTGGAAGTGTGCTCTCATTCAGCCAGTCCCAAAGAAGGGTGACCATTCCCAACTCTAATTATCATCCAATTGCTTTAACATCCTGTGTCTCAAAAGTTTTCGTGTCTATTTTTAACATAAAAATTTTAAAGCATCTTTTCTGTCTCTTTCTGATCATCAATATGGGTTCTGTCAGGGATGCTCCACTGGCGATCTTCTCACTTACCTTTCACACCCCTGGTCATCTTCCTTTCGGGACTTTGGCGAAAGCTTTGCCATTGCACTTGAGATCTCAAAGACTTTCAGTCGAGTCTGGCATAAATCTTTAATTTCCAAACTGCCTTCTTACGGTTTCTTTCTTTCTATCTATGCCTTCATCTATAGCTTCCTTTCTAGTCATTCTGTAGCTGCTGTTGTAGACGGCCATCGTTCTTCTAGATTATCAACAGTGGTGTTCCTCAGGGCGCTGTCCTATCACCAACTCTCTTCCTTTTATTCATCAATGATTTTCTAAGCTGTACATCCAGTCCTATCCACTCGTATGCTGATGATTCCATCCTTCACCTTTCCATTCGGTTTCGGCAATGTCCTCAGGGCGCTGTCCTATCACCAACTCTCTTCCTTTTATTCATCAGTGATCTTCTAAGCTGTACATCTAGTCCTATCCACTCGTATGCTGATGATTCCATCCTTCACCTTTCCATTCAGTTTCGGCAACGTCCATCTCAGCATTTACTTCAACAAATAAAGGATGAGGCTAGGGCACACCTAATGTCTGACTTGGCTCGTATCTCTGACTAGGATAAAAATGAACTTGTTTTTAATGCGTCAAAGACTCAGTTTTTACACTTATCAACCCGTCAAAATCTTCCACAGGAGTACCCACTAATGTTTAATAATATCCAGCTCAATCCTGCATCATCCTTGAACATGCTTGGAGTTTCATTCACTCAGGACTTATCTTGGAAAAATCATATTGCATCTCGTAAAATCTGTTTCCAAGAGATTAAGTGTGCCAAGCCGACTCTGTGCCTTCTTTACCCCTGCACAGTTGTTGACTTTATACACGGATTTTATTCGCCCCTGTTTAGAGTACAACTCTCATGTGGGGAGGCTCCCCACATACAGCTCTTCTCAGTAGGGTGGTCGTAGGCTATTTGTCTCATCAACACTCCTCCTCGTATTGGCTCCCTTCAACCTCTGTCTCTTCACCACACTGTTGCCTCTTTATCTCTTTTCTATCGCTGCTTCTATGGTCACTGCTCCTCTGAACTGTCTGCTTGCATCCCTCCACCTCTATGATGGGCGCGTAGCACCCGTCTAGCAACAAACTCTCATCCCTTTTCTGTCCAACTCTATGCAAGAGTTAACCGTTACTCCCAGTCCTTCATTTATGCAGCAGGTAAACTCTGGATCTGTCTCCCTCTGTCTGTATTTCCTACTACCAATGATCTCCAGTCTTTCAAACGCAGTGTGTCCAGGCATCTCAAAATGAGTGGATCTTGAATTTGGCTCTCTTGTATTGTTTTGTTTTTTTCTTGGAAGGGGCATTTTGTGAGCTCAGCCTTTGGTTCCTTCTTCCTTGCATTAGAAAAAAAAAAATAGCTGTGCATATGGTGATAAAAATTCTAATATTTTCCATTTAAAATTGTTGATTTGGTAAGCGACCTCTGATCTGGTACTGTATTTCCTCGCACCGCTTCGCAGCAGTAGGAGTTCAGAGTTGCCAGTTGTGATGGCTTACTCCTGACTCTCTGCTCATGAAACAGTGATAGATCTTTTTTCTGTTGAGATTCTAATTGTGTTCTTGCACACTGGAACAAAGCGCCAGTGGTGGTTATTTGCTGACTTGGCCATGGCGAAGCAGAGCTTGGCTAATCAGCAGAACTACAATCACACAAGTTAGCTGGGGATCACAGTCATGTTTTGTCTCCAGGTTTGGCGGCCTACTGTATGACGTCACAGCCACTCGAGGCTCATGCTGCAGTCAACCTCTTTTTGAGCAACTTTGTAGGCTTATATCTCCAAATTTTTACTTTGATTTGTCAGATAAATTATATCATAGGATAATTCAGTACAGTCATTTATCACCCAGATAAATTGTTTACTTAAAAAAAAATAATAATAAATGACCATCAATTGTGGTAGGTGGAGGCGTCCATCATCCACTCACTTGATGTAGTGCTGCCTACTTCTTCCTAAGCCTTTATCATTCTTTTTCAATGCCTGCCCTCCTCTCTCCCTATTTCTCCCATCTTTCCTGTCATTTCTTATTTCTTTTCTTTCCCTTACAGGTGGCTTTACATTAAGTGACAAGCCAAATGGTTTCCTCTCAGCCAAGAAACTATCTACAGTGCTGGGTGGTAACCATATAACCAAACCACACGTGCTCCCTACCTGTCAGCAAGTGGGTTGGTGGAGGGTTAGTGCCCCTCCCCATAAAATCCCTTACGGGATTATGGCATCTGGCAATAGATAGGTAGATAGACATTAACTAGTCCAGTGATGGAGTGTGTGGTGAAATGCTGAAGCGTGTGGGAGAGATAGTACGGTAGTAGAATGGCTATGAAAGATGTGCAGATTGCCCTGGGAGGAAGGTAGAGTCCCAGAGGAATGGAAGTGAAGTGTAATTATTCTCCAGTACAAAGAAAAACGGGAAAAAGGAGTGTGTGGTATTCATAGGGGCATTTGCCTACTTAGTGTAATAGGAAAAGAAGGCTATATGGTAGGCTGCATATTGACAGAGTTTGGGAAGTAACAGGAATTAGTTGAAGAAAAATTGGGAGGTTTTAGGAAGGGAGGACATTGTGTAAATAAGATATTCATCCTTAGGTTTGTACTGGAAACATTTCTAGTGAAGGGAAAAAAGTTGTATACAGCCTTTATGGACTTGGAGAAAGCATGACAGAGTGAATAGACAAGGAATGTAGAAAGCTTAAGAATAGCTGTATGGAATAAATGGGAAGTTGTTGAATCCTGTGAAGAGTACAGTAATACCTCGATATATGATACCCCTAGATATTATGGCCTGGCTTAACGATGGGTGTAGAAATTCCACCATGCCCCGCCTAACAATGGCCAAACCCCGGTTTAACGATGGGTTTTGATTTTTTTTACTGATTTTGATAGTATTTTAGACTAAAATTGTGTGTTTAAGTTGATTTATAAACAGTTTTTAGACTTTGATTAATGTGTTTTAGCCATAGGTGGGGTGAACATTGTCATTTTGGGGTACAGTTTACTAAGTTTGATTTTTTTAAAGACTTATATTTGACGATTTCCAGATTCTATTTGTTGGTTTTTGTGAGTTATTTACAGGTGTTAGGCTTAGGTAAGCTTCTTTACAGCTATTAGGTCATTTAGATTGGCTTTAAACTTGTTTTTGGGCTCATTTGGGTGAGTATTGGACTTGGTTGGGGGGGAAACCCAAGGCCAAGAAACACATCCCATTATTTTACATGTTAAAACTACCCAGATATATGAAACCTTGCCTATTTTATCGATGGGTTTTTACGTAACCAATTGCATTGGTAAACTGGGGTATACCTGCATGTATTAGGGTGCTAAGGCTGCAGTTCATGTGGATAGTGAACTGAGTGAATTTTTCTGTCTGAATGTTTGATTGAAACAGGGATGTGTCCTGCCTCCATGGTTGTTCTATCTGTATCTATATATACGGTACTGTAGATGGGATTATAAAAGAGATACAAGGTAGGGCGGTGGATGTTGGAGTGGCCTTAATGAGTGAGGGAAGCATTTGGAAACTTCCTGTTCTGTTGTTTGCAGATGATACTGTATTGTTAAGTGAAGATGAAGGGGAGCTGCAAGTCTTGGTGAGCGAGTTTGGGAGTATGTTTAAGAAACAGAATCTAAAAATGAATGTAGGGAAGAGTTAAGTCATGGTCTTCGAGAGAAATGAAGTCTTTGAATGTACAGTGAGGTTGGATGATAAGGAAATGGAAAATATGAGTGCATTTAAGTACTTGCATAGTGTGATGAGTAAGGATGGAAGTTTGGAGGGTAAAGTGCTTGAAAGAGTACAGCAAGGAAGAAGGGTTGCTGGTTCTTTGAAAGCAGTGATAAGAAATTGGGAAGTGAGCATGGAAGTACTGTATAGTACTCCTTCCAAGATCTGATGTAATAGGGCCAAAGGCATATCTGGGACTTGGTTTTGTCTGGGAATTGGGAAAAATGCCCCTGGACAGGTACTTATAGACCCCAACCCAGCCTGATTTGAAAGTCACCTAAATAACTCCCTACCGGACATGCACAGCACCTATTTAACCCGCCGCGTGCCAGTGCTGTTTTAAAAAGGTCTGACATAATTCCGCGGCAAGTGCCAGTGCCGTTTTAAAACGGTTTAAAATAAAAATATTCACTGTGACCGCATTTTTCAAGATTCGGGGGTAAAAACTGGCAGGCATGTAAGGTAACTGTTCCTCTATCATCCCCCAGGCTGTCAAGGCCATACTCACTCACTTCCCCCCTCACGCATTCTCTGCCTTACTCTGCCTGTGTGCCTCACCCAGTGCAGTACATAGTGAAGGCATTTTGTAAATATTTTCATGTTAGATGAAGTTGTAAATATTTTCTTGTAAGTGTAAGGACTATATAGTGAAGTCAAGTTGTAAATACCTTCTTGTAAGTGCCAGGACTTTACATAATGAAGTCAGATTGTACCTATCTTCAAGCAAGTGTAAGATAATGCATTCGCAGTGAGAAAGACACGCAAGTTGTGATAGATGCTGAAGTAATAAGTAATCAGAAAAGTGTACTGAACATTGCTATACCTTCCCAGCATAAATACTTGAGTATACCTTACATAGAAAATGGCTTTCTCACATACGTGGTCAGCGTGAGAGAGCAGCTATATCTCTACACGAGCATGCAGGACTTAATAAAACTGATTTCCGACCCTCGGTACATCAAAATCTATCATGTTAGCCCCCCCAAAAAAAAGGTTGAAAACTGGCTGGCACTGGGATGACCCATAGGGCTAAAAATAGCTGGCATGTGGTGGGCGAAGACTCTGTTCACACAAATAAGGGACAGAAACCATAAAATAAATGAAAAGGAACCAGAAAATGAAAAATCAAGTGAGTATGGAAAATATTTAGCAGTGTACAGGGTACCTGGTACTTATGACACATCCGTGACCGTCGCTAAGATTAACCTGCCTCCTTTATGGCTCTGACAGTGGTGAAGGTGCACTTGAAGCACGTACAGCAATCCAGTGTTCCGCTGCATTTATTCATTTGCACTGTGGTTTATAATTGTTTAACACTGCACATCCTGTTTTTACTTGCACACACCAGTTGCAATATGCCAGTGTTGCACTCTGCACTTAATCCTTTGCACTCTGAATTCTAATTTCTTAACACTGCACAACACTGTAAATTCACAACATGCCAGTGTTGCACTTTGCACTTAATCCTCTGCACTCAGAATTCTAACTTCTTAACACTGCACAACACTTGTAAATTCCCATGTGGTCTAGTGGCGAGGTATTGCAGTTCATTGCCTGTTTATTCACAAAAGCGATCATGCTGGCAGTCATGGTGATGAGCGTGCAGTCACGATGGTAGGTAGGCGGTAACTGGTGAGGATGCAGGGGCGCTTTAGCAGACGTCGCCGTAACTACGTGCCAAAACACAGCTGTTCTTCACCGTTAGGCAAATTTAGGGTAGGGATGAACACCGGCTCCCCCCCCCAAGCCCAAAATGTCCGGGACTTGGGCGTCCGGGTCTTAATCCGCTGCATCCCATTGATGTATGGGTACGTCTCCACGTTTTGTCATGGTGACACCCGATGGCATACCCATACGTTTTGCAGTTGCGAGGTCTGTCATTTGCACGTTTTTCAAATTTCGTGTGTGATTTTTGGTAAGTATACGCAGGACACCTTCCTCTACCTGAGGCCAGGCGGGGACAATGCCTTACCTTGTGTGACCCCCCTCCCCATACACCATTGTCTCGGCAACTCGCCTGTCACCAGTGACCTGGCCAGTAAAGGCATGTTGCACCACGGTACAAAATTCAAGGCGAGAGTGATTCCCCAATTGATGAGAATGTGGAGGACAAAGTTTATGTGGCTCCAGAGGAAGAAACGAGCTGAAGTGATGAGGAGGCAACGTCGCCAAATAAGATACGATATGTTGATGTGTTTGGTGAGTGAAACAATGCTTATATCACCCATATAATTGCGTGAAGACCAATACTACATATAAATTTGTACAGAATAAATAAATATCTACCTGTTCTTAGTGGTTTGGAATAGTTACCCCTCCCATAGAAAACGTCTCCTCAGGAGCGTGGCTCGATAGAAGACGTTACCAGGTGAGGGGAAGGTCACCTGTTCAGACCGCTTCTAAGATCAGGTGAGCAATTTCTCTCAGAATTTTTGATGTTTCTCATAAAAAGCGGAGGTTTTAACCCCCCCCCCCCAAAAAAAAAAAAAAAATAAATAAATAAATAAATAAATAAATAAAATCTGTTGGGATTGGGGGTCATTGGTGAAAAATCTGCCGGGACGTGGCGGGTTAAAGGGATTACTGTAAAAAAGTTGCTGCATGATAGTATTGTGATGCCAACTCTAATATATGGAAGTGAAGCTTGGACCTTGTTGGAAGGACAGAAGTCAAGAAAGAGCAGTGGAAATGGGTTATTGAGAGGAGCATGCAGAGTTACATGAGAGACAGATTCACTTGTGGAAGAGAAGGAGTGTTGTGATGTGGATGTGGATGTGACAAAAAGTGTTAGGAGAAGTACATTGAGGTGGTTTGGCCGTGTGGAGAGGACGGAGAGCGAGAGACTAACGAGGAGAATGTATGTGAGTGAGGTGGAGGGGGGGAGGGTTAGATGGAGGGATGGAATGGAGAGGTATATGAGAGGAGGGTGTGAGCTGGGGGAAGGGCAGTGCAATGGCAGGGGACAGGGCATCATGGAGGTGATTTTTTTTGTGGCCACCCCTTACAGGATTAAGGCATCTGGCAACAGATATGTAAATAAAAATTCCATTTACCAATTTGTAGACCATTTGGACAATATATTGAGGTCTTCTTGTAAGTTAAGGCAATCGTCAGTTGAGTTAATGATAGTTATGTCCTATTTTGTTGTCATTGGCAATTTTGCCAATACTACTAGTGATTCCTAAGTCTTGCTCATTTACATATACCAGTACGGTGTAAAAAATAATAAGGGACCAAGTACTGATCCCTGTGGCCAGGGTTGGTGATTTTTTTAAAATAAAAAATTAGATACCGGTATATTTTTAATTTATTTGATTTTTTGTATATATTTGCTTTTTTTTTGTTTATTATATAGCAAATATTTCAAAAGCAGTATACTGAATACTGTTAACTTTATGTCCTGTCTATTCACTGATGGTACAGGCTGAAAGCCACTGCCCAGAATCCAGATACCCTGTACATACCTGCCCAAGTCCTGTCTGTATACTGTTGGTTAAGGCTGAGTTGCCAATGGTAATCAAGACAGTATATTCCAAAGCTGATTATATTACCACACAGAAAAATCTTAAGGTGCTATTATTATGACATGGCCTGAAGTGACAAAGCATAGCCTACCTAGTCTTATGGCTTTGGTTTTTGAAATATAAACTGCAAAGTTAGGACAAACTCCTGAGAAATTGGAGAAAGTTTTGGCCTGACCTACACTAGTCATTGCACAGTATTAGCTGCGTTATCCATCCATCCATCATTCAGTCCTACATTGCCCCATGAGGAGCGTAGGAGCCCGGGGCTTGGCAGTTGGTCCCGACATTTAAGATGAGAGTGACCAGCCTCACTCATCCCTGAGTGGCATTACATGAGCAATCAACCCCAACCACCCCTTGGATAAAAACCTTCACCGACTCAATCCGATTGGAGCGCAATAATTACCCACTAAACCACCAGGCACCAAAATTTGGTTATATGGTTACCACCCAGCATAGTAAATGGTTTCCTGGTGTACAGGAAACCATTTGGCTTGTCATTCAGTGTAGAGTCTCCCACAGGCAGAAGGAATAGTAAAGAATGAAGGAAAGATAGACAGAAGGAGTGTAAAGTTACCCATAGGCAGAAGGACAAGGAAAGAATGAAGGAAAGGAACACAGAAGGAGAGGAAAGGGCAGACACCCGACAGCAGCGCTACATCAAGTGAGTGAAAGGTGAGCGCCCCCATTTACCACAAATTAGCTACCGGTACATTATATTGATATATTTCCAAGTTTTGATTAATGGCTCATTATTTCAGATGTACAAATAATTACAATACTTAGTTACACAAATGTAAAAATATTTTTTGCCTTACAATGTAGCAGTTTCTAATGGCACCATTCTCCAAAATCTGCTGACTTATTGTGTGATAACTTATTGCTTAACCCCTAAAGACCTATACCACTTGTTTTGTTGCCATGGGCATATGCCACACTGACATTTCATGCCTAGGGAACACTTCACATTGACATTAGTTATGTATATATAATTTCGCCCATGGGGGATTGGTAACTCTTTTGCATCTTTGACGAACGATTGTGTGATAACCATTTGGTCAGTCTGGCTGAAAGATACATTTTCAGGTGTGTAAATTCAGTCTCTTGAAATGTGGAAGAAAAATTTTTACCTTGGTGGAAGTCGAAAAATCGACTCTGTTTTGCGCCTGGAGGGACAGACCTGCTGCATGAATTGCGTACTTTAAGGGTTAAGTGTCTGAATAAGTGAATGCCAACACAAAGTTATACACAACTTTTATAAACTTTCAGATTTTGTTTTTGTTAACTTTTTGATAAAAAAATAAAAAAATAAAAATCTATCTATCTATCTATCTATTGCTAGATGCCACAATCCCGTAAGGGGTGACCATTTGACTTTGAGTTATTTGTTTTATGGGGAGGGGCACTAACTCTCCACCAAACCGCTTGTTGATGCGTAGGGAGCACGTATGGTTTGGTTGTATGGTTACCACCCAGGGTTGTAAATGGTTTCTTGGCGTACAGGAAACCATTTGGCTTGTCACTCAGTGTAAAGCCACCTGTAAAGGAAAGAAAAGCAATAAGAAGTGACAGGAAAGATGGGAGAAATAGGAAGAGAGGAGGGCAGGCACAGAAAAAGAGTGATAAAGGCTAAGGAAGAAGTAGGCAGCACTACATCGTGAGTGGATGATGGTTGCCACCACCTACCACACAGGCTGATTTTTTTATTTATTTATTTATTTATTATTATTTTTTTTTTTTCAAGGAAAAAAAATCAATGATTAAATCAGTCTGATTTAATCATTGCCAACCATGCCTGTAGCACATGTTAGTTACGAGTACTAATCCCTAATCTGACTTAGTACCGTGCTATTTATTAAAACTCTGCTTTCGTCTCCTTATCCAGGATTCTATTCATTTTAACAAATCACTGTCTATATTGTGTGCTCAAATCTTTCTAACTAGCCATTTGTGTGGGACCCTATCAAAAGCTTTACTGAAGTCCAGATAAATACTGATAGTATCGTTAGCTTTATCGATATCCACCATCTCATAGACCTCCAAGAAGAATGACAAGAAGTTTGTGAAGGTCATCCTTGCCTGACTGCATGTTGACTTTCATTTATGAGATTAAATCTTTCTGTGTGCTCTCTAATACAGTAATCACTCCAATATCCGGATCAATAGAGCCATCGGTAGGTTCGGATATTGGTTTTGTCCGGATATTGGGCCCCAGCTTATGGACTTGTACTTACGGACCCTAACACAGAGAAACACCTATACAACTCCCTCCGGACATGCATAGCACCTATTTAACACCCAAATCACACCAATAAGGCACATAAATGACTGAAATAAATGCAATAGACACATAAAATGTGGGTTTAGAAGTATGTTCATACATTAATAAACATTCTGGTACTTATGGACTCTAACCGAACCTAACCTAACCGAACCTAACCGAACTCTGAAAAACACATTCCTACTGCACATGCATGAGGTAAGTTTAGTATGGAAAGAAGTACAGTATGACACTTTCTGGTAAGTATAGTATGGGAAAAAATACAATATGAAACATTCTGGTAAATATAGTATGGAAAATAGTACAACATGAAACATTTTGGCTACTTACAGCAAGTCCCTGGCCACCTCGATGAATAACCGCCTCCTCTCGGACTCTGACAGTAAGAACGATTTCCTGAAGCACTTGCACTACACTCTTCCTGAAGTCTTGCACTGAACTTAGTCACTAACACACAGAAGTCCGTTCTTTTCACAGTGTTCACTTTAGTCAACACCACTCTCTTCCTTTTCTCAGGAGGCGGGGCCATCATCACACACACTAAGAGTAGGGCAGAGAGCAGCAGGAGGCCTTGCAGCAAGTACGGCACCACCACAAAAGCGAGCACGTGGGCAGCCATGACGAAGAGCGTAGGTCTTGTCGCGGTGAGAGACAGGCGGGAAGTGGGGAGGATGCAGCGGCGCTCTATCGGACGTCGGAGGAATGACGAACCAAAACAATGCTCTCACGCGGCGCGCGCGGCAAGTTCAAATTACGGACGGCAAAAAATCGATTTTTTTTCCAATTTTTTTGGATTTTCGGACCATTTTGGGAATGTTTGATCCCAGGACGATAAGGTTCGGTTAGTGGGGATGTTCGGTTATTGGGCGTCCGGATATTAGAGGGATTACTGTATTATGTATTGCTAAAATAGACTCTAGCATTTTTCCTACTCTTGACATTACTTATTGGAGCTGATTTATCACCCATTCTAAAAATGGGTATGACGTTTGTGGTTTTCCACACCTCTGGAACTTATGAATTTTATGTATCATTAAATAACATTATAAGTGGCTGATGTAATTATTCCTTGGTTTCCTTTATAATTTTTGCTTATAGGTCTACAGTAACCCCTCTGTTATTTGGACAGCCATTATCCAAACATTGTGATCTGGCTGTTGGAAGCCATTACTTATACATATTTCCATTTTATCTGGACAAAATGCTTTCTTCTGGGTGGAAATTATGGTCACACAAACATTTCCACCTGGCCGGGCGAGAACAACCCTGTGGCGCAGCCCTGTCCGGTTGGGTTGTTTATCCAGCGTTACTAGAGACCCCCTTGGTTGTTCTCAGTTCCCATATGGCAACTGTTTAGTGAAGAGCTCTTCTGGGACAGTTATAGCAGCACACATAGTGGTTTTTGTGGTTGTTCCTTACCTGCTTCAGGCCTTGTTATTCCTTGCATGCCTCTTCCTAGGGTGTGTGATGATGGCCGCTTCACCAGGGAAAAGGAAAAGGGTAATGTTGACTCCGGAGAAGTGGGAAATCTTGGGTAAGATTGATGCAGGATGGTTGTTTTCCCACATCTTAAAGGAGTATGACCTGGTCCTGTCAACCATACAGAACATCAGGGAAGCCCGTGACCCAGTACACAGCCGACCAGTGAGAAGAACAGACGAAGTACTGAACAGAAGGCTGTGAGCTTGCTCTGGCGTGCCAATGTTGACCGTTCGACATTGATCTGGTACCGTACTGTTATCAATGGGCTTCAGGCGTGCTAGTGTGGGACACCAAGTTCAAGGCCACTGCCAAGAAGTTCGCCCACCTTCACAACATCCCTGAGTTCAGGGCATCCAAAGGTTGATTGTTTACAGTAGGTTCAAGCTTCGACCTGGCCTTAGAAAAAGACCCACAGCAAATCTTTGGATGCTAATGAGGAGGGAGTGGAGGAATTTTGTCCAAATTTACTAGTACAGTATTGACTGAGAAGGAGGGCCATGCTATCGGTCAAGTCAATAATGCTGACGAAATCGGCCTCTTCTACCACTCTGTGCCCACAACACCCTGGTAGATGAGAAGGAGAAGCATGTGCCTGGTGACAAGTTGTCCAAGTAGCATGTATCTGCTTTGTGCTGTGCTAATGCTAACAGGACACACGGTCTGAAGCCCATTATTGTTGAATCGGCAAAGCAGCCTCATTGCCTTCATGGGCTAATGGATGTCCTTCCTGTTGTGCGGTACCATTCTGTGAAGGCTTGGTTTACCTCCAAGATCTTTACAGATTGGTTCCATAGGCATTTTGTCAAAGAGGTCATCTGTTATCAAATGGAGGAACTTGAAGTGCTTCGTGACCAGGTAAAGGCAGTTTTTCTCTCGGACAATGCCTCTGCACATTCCTCCGAGAAGGAATTGGTTGCAGATGATGGTTGCATTAGGCGCATATTTTTGTCATCTAATACTACTCCTCTGAGTCAACCAGTGAAACAGGATGTTATTGTGGCCACGAAGAGGTTGTACTGACGAAGGTTCCTGGACGAGGTGATGGTTGTTCTCGAGGACGAGGACAACCAGATTCGTGGTCTGGACAAACAAGGGCAGAGGACACCGGAAAACCTGTGGTGCTAGCTACAACCTCAAGTCTGCAGTGTACAACTGGGTGAGTGCATGGAAGGAAGTCTGCATCAAAACCTTTGAAAGTGGTTGGTCTCGTCTCCTTCAGGGACATGAAAGCAGACACAACTTTGTGGACTTTGATGTGGACAACTTTCACACTTGCCATTGTAATGCAGGTGAGGCTGTCAATGTTAATGATATGCAGGAGTGGTTAGATTAGCATGGGGGTGATTCTGGCTTTCAGGTTGTCTGGTATCGAGATCACCACTTCTGTTACAGCTGCCCAGCGAGAAGAGAGCGACGAGGATGTTTCTGACGACCCGGAGAATGCAGTACTCCAGCCATCCTCTGTCTGAGCACATTCCAGGAACACCTTGAGCAGGTGTTTGAGCATGCCAAGCACCCAGATTGTGACAGAGTTGCTGCCTCTTTGCCTTGTGGAGGATCTGCATTCTGTGGGGCAGAGTGTCATCCGACGCCTGAATCGTCACTACTGTCGCCAGTCCATGATTGTCTCCTTTTCCATGCCTCTAACCCCTGCCCAGTCCACCCCTTCTCTGCCACCATCACAGCGTCGAACCATGCCTTCAGTGACGAAACTGCAACCTAGCATGTCGGCAGCCATAGTGTCTCCCCTGGACGTGAGTTTGTGGCTGTCTTCAGAGTCACCTGAAGTAGGCAGTCTTTCACCATGTCTCACAGTCACTCCCCTGGGCTGACTGCTGGAGATCCTCCTTGATTCTGACCTAAACTAAGCTCTTCAGGGTATGCAGCTAGACATCATGGGATGTACTGTGCAGTGCAACAGCTTTGCTAGCTGCAGCACAACAGTCAGAATCAAGGAGCTAGCAGGTTATTCAGCACAATGCCCTGAGAGGAATTGTGAGTGTTGACGATTTTTTTCAAGCTTGCTGTACTGTACCATGATTTTATTCTATTTTATCATGATTTTATTCCATTTTGCCATTGTGTTTTGTGTGCCCACTGCATTTTTCTTTTGTAGCTGTTTTTTTCATGTTATTTCATGTCACTGCAGGGTATGGCCCTGCAGTGGTGATTGCTTATCTGTGGTTGATGGGTCTGCTTGGTCATAGTAATTGCTTGGCTGTGGTTTATAGGTATGCTTAACCAGATAGAGTACAGTAGTGTTAAACAACAGGAACAAGTGTTGTACAATGTACTGTAGTGGCCTTTTACACTGGCACTCAAAGTTAGGTTATGTACAAAGTGGGGCCAGGGGAGAAATCCACTATCTGGATGGAGCCATTACCCGGACATGCCTTTGGCTTTATTATGTCGGGTAATCAAAGGATTACTGTATGTAGTCCGGACCTGGTGATTTTTGAGGTTTTAACATTCAGTACGTCTTCCTTACTAATGGTTATTTTATCATGAATATTGTCCATATTATCATTGGAAATATTTGCTGCTTGAGGGACCAGGTCTTTATTTTCCTTGATAAACACAGTACTAATACGAAATACTGTACCTTAATTATTTATGATAAAGCACATTTCTTTGGTCATGTGGAGAGGCTGGAGAGCGACTGACAAGGAGAATGTATGTGAGTGAGGTGGAAGGGGGGAGGCCAAGGATGAGGTGAAGAGATGGAGTGGAGAGGTAGATGAGAGAGGAGGGTGTGAGCTGGGAGCAGGGCAGTGAAATGGCCGGGGACAGGGCGACATGGAGGCAATTTGTTTGTGGCCACCCCTTACAGGATTAAGGCATCTGGCAATAAATAGATTGACATTTATCTTCATTGGTGATGTTACCTGATACTGTTCTGAGATGTCCTATCCTATGTTTATTTTCTGTATGGAGTTTTCTTTCAGTTCTCCTAGCAACTTTAATTTCATAACCTCGCTTTGCATTTACCTCTTTATTTTCCTATTTAAAATCGCATCAGCCTACTGGTTATGTCAGTGTTCTTCCCCACTTTTTATTTTTCTGTACTGGAATATTATTCCTTTCCTTTGGCCTACAAGAGATTTTAATCTGAAGGGATTTATCTACCTTGGCCTCTGTGTATTATGTTTACCAACTCAATTCACACTGACCTAATGGATGCATGGTACCAGACCTGTCAAGTGAACTACACTCCTACCTATATCCTGTCACCCACCTATGACCTGAGCTTCCCCAGTGACCTGGCACATAGCCCCATCCATTTCCTGCCCCTCACCTATGATGTGAGGTTCCCCACTGACCTTACTCTCCCGAAAGTAACGAGGCGTCCCATGGAATATGGTTGTAAAATAAGCTCTTTTTCCATCATATGGTAAATAAGTCCATAGACAAGAGTGCATGCTTAGATTGATGCTGGTATCAAATGGAGAGAATTGGTACAAATAAGATGAGTTTGAAGGTGGGAGGAGGCTTGGTAGGCCAGTTAAGAAGTTAAATGGATATGGTAAATGATTGTGTGACAAATATAGGTAGGCTCTGGAGGCTCATGTGGCTAGGGGATTGACAAAGATTGAGCTGGTTAAATGAGTTTTGTATGGAGGAGTGCATGACTAGGGATTAGCACTTATTTTTTTTTTGTTTCAGAAGCTTTACGGTATGTGCAAAGGTGTCCGTGTGAGGTGCAGCCAAGATTCCAGGGGCTTCAGTGAGAGAATGAGTGTATGGCCCATTTCATTGGGCATGCTGTTATTAAGTTCTCGTAGTAGCATATTCTTTCCTTTTCCTCATTTTTTTTTTTTTTTTTTTTTTTTTTGTTATTTTTATTTTTTTTTTACCCAACCTTACCCCATGTGCAATGGGAAAAAGAGGCAGAATGATGATTATCCTGTTACACACTAGTGAGGCAGACTGCTTAGTAGCTATTGAATATATGCCATATGATACCAGTAAATTTTCTAGAAGAGAATATGTAGTTGTAATTTCTACCACTGCACTGCATGGCAGTTGTGCTAGTCTTTTGCTGTTTTTCATTAATTGTTAATGTCATGGAAACAACACGTGTGATTTTCGTCAGTTTATTGCCTCAAGTTATAGGTAATGTCCGGTATATGTATGAGGAAATTATGTTGTGAAAACAGAGTTGCGCACAAAATACTGTAATAACTTCACTGATATATGAGAAAACATGATAGTGCAGGTACCCCATGCTTTAGGGCAGTTGCACTGAGCTGTTATATTTTTAGGAGTGTTTTCGTGCATGAACGCTGTTTACCAATGGCATTTAACCTGCTTTCTGCCAGAGTCGTTTATAACTGGCCATGCCCTTTGCCATGGGCATTGCCAGACCAATTCATAAACAGCATAGGATTTTTTAAAAATCACCAAAAATTGAAATATTGGGAGACGCGTCAAGTTTTGAATGTGGTGCGTCACGGGAGACCACCATGAGTCACCCAAAGTGTGCACCACGCACGCACACTGCCGCTGCATTAGGTCAACTTTGACCATGTATAAAAATAATCAGCAAAAATTGTAATATTGAGAGAGGCTGGAAATATTTACCAGGCTTAAAGTTTTGAATGTGGCACTTCATGGAAGACCACTGTGAGTCACCCAGAGTGTGTACCGTGCACATGCACTGCTCCTGCATCAGGTCAGGTTTGACCCCACATTGTAAAAAAATTTGGCAAAAATTGCACATTACTTTGCCCGAGAACAGTGGTCACATGCTCCTAGGACATGTTGGGAGCATCACCAGGGCATGTACAGTAATACTCTGATATACGATACCCCTAGATGCGATACCCCGGCTTAATGATGGGGGCGGAAATAGCGCCATAGTCCACCTGACGATGGCCAAACCCCGGTTTAATTATGGTTTTGATTTTTTTACCGGTTCTGATGATACGTTAGACTAAAATTGTGTGTTTAGGTTGATTTATAAACAGTTTTTAGACTTAGATTAATGTGTTTTAGCCATAGGTGGTGTGAACATTGTCATTTTGGGGTACAGTTTACTAAGTTTGATTTTTTCAAGACTTATATTTAACAATTTTCAGATTTTATTTGTTGGTTTTAGTGAGTTATTTACAAGTGTTAGGCCATTTAGATTGGCTTTAAACTTGTTTTTGGGCTCATTTGGTGGGTTTTGGACTTGGTTGGGGGGAAACCCAAGTCTGAAAAATGCATCCCATTACTTCTTAAAACTACCCCAATATGCAGAACCCTGCCTAATGATGGGTTTTTACCCAACCAATTGCATTCTTTAACCTGGGGTGTGCCTGTACTTTGGTATACCATGGCCCAAAACCTTATGTAGAGAAGAAAGTCAATGGAGTTTACTCCCGCATTTCACCAGATAGCCTTGGTCATGATGAGAGCCCAAAATCGACCTTCTTGGCTTCTGTGAGTACCAATTTGAGTGTTTTTATGAGTTTTGCATCAAAACTAACCTATGTAGGGGAAAAAAAAAAAAAAAAAGGCACTGGGAGTGTCAGGTGTCAAAGTTCCCAGCAGAGGGGGGTGTTAAACCATCAGGTGGCTTGCTAAATGAAAAATACTGTTGAGAACAAAATCTTGTGGGATAATAGAAGTCATACAATGCTGATAACAGAACATTGTGAAATATTTGAAAATCATGTTGCATACACAGAATCAGTGTTAATGAAAACGTTAAAAGAGAAAAAAATTTAGCATGCGGTGATACCCTTGGCACCAAAAATATCTTTAAATGTGAGTCCCCCCCTTTCAGACTCAGATTTCTCCAATTTCAAAAGGCTACTCTGTAGATTTAATAGCAATGGCTGGGACCTTAGGCTCTGAAAGTCAGAAACCCAGGTTGTACTTTGTTACCGGTATTCTATTATATGGGAGGGGGGGGACATGCAGTGTTTTCAGGCTCTTTTAAATTGTGTTGTTATTGACCACCCCCCAGTCTGCCTGTCCATGCATACCCATTAACCACAAACAAGAAACTGCCCCTTCAGGGCTGTCCTGTTCACCGAACCGATGTTCTTTTGTAGTTGGTTGCAATTTTGGAGGTTTGGTTCCTGAGTGGATGCTGCATTTGCATCTTCACACAGTTCCAGGGGCACCATAATAGATTAGCTCCACTTCACTGTGATCTTATTAAACAGTATGTTTACTATCCATTGTTGTACAATCACAGTGTGTCAAGTGAAAACCCATGGCATAATTATTGTATAATGAGGTCGATATAACATGGGTACAATGGGGATTGTGAGGGGGGGCCCTTGATCATGAAACTTAAAAAAAAAAAAACTACATTTCACATGAAAGAGTTGTCACTTAGAGTTATCACTTCTCTTAATTTTGCACATTGCACTATTTGTAAAGCTGTTGCACTGTTATTTAGTGATAGCAATAGTGTTTTGGTGGCCATTCATGCATGAAATGGAATGAAAGGCAGATGATCACAGCAGATTTAAACTCTGGGCAGCCATCGTGTCTCAGTCAGCTGACTCGGAGGCATCATTGTATTGAATTTGTGATCATTTCACCATTGGTAATCTGAAAATGGGTCTAACTTTTTGTTCATTATAGCGAAGCATCTCATAGTGAGCAATTATATAATGAGACCTGACTGTGAATGGTGACAAGGAAACCATTTGATTTGACACCTAGTTTAGAGACACCTAAAGTGGAAAGAAGGGTAATAAGTGACAGGCAGGAAAAAAGTAGGGAGAAAGGAAGGCAGACACAGAAATAGAATGACAGAGGTGAAGAAAGAAGCAAGCACTACTTTAAGTGTGTGGGTGATAATTGGCACCACCTACCTTTTGTAACTTACCCATATAATAATAGTCTGTGCCATGACCTCTCCCTGTCTAGCACAGTACAGTAAGGCACCAGGTCTGGTGCCAAATAGGGACACTGAAAAGTGCCACCAAAGTTGGGGCATTGAGATTGAAAATAAGCTAATATGACTGAGCCCATAAGAAAACTCACCCCCCTAGTGCATTTCCTACTTTTAATACATCCTAAAGTTACCTGGATTGTTGCCATTAACACATTAAATCATAAAGTACTATTAAATTACCGGTAAAACATAAAAACATCATTAAATATAGTAGCTACACTTAAATACAGTACCAGTATGTATTAGCAATGTCACTTACACATGTAACACACACACACACACTCCCTCCATTCAAACATAACACTCATCAGAAAGACCAGGGTGAAGGGCTTAATGGACTCGATGCTAGGGGGTATCCAAGGCTTTAGGTAGGGCTAATGGGCCTCACCACTGCCTCCACCATCACCACTCTTTTCTTGTTGCACCCTTCGACACAGCACCTCTTGCGGTAGTCATGTTTGACCCTCCATTTACCGCCTGCTATTCCAGGTTCACACCTTCTTAAACCATTTCCACTATCACGTGGTCCACCTCCAGCTCCACTTGAAGCACAAAATGACATATTTCTGTTAATTACTAATCTAGATGGGGGCACTCACCATCCGCTTACTCAGTGTAGTGCTGCTCTCGGGTGTTTGCTCTTTCCTCTCCTCCATCCTTCTGTCCTTGCATCCTCTTCCGTCTTTCTTTCCTTCATTCTTTCCTTGTCCTTCTTTTTACAGTAACTTTACATTCTCTCTTCAGTCTTTCTTTTCTTCACTCTTTCCTCTTACTTCTGCCTGTGGGTGACTCTACAGTATACACAGAGTGACAAGCCAAATGGTTTCCTGTACACCAGGAGACTATTTACAATGCTGGGTGGTAACCATATAACCAAATTTTGGTGTCTGGTGGTTTAGTGGGTAATTATGGCACTCCAATCAGATCGAGCCGGTGAAGGTTTATATCCAAGGGATGGTTGGGGTTTATTGCTCACGTAATGCCACTCAGGGATAAGTGAGGCTGGTCACTCTCATCTTAAATGTCAGGACCAACTTGCCTAGCCCCGGGCTCCTACGCTCCTCATGGGGCAACGTAGGATTGGATTATTGATGGATGGGTTGACTACTCAAGGGCGCAAGAGTGTAACACTCAACACATGGACGCACTGAACATGTACAGGAAACAGGCCGAAACTGAGTGTTGGCGCTGGCGCTGTCGTGGTGAGAATTCAAACTTGTGCTGCCGGAGGACGCAAAAACGCATTTTTTACTTGCAAATGTGTACGGGGGAGGGTGTGGCTGAATCAGAGAGGCAGCCTGTAGTCCTAATGGACCCAGGTTCGAATCCCGGCTGGAAAAGGGAACAGTTTTAGGATTTGAATTTCATAAAAGCAGACTTTTCTGATCTACCAGAAAACCTGTCAACGTGTAAGGTACCCCTGCTAATACCAGTATGCCAGTCCTGTATGAGACAGCCCTAGCATGTACAGTATTCAGTATGGACAGTGGGTGTTAGTGCTGAAGTGGTGACTTGTGGAGATGTAGGAGGACTACTGAGCCTTGGGATAAGCCATTGCCCCCAAGAAATAGGCCCTGAAGTCTTTGCCCAGAGTCACACACATTTAAAAGAAAAGGGTGGGGGTGGGGGGAATATTTGATGTCTGCTGTCAAAGTGCGATTTCACCAGTCTGGATGCTGCAAAATTTGGTGCCATACTGTAGAACTTAATCACCTTTTGCCAGTACATCACTTTCCAGTTTTTCAGTAGTTGTAATAGTAATTGTTCCCTAGGCAGTCTGGCCGAACAGCCCCGAGTCCCTTAGGAAGGCCATGGCCGAGACCGGGCTTTCCCACAGAGCTCTCAAAGAGTGTATGTTGTGTTGTTGGTGTAGGTGATTGTGTGCAATGCAGTCTTCCATAATGTACTTAATAGTATGGGGTGCTGTGTTGCATCCTGGACAGGCATCAGCAACAGAATCAATCCAGCCTCTTCTGGTAGCTTAAGAGGGCTGGATGGTGCCCACATCTCAGCCTGGCCAGGTGGACCCTGTCCTCACGAGGAAGATAGGATTCAGAAGGGTGGATGTCAGGAGGCCGTGCATGCAGCTGTGTGTTGTCTTTAAGTGACTGAATGGAGCGGCGAGTGATCTGAGTGTGGATATGCTTCTGGAAGCTGGTCTGAGGTGGGCGAGGGGGGAGAGATGACAGTATTTGTGTATGGTATCGTGTGCTGGGTGTTGTTTTGATGTTTCTTGGTTTGGGTGGATGTGCTGCCATGTACTGTAGTGGATGTTGTGGGTTTGTGGAGGCTGCAGCAAGAAACTGGGTGCCTCTCATATCTAGGTGATCCTTGACTTTGAGGACTGTGGTTTCTTGATGTAGGTGGTCTGTGGGTGTAGTAGCTGTTCAGCCTATGATTATTTTTAGGACCTTGTTCTGTATGGTCTGTAGAGTGTTGTAGTGTGTTTTGGTGAGGTTAGAAGCCCAGGCAGGGCTTGCATAATTCATCACTGAACGTATGTATTGTTTGTATACTCTGGTGGTGATTTCTTTGTTGTGTCCGAATGTTGTATGGGCAAGTGACCTCAAGGCATTGAGTCTTGGTGTTATTTTATTTTTAATGTTTGTGATGTGTTGTTTAAATGACATTGATGTATGTTACACCAAGGATTTTGTGTGTGTGTGTGTGTGTGTGTGTGTGTGTGTGTGTGTGTGTGTGTGTGTGTGTGGTAGGGGAGTGTTGTTTATGGTGAGGTGTGGGATGTGACTGTGTTCTGCTGTCGAGTTTGTGAGAAGAGTCACTGTAGATTTGGCTGGAGCTATTTTGAGCCTGTTTGTGGTGAACAATTCATGTAGTGTGTTGAGGTAAGGTTAAATGATGTGTGCAGCTGTGTTTCCATTTTGGTGCGTACATGTAAGTGTTATATCATCTGCATAGGAAGCTATGTATATCTGTGGTGTGTGGGGTGTGGGACGTCGTTCATGTATAGGTTAAAGAGTGTAGGGGACAAAACAGATCCTTGGGGGACGCCGTTTGTGAAGTTTCTGATGTTAGAAGACTGACCGGCAAATGTTATGTGTGCACATCTTCCTGCAAAGTAGTTTGCCAGCCATCTTTTTGTGTTATTGTGCATGTTTGTGTTGAGTATTTTGTTTGTGAGGTTGTGGCGGGGGATGGCATCAAAAGCTCTACTAATGTCTAGTGTGATTAGGATTGTTCTGTGTGATGGCCTAGCTGAATTCATGCTATCGAAAACTCTCTGTGTAAGGTCTGTAAGAAAGGTGTTTGTGCAGTGTAGTGACGTAAAGCCATGTTGTGACTGGGCTAGGGGAATGTGAGGTGTGACTAGTTGTAGTATCAGTCGTTCAGTGACTTTAGAGGGGGTGCAGAGGAGTGTGATGGGGCAGTGTGAGGAGGGTAACGTGGGGTCTTTGTTAGGTTTAGGGATAGTGATGATATTGCCATGCTTCCAGATGTTGGGTATTATGTTGTGTGAGTAGCTGTAGTTTGATATGTTGGTGAGTGCTTGTATGCCTTGTGGTCCTAGGTGTTTAAAGTGAATGTTGCTTATGTTGTCTGGTCCACAGGCAGATGAGTGCATGAGGTTGTTAATGATGTGCTTCGTCTGGTTGTAAGTGAAAGGTGCGTAGTCTGGGTCTGTGGGGAACTGTCTCTTACGTCGGATGATACGTCGGTCTTCAGGATGGGGGTTTAGATGGCGACTTGTGAATAGTGATTGATGAGAGTGTTTGCTTGTTGTTTGTTTGAGGGTATGATGTCTGTTGTTGTGATGGCAGCGTGTGATTGTGTGGTGTTGCTGTTGGAAAGTGTGATGCTGTTTAGTGTTTTGTAGAGTTTGCTGATGTTTGTTTTGTGGTCAAATGTTTGGAGGTAATTTTTCCAGTTTAGTGTTTGCTGTTCTGATATTTTATTGTTTATTTGAGTGTTGAGTTCTTGTATTTGTTGTACAGTGTCTTGTGTATGGGGTGTTGGGGAGTGTCGCAGTGTGTCCCGTTGTCTGATGAGGCATTGAATTGCTGGTGTGAAGCTTTCTGTTGCCTCTAGGGATGTGTCTTTTGTCTGCGTTTTGTATAATTGTATTGAAAGTGTGCACAGCGGTGTTGATGTTTGTGATGGGCGTACTGTTTAGTGTTTCGAGATGTTGTTCTCTTTCAGTTACAAAGGCCTCCCAGTTGGCTGTCTTATAATTAGTGTATGTGTGTTTGTGGCCAGCTGGGGTGATTCTGGTTTTGGTAGTGATGATGATTGGGAGGTGATCAGAACCTAGGGTTTTGACCACTCTCCATGATGTAGTGGGGGTGAGGTTTGGGGAGCAGAAGGTGATGTCTGGAGATGATGGGAGGAAGAGGGCTTGCTGTAGGATATGGGTATGTTGGTCTAGACTGTTTAGTATGAAAAGGTGATCTGTCTGGGATTGTAGTACCAGCCCTCTGTCTGTGTCAGTGTTGTTGACATGCCAGGCCAACAACTTGGCGTTGAAATCACCACCCAGGATGTTGATGGATATGTTAGTGATGTGGTGTATCTGTGGAGAGTAATTGTGTGGTACTGTGGGGGATGATTGGGGGGGAATGTATGTGTTAGCGATTGTTATGTGTGATTTGTTGCCAGTGCGTATTTTAATTGATTGTATTTCTGTTTTGGTGTCACTTTGGGAGAAGTGACTTTGTGTGTGCACTGGTATCTGCAAAGTTGATGGATTTGTGTACCAGGGTGATGAGTCCACCGCCACCGCCGTCGGCCCGGTCTCGTCGAATGGTGGTGAAGTTATGAAATGTCGGTGTTTTCTGTGCTCTGTGTAGTTTTGTTTCTTGTAAGATGGCAGTGTGTATGTTCTGTTGTTTGATGAATTGTGCGAGTTCATGTTTTTTGGTGTTTATGCCATCTGTGTTTAACTGAAGGATGTTTATGTTGTGTGTGCGATGTGTGTTGGCTGCTGCAGCATGGGGGTGAGGTGGTGTGGGTGGAGGGGAAGGGGTAGGAGGAGGTTGTGATTGAGGTAAGGGTTGAGGTGGATTAGGATGGGTTGGAATGGGAGGAGTTGGGGGACTGGATGGTGTGGGAAGGGTCGGTGGGTTTGGCTGTGGAGGTGTGAAGGAAATAGGAGTATGATTTGAAAGGGGGTTGATGGGTGGGGGGAAGGAGCATAAGGAGCAGGTCCAGGTGTTTGTGTAATGTTTTTTGGATGCAAGTGTTGTGCAAGTGTAATGGGTCCAGTTCTTGCAGGAATTGCACTGAACTGAACCCTTTGTCTGTCGGCTCGACGTGATAGGTTTTGAGCATGTTGGACGTATGTATTTGTTGGTGGGTCCTGGATTGCTCTCAATGTCCCCGTCTGGAAGAAGTCGTCGAGAAATGACAGCCGGGGAGTCATTTCTCGGTGTAGAAAAAACGGTGTTGTTTTGTGTGTTGTGTTGGGAGATGTGGTACCTGCCCGGGTGACCGAAGCCACTCCCAGGTACTTGAGCTCCGTGAGGGGCCGAGAGGGTTTGCGGTGGTTTGGCCCCCATGCTGTCCTCCTCTTCTCTTCGACAGCCTCTGGGGGGTAGACCCACAACGAAGACACCACCGCTTCAGGTCCTGGTGGATATGCTGGAGTACGTGTCACGGTGTTGTCACCATCGGAGGTGTCCAGCAATTTTTCATTTTCTAAAGAATCATCTGGTTCACGGTCAGATGAATCATGCATAGGTGCAGTTGTTTTGGCATGAGGCTTCTGGGATGGTGTCCCAGAGGTTAATGCATTTGTATCACCAGTGGTTACACTTTGGCCTGGCTCTACTTGTATTCTCATTGCCTCATTCTTGTTAAGGTTTGACTGCAGCTTCCTCCTGAAGCTTTCTTAGGTTTTCGGTCACCAAGGGGTGGATATATTCCAAGGTGACAGAGGTGATGGCTCTCTGTTGAGCTTTGCTGTGATGCTGTTCCTGTTTAAAGGGTACTGTGTATACTGTATATACAGTATGCATGAAACCCAATTTTGGGAACTGCTTAAATTTACCTGTAAGTGAGCAAAACATATTGGGTACTGTTGTTTTTAGTGTGTGAAATATGTTCACAACAATTATTATTGTCATTGAATACATTAATGTCTTTGTCAGTTATCCCATAGCTACAACTTTGACACAATTACCCCATTGGTGCATGTAAGGGACTACATTATATGCTATATATCTGTCTGTTGCCCCACTCCATAATCCCATAAGGGGTGGCCATTTGACTTTGAGTTATTTGTTTTATCGGGAGAGGCACTAACCCTCCACCAATCCACTTGTTGACACATAGGGAGCATGTATGGTTTGGGTATATGGTTACCACCCAGTGTTGCAAAAGGTTTCTTGGATTACAGGAAACCATTTGGCTTGTCACTCAGTGTCAAGCCACCTGTAAAGGAAAGAAAAGCAATAAGAAGCGACGGGAAAGATGGGAGAAATAGGAAGAGAGGAGGACAGGCACAGAAAAAAAAATGATAAAGGCTAAGGAAGAAGTAGGCAGCACTACGTCTTGAGTGGATGATGGTCGCCACCACCTACCACAACGGTACATGCTCAAAGCTTTAAATTCATCGTATAAATGTACCTTATACTCTTCACAATTACTGACAGCATTTTGAAGTACACTGGCTGTTTTATTCATTTAGTACTGAACCTTATCATTTCCAGCAAAATTTTTGTAAAAAATTAATGATAAACTTTTACGATACCAAGAATAGTGGTTATGCAACATGATGAAATTTAGGGATTACGTAAAACATAATAAATTCCAGTTGGTTATGTTTCAATAAGTACTACAAATTCTGACAACCACTTGTGTGATCAACACTTTCAGGTAGTTGGGGCAATTACCGTGGACTTGGTGCAGTTACCCTGCTGTATGGTACTTTACTCATATTTCCAAACCAGTAGCTGCAATACCTAGCTACCCGGCTTTGCCAAACTGGAAGTTTTCTACTTTGAAACCATTGGTCAAGTTTTTGTTATGTTGGCTCACTTTTAAAACCTTGCTGTAATATCACCCTTATTTGTTCACGTCATCCACTTACAGGATTAGTTAAGCTACTTCTTAGTCAGTGTCTTTCATACAAGTGGAGATTCAGTCTGTTTAGCCCATCTTTGTATGAGAGTACCTAATGGTTTACCATATGGATATCATTTTGCCATTCTCCATGTATACATTTTCTAAGGACTCTATAACCATCTTATAAAACAGGCACAAAAACTGCAAAGCATAATCTAAGTTTACTTTTACTGATTGAAGTTAGAGTTGTAGGATTATTTTTGAGGCCCTGTTACTCACATTTTTAGGACACTTCTAGAGATAAATCATAGGACCAGGTTTTCTTCATTTCTTGCATTAAAACACTGCTGCCTCTGTTTAAGTTCTTCACTAACCATGTCTGCAAAATCTCTTTTCCATTCTGGTTTGTAATTAGAATCTGATGGTTTTGCCAAATAAGTGCTGTACATTTTTCTTATTAAATCCCATTTGCCATTCACTACAGTAGACCATGTGCACAATACAGTGCTTTCTTATATAACACAGGAGTATTGTACCCAGAAAGCACCGCTCAGTAGAATCGCACATAATGGGAACCATATGTTTACATGTTTATGGGTTTCATGGGACCCGAGCTAGCCCCAGGTTCACCATTTTGAATCATTTGCATGATACTGTATTTTCAGGACATTTACCTATTCATAAAGACTTTACCCATGCGAGAGCCTCCATAAGCCCGAGCTGTGTATAGAATGGTGTCCTTCTTGGCCAGAATCACATACGAATGGTGGACTTGTTAACTTTGTAGAACTTGGCTCTGTTGCAGTTCCTCTCACCCATGGCTTTTATCTTTATAACATCCACTTTCTGCTCTTACGTCAAAGGCTTTTGACGTTTGAGTGGTTGAGGCTTCGGTGGCATGGTGGGGGTGGGTTCGGTGGGGAAGGGGGAGTCACACAGAGCACGAGTACAGTCACAGCGTGGGGAGTGGGTGGGCTCAAGTGGAGAAGAAATGCTCATTGGACCGTGATGACACACTGCACAGACACAACAATACATCACCGCCTGAAGGGGGTATCACTCGGTACCTCATATGAGGTTTGCCAGTGAAATGAGAGTAAATCGGGACGATATCATGGTAAATGTCGACAGTATCCTCGGCAAGCTCAGAATCTGTTTGGTTGGATTCTCACCCATCATATTAGATACAAAACAGTGTTACCAACTAGGTGACTCAGCAGGGAATATTTCATGTTTTAGCATTGAACATCTGTCAGAATACTTAATAATATTATTAAATAATTATTAATTAATATGAAAGCTTTAAAGAGTAAGTATTTCTTGCATTGATGAAGGCTGTGATGATGTCAGTAAAATAATCATGTGTTTACATTTGGGGACTTGGCTGCCAGATGCACCACGTGAGGCAAACACAACACAGGAGAGCAGCACCCCTGTGCAGTGCAATACTGTTTCTTCAGTACCCACATAGCTTTATCAGTTTTCCTTGCTGCAGGATCCATATTGAATACTGGTCACAAGCTGATTTCCACTTGTTTGGAAACAAAGCAGACCTCCTCCGCGGCTGGTCACCAGTGTCCAAATACTGTACTGCTCTAATGTTACAAGAAAAAAATAGAAATTAATAAAAACCACAAGAATTGAGTTGTATTTACTTAACATATTTAAAGTTTCCTTTTGTAATAACATAATTTCTCACCAGTTACAAAATTAAAAGAGGTTCGTTTGAGTTCTAATCCCACGAACTGGCTATCTGTGTATCTCTGTCTATTGCCAGACGCCTTAATCCCATACGGGGTGGCCACAAACAAATCGCCTTCACGTCACCCTGTCCCCCGCCATTTCACTGCCCTGCTCCCAGCTTACACCCCCCTCTCTCATATCTCTCTCCACTCCATCCCTCTATCTCGTCCTTGGCCTCCCCCTCCCTCTGTGTGAGTAAAAATTGTTATCCATTTTGCCTGGCAAGCAAACTCTCACTCACTGTAGGTCATTTTGGCTAGCGGCTCACAAAACTGGCTCGCATGTTAGCCACTTTTGGCCCAGTGTGACACCACCTTAAAGAATTAGAATGATACATGCAAAGGAAATATAAAATCATTACAAGTAAAGGCCAATATAAAGTTACATGCACTAATTCATCCCAAAAAATCCTTGTGTGCATTGAAGACTTTCAATTATATTCACAGGCAGACGCCAGATTGTAGCACTGTCAGTATGTAAACAGAGTTGGGTTTGTCCTCAAGTCACTTTATTGCTTGTAAAGTATCAGCGTGATTCATGCAGAGATAATATAAAGTCACAAACATAAAGGCCAATAAAAATTCCAAGTACTTATTCACCCTAAATATCCATGCTTGCATTAGAGACTTCCATTTATATTCACCAGCAGACACCAGGTGGCAGCACTGTCATTGTGTAAACACAGAATCGTGGCTGTCCTTGAAGTTTTTCCTAAGTCGTCTTCAGTAAACATTCAAGTGCATCTTGTTTTTTGACTTTATCAAGAGTTATATACTGGTAATTTTTTGTTGTTGCATATTCTGCTAGTGGTGGACAGTTCACAGGATGACTACCTGTATGACCGTTTGGAATAGAGCCAGTACGAACTCAAGTCTGACCTCATTATATTCATCTTTGAAGACACATGGGGATTGGTTTAGTTTAATTTTTAGGGGGGAATGCATCATATACACTGAAAAATTGCAGTAATGAAAAATCTCTATCTATCTTTTGCCAGACGCCATTAATCCCATAAAGGGTGGCTGTTTGACTTTGAGTTATTTGTTTTACGGAGAGGGACACTAACCCTTCACCAACCCACTTGCTGACATGTAGGGAGCACCTATGGTTCGGTTATATGGTTACCACCCAGCATTGTAAATGGTTTCTTGGCGCACAGGAAACCATTTGGCTTGTCACTCAATGTAAAGCCACTTGGAAAGACAAGCAATAAGAAGTGACGGGAAAGGTGGGAGAAATAGGAAGAGAGGAGGGCAGGCACAGAAAAAGAATGATAAAGGCTAAGGAAGAAGTAGGCAGCACTACATCAAGTGAGTGGATGATGGTTGCCACCACCTACCACATAAATACAGTAAAACCTCGATTTAACGGCATTCATTCTAACGGCACAAACCTCCCGAGGACTATTTATTGCAAAAAAAATTTTAAAATTCCCCCCAAATGGTTAAAAATTAGAAAGATATTCAAATGTGGCGGGCATCGCGTGCATCTCGATCGTCTCTTTGCAGTTTCTCGCCAACTGGGTATGTTTATGCTCACCCAGTCTTCTACCTAGCCTGACCCTAAAGTGAAGAAAATTAGCATGTAAGGTTAGATTTAAGAACTAGTGTTATAGACTTCATAACTTAGTAAACTTATTTACGTAGTGCCATCTATTCTACTCCAACCTGCCAATTAACTTACCTGGATTACTGTACAGTAGAGTTGTGATTTAAGACCAAACGAACAACGATCTTACAATAACGCGAGCATTTAATTTCTCCCATAATTACATAATAGCACAGTAATACCACTCAATTGCATGAGAGAAACTGTTGGAAATGGGTGTTTTGGTACTGGATATCCAGATACAACTCATTTGTTATGCTTTTGTTGGTCACTGATTGGTTTCCTCGACCCGACCCGACCCACGTGACCCCCATACCACCAGCCACAGCCTGCTGGCTACTGCCTACCTCAGTGTTGTGTGAACAGTCGCTGTGATGAGAAGTTTATTTCCTTATTTCCTTGCTCCTCGTTTCCTCTCAGAACTGAGCACGTGGTTCCAGACTACCTTTAGTTATGTCTTAGCACCCAGAAAGTGCTATGAACCCAAGAAAAGCATTTATTCTAAATGAAAATGTAAAATTGTTGGATGAAGTGGCATGTAGCATTGCACCTTAAATGCAAATGATCAGACAGATAAAATGAGTTGGGATGTTTATGATGTGGATAGTTTTTTTTTTTGTTGGAAAAAAAAGTTAATGATGGAGCAGTAAAATTCATGTATTTGCCTTTAGTGCAACGAGTGTGAAAAAAAGAAGAAAAAAGGCTTTGTGCTCGATCTTTTTGTTATAAACTGACAATCTTTGGTCAGGTAAATTCGGATCTTACGATACTTGAAGACACTACGTGTTGACATAAACAGTTAGGCAAGATAATTATGTGACTTCAGTTCATGTGAATTATACTGTCATACAAATTATACTGTTTGGCTGACTTGTTTATTTTTCATGATTTCTGCATTCATGGGTATCTGAGAAGTGAGATATGCAATCAGTCCATGCTGATAACTTCTTTATATATATATATATTGTTGATGACTAACGGCTTTCAAAAAATTTCACACTGCATTTTAATTTTTTTTAAATTTTTTTATTAGTACCGAAAGTGATTCATGAAGAAATATGTGTGATGCTGGTAGGCCATTATTCATGTGTTGTTTAGGTCAAGTTTGTGCTTGATGTCTAATAAGGACTGTCAAGAGGCTTAGTGGCAATCCTTGGTGATTAAAATTTTTATGGGGAGTGTTAGGGGGTAAAACTGATAGGGTAGGTTAGGTCAGAATGCAGTAGCTATGCGTTGATGTGTCCAGTCGATGAGGTTGTATCTAAACACACTGTCTTCGGTGTCTTAAGGCAGACGTATTTCTAATAATCTATCTTTAAATATATTTTTAACGAAAAAATTAGGCCCCTAGAACCTAACCCCCTATTTTACATGTAAATATACAGTATGTCATGTTTTAGCACGAAATCGATTTTGTGCTTGGTTCTGCATAACCCTTGTGTTGCATGAAGACTCAACTGTACTGTACAGTACTTACCTGGATTACTGTACAGTACTCTACTACACCACACCTACCTGCCTTCTATTGTTCTAAATATAATTTATTTTTTTTTATTTTGCATGTCTGCACATGTTTATATGCAGTAAAATGTGTTAGCATGAGTTCCGGGGGTACCGATAGGTGTAAACCCCAATCTAACGGAATTTTGTTTTTTCGGCATGCTCAGGGCCCCCTAGGGTGGTGTTAAACCGAGGTTTTACTGTATACAGGAATGTTAAGATTAAGCTTGTGTTTTTCGGAAATATGCTAATGCTCACCAGACTAGTTTACCAGGCAGCCACAGATAGGGTTGAGTGTGGTGCCTGATCAAATGTCTTAGTGGTGATCCCTGTACTGTATTTTCCATACTCACTTCTAATTCCTCATTCTCTGGTTCCTTTTCTTGTATTTCATGCTTTCTGTCCCTTATTTGTGTGAACAGGGTCTTAAATACGTGTTATGCATGTCCGGTATGGAGATATTTAGGTGGCTTTCAAAGTTACGTTGCGTTAGGGTCCATAAGTACCAGTCCAGGAGGGAAGGGCCCAATTTCCAGACATGCCTTTGTCTGTATTACATCAGATATTGGGAAGATTACGGTACTGTATGTATGGCTTGGCGGGACTTTCTTTGCGGGAAAAGTCTATCGTCTCACACTGCCACCTACTGGCCTACCGGACAAACTTTCAAATAACGAACAAATGACCAGTGTACGGAGCGATTCTCCACCAGCAGATATTGTCTGTTGCTTTCAAAATCCATTGATTCGGGGTCCGTACAATTGAGGGTTGACTGTATATTACTGTTACTACTGTATACATGTTCATCTGGTGCACTAGGCAAAACAGTTAGTCAAATAAAAACTAGTTCAGATCTGAGCAGTGAATATAAGGATTTACAATACCAAATACAATGACTTGCAATAAAAAGAAAAATACCAGTGCAGATGGGTCCCATTAGGCTATACGGGCATCCATTATACGATAAACCAATAATACAAGAATGGGCAATTCCCATCCAAATTTGGTGAACCCAGCAGGGTCAGTTAACCTAACCCTTTCCTCATAAGTTACGCATTCCGTTAAACGAGTTTCACAATTTTTTTTTTTTTTTTTTCCGTTACATGAGGATCTGCTATCCGAGCAGTCCTTCATTAACATCTCCCATTCATACAGTGGGACTGTTCATAAACTTAAAGTGTCAACATGGAGTTGTGGAACAAAGTAACTTTTTGTAAGAAAGAGGCTGTTTGTTTTAGCTTTTTGTACTGTTCTTTTACCAAAAAAAAAAAAAAAAAAAAAAAAAAAAAAAAAAAAAAAAGACTGATAAGCAGTAGTGCATACAGATTCTGAAAGGTGTGTGTATTTGAGTTGAAACTACTCATATCAAGCAACCTTTATGCATTCTTGGTTGAGACAAACTTTTTTCTCTCAGAACTGCCCTTCCAGAATTCCAGTGCGTCTTTTGCATTGCAGCGTCTTATGTGGGGTGAAATACGGTAACCATTTTTCCAGACTGAGGCCACTTGTCATGTACAATAATTCAACAGGGACTGATGGAGGTAACATAATATTTCAACCATACACCTCTGACCCATTATTTTTTTCATTCATTCATTGCCAGACGCCATGTATCCCAGACGGGGTGGCCAAGAGCTCAGAGTTAATTGTTTTTTTACAGGGAGGGGCACTAATCCTCCACCAACCCCACTTGACGTAGGGATGCCAACAGCATCTGGTGTTCCCAGGCGGTCACCCATCCAAGTACTAACCAGACCCAACGTTGATTATCCTTCAGTGTAATTACACTCTTGCTCTGGTTTAAGTTCTTTGTAGAACAACTAGGCCTGGTTTGTTATCAAACTACCTGACACTTCCACATCAATCAAAACCATTCCATCACCACTTGTTCATACTCAGTACTCTCATTATCTATAATAGTGTTTCTAATGATAATTTGCTTCTTCAAATTGCTGTCCCCATCGAATTTCAGTATATTTTTTCCTTTGCTTCTTTATATCGTAAGCAGTAGATGAACCAATTTCATGTGTGTCACACTAATTCTGCATGGGAACACCACGATCAAGTTTTTCAACAGTTTTATTATTTTTTGGTATATTAGAAATGTCTTACTGCATTAAATCCTCCCAAATAGCTGTTAATACACGACTGTGACCAGACAGGTGAGTGAAATGATACGTAAAGATACAGGCAGCCATTGCAGAGATCACTGGGTGACTATGTATCAGTTACAATGGTAATGGCATGCCTCATGGCAACTGACTTCCACGTGCAACCTCGTAACATAGTAACGCTTTATGCACTCTACACTCATTTATTGTTTCAGTAGACATCAGTGATCGAAATAACCTTTTGAGTTGACTGTGGTAGTTATTATGAATGAACTAAATTGGTGATACTGTATAATGAAGTATTTAAGTGTGTACAGTACTTAACTAAAAGAACATGAAATTTCATAAGAAGCGTCATATTTGCAAGAACCGAAACTGATGGTAGGGATTGGTTAACTGTAAGAATTTCGTTCTCAAAGACAAAATACATTGGTAACAATGCTGCCTCACAAAGGTACTTAGGAGAAATACCAGAGAAAATAGTCATTTGGGTCAGGACTGACAGTAGCAGAACTGGTGTAAACATTTCTGATACATTCCCTCCGATCCTTTTTAGGGGTTATTCTGATATTAGGCAAAACAATAAGTGTAAACTTGTGGGCCCTGAACCAATTAAAATCTATCCCATTTATTGCTTTAGCGCCGGTTGACATGTATAGCCATCATGATTCTTGGCGTCGAGCAACGCCGGTTGATGTGTATAGCCACAAGCATCTTCCTGCCACCCTTTGAACTTTAACTTACCCTTACTCATCGACGGGACCACCTGGAGACGTAGGGATACTTTCATTTGAAAGAGGAAGAGTTGTTGAATCTCATGTATCTTTAATTTTTTCTCTAGATGTTGTCATTTGGCAGATATTACGTTCTGAAGTAAGGGCATTTTTTTCAGTCACGGATATCCCCTGTAGGGAGAAGTGTGCGACATTGGAAAACCTCTGGCATGTAGGGGTTAATTGGTTACTGAGGGGTTTCACCATTGCAGTAGGTTGGCAGACCAATTAACCACAATCAAGGAAGTTTACTGGTGCTTATGTTTGACACAAACACCAACACTTTCATCTTTCTCAGAAGCCATAGCTAGGGTTGATTGTAAGTAAAATGAGATCAGAATCAGACAAAGTACAGTATATATATATATATATATATATATATATATATATAAATATATATAAGTATATAAAATAAAAAAAGTAGTAAATACAGGTCTCCCTCGTTTTACGCTGTATCGTTTTATGATAGTTCGCATTTACGATCCTTATTCTTTAGTACCAAATGTTCATTTTACAATTGAGCTTCCTCGCATTTACGATTGGACATGTGGAAATCCTGTACTCACAGGCAGATCAGCTGAGAGTTGCATGGCATACCTGCCCAAACCTCCACCTCCACCACCTCTCATTCTCCTGATTCATGCACCCCTGCCACCCAAACCTCCACTACCCCTGCTCCCTCCCTCTCCACCTCTTGTGTTGACGAGTGATGGGCTTTGGCTCAGGATGTCTCCTAGCATCGGAGGAGACACTAAGGCATTACGTCCTCCAGCCTCGAGGGGGACTGACTAAGGGTGAACAGAGCTACAGTACAGTAGGAGAGTACATTACAGTACAGTACAGCTGTATTTCACGTTGTTTTTGCTATTTCATGTCTTTATGTTTGCAAATGTACATACATATGTGATTCAGGTGCACTACAATACATAAAACATCATCATTATTATTGCATATTAGATCACTTGTATGGGTCTTGGGTTCCTTATACATGAGTCCAGGAACGCATCCCTATTTTTCCCATTAAACCTTGATTTTGCTTTACGATATTTCGGTTTACGATTGCCTTTCTAGGAACACATACCAATCATAAAACGAGGGAGACCTGTACTGTAATTTGGTTTTACGCCAGGTATCCCCGAAGGGCTAAGGCGTTGCCCCTGGTTAGAGGACTTTGGACTGGAGTGTGTAGCATTTTATGGCCGGATGCCCTTCCTGATGTCTACCAATGACCCTTGAGTGGATTCGATCCTCCAACCCTTCGGTCAGAGCAGAATGCTCTAACCCACTGAGCCACGACTGTAGGTGGGGGCACTCACCATCCACTCACTCAAATGTAGTGCTGCTCTCGGGTGTCTGCCCTGTCCTCTTCTCCATCCGTCTTTCCTTCCATCTTCTGTCTTTCTATCCTTCATTCTTTCCTCGTCTTTCTGCCTGCGGGTGACTTTACACTCCCTCTTCTATCTTTCATTCCTTCATTCTTTCCTCTTCCTTCTACCTGTGGGTGACTCTACACTGAGTGACAAGCCAAATGGTTTGCTGTACACCAGGAAACCATTTACTACGCTGGGTGGTAACCATATAACCAAATTTTGGCGCCTGGTGGTTTAGTGGGTAATTATTGTGCTCCAATCAGATTGAGCCGGTGAAGGTTTACAGTATATCCAAGGGGTGATTGGGGTTTATTGCTCACGTAATACCACTCAGGAATGAGTGAGGTTGGTCACTCTCGTCTTAAATGTCAGGACCAACTACCTAGCCCCGGGCTCCTACGCTCCTCATGAGGCAACATAGGATTGGATGATGGATGGATATATATATATTTATATATATATATATCGGTACAGTATATATATATGGGGTAGGCAGTGGCTCAATCGGTAGAGAGTTGGCCTTCAGTCCTCAGGGACCCGGGTTCGAATCCCGGCTGGGGCAGGGAACAGTTTAAGGATTTGAATTTCATTAAATCAGGCTTTACTGATCTACCAGAAGACCCGCCGACATGTCGTAAAAATACCCCCGCTAGTACCAATACACCAGTCCTGTATGAGACAGCCCTAGCATGTATTCAGTATGGACGGTGGGTGTTAGCGCCGAAGTGGTGACATGCAGAGGTGTGCGGTACGTAGGAGGACTACCGGGCCTTGAAAGCAGGCTGTGAAGCCTATGCCCAGAGTCGGTCACATAAAAAATATATATATATATATATATATATATATATTTATATATGTAGGTACAGTATATATATATATATATATATATATATATATATTTATATATGTAGGTACAGTATATATATATATATAGGTACAGTATATATATATATATATATATATATATATATATATATAGGTACAGTATATATATATATATATATATATATATATATATATGGAGCCTCTGTGGTAGAGTGTGCGTCTCACATGCTGGTGGATGCGGGTTTGCCTCCCGCCAGAGTTGTAAAAACTTTGGGAAGCATTCACCGAGCTACGTACTGCTTTGGCGGACATAAGGGGTGCTGTGGTTGAATCAGTGTCACATACCAGTGTGCTTGCACCCAGTTGGCTTAAGGGAGGCCGATTACACTTGTTTTACAGACTACACATTCACACGCACATCCAAAGCCACTCCAACATTGCGGTCACACTCACAAGCGCTTCTCACCGTACATAGTCTCTACCAGACAGCCTAAGCCATTGCAATGGTAGAGATACATTGGCTGTTTCGTCCCTGCTTCAGTAGGGATAGGCCGGCCCTGCAGTGGACACTCAACGGCTGCTGCTGCTGCTGCTATATATATATATATATATGTTATATATTGTACATATATAGAAATATATTTTTACAACCTAATAACTTGCAGATGTGCAGATTATTGAAGTGATTTTTATGCTGACTCAAACTATTTCTTTAGATTTGCAGACGTGTGGATTATGGGAGGCATGGTGTGCTGGGCAGCCTGATGTCGCGCTTGACTGTGAGGCGGCTGGAGGGACGAGAGAAAAGCGCCCCAGCCCGGTGTGTGGTGGCGGCTGGTGGCCCACAATACAGGCATGGAGGTGGAAGAGCAGGAATATGCAGATACAGGCGCAGGGGTCATGGTCTCCAACCTACCCCTCCTCTTCTCGAGGGGTAGCCCATCATCACTCCATCATATGACCCTGGTTAGTGCCAATATTTAATCCCTGGCTTAGAATGCTGTAGTGAACTCTTGTGCCATCATGCTTTGTTGTATAGTATGATAAGTCCACATTGTATGTTACCTTCTTTATTTTCTTTTTTTTTCCTTATGGTACCATACTTCAAATAGGTCCACATTAAATTACCATAAGAAGTGTAATAAAGATTCATCGCCAGCTGTAAAGCTGATTTACCTTTTTTTTTTTTTTAAACCTTGCACTGAATGAGGACTTGCTGTACATTTATTTTTTTTGTACAACACAGTTGTTTGTGTATGTCAAGAGAAACATGAAATGAATACAATGTGTGACTTCAGATATTTCAAAGCAAAACACACATCCTTTCTTATCAAATTAGATTGGTACGGTAAGTAACTTAAGTCCACTCCTTGTAGATTATAATGTATGTGCTTGTCGTGTATGTAGGGTGGCTTGTTATTTGAAGATCTGTTAATGAGCTGAGCTTGATGTTAACCCATGGACTGCGAGCCACAGCTCAGGCTGGCTAGTGTCGCGTTGTGAGCCACAGCCCAGGCTGTGCTGGCTGTGCGCCACTGCTTACTACTCCACCCCTACGCAAACTTATGCGTGGCGCTACGCAAAGATAGAGAGAGAGAGATTTTTTTTTCTTTTTACCAGATGATGCCCTGGATGTTTATCTTCGTTTATGATAAACAAACAATTTTTTTTTTTTTTTTAATCCTTAGCCTTTATCATTCTTTTTCTGTGCCTGTCCTCCTCTCTGCCTATTTCTTCCATCTTTCCTGTCACTTCTTATTACTTTTCTTTCCTTTACAGGTGGCTTTACATTGAGTGACAAGCCAAATGGTTTCCTGTAAGCCAAGAAACCATTTACAACGCTGGGTGGTAACCATGTAACCAAACCATACGTGCTCCCTACATGTCAACAAGTGGGTTGGTGGAGGGTTAGTGCCCCTCCCCGTAAAACAACTAACTCAAAGTCAAATGGCCACCCCTTACGGGATTATGGCGTCTGGCAATAGATAGATAGATAGATAGAAATTCATTTTTTCACTACTCCCGAACATAAACTTAGGCATGGCCCTATGCAAAGCTGGAGAGAGAATTTTTTGTGTGTGTGTTTTCCCACCAGATGATGCCCTGGATGTTTATCTTCAAGTTTATTAAAAAAAAAAAAAAAAAAAAAAAAAAAAAAAAAAAAAATTTTTTGCATACCATGGAGTGGGATAAAAAAGGTAATTGTGCAATCCATGGGTTAACATTACTCATTTGATAAACTTTTGAAGTGATTGTGCAAGAATGCGGAGCATCAAATTAGCAGAATAACCTGTTTAGCTGATAGTTTGTGAAGTTAGAGTACTGTAAGTATTAATTAGGTGCAAGCATGGGCAAAAGCATTGTTCCATTTTTTAGCAGAGTGAATATGAAACTCAAAAGACTTTGCTGACTGTTTCGGTGTTGTTGTTGTAGATTAGATTAGTATATGTGTCCACACTTATTTATGGCACCAAGGGGTTAGTTAAACAAATACCTAAAGGTTTGTATTTCCTTACTGTGGTGATCTTTTTTTTTTTTTTTTCTCAGTCAGCAAGGTATTCTGAAGCATATTAACTCCCAGGATCTTATGGTTCTCAAGATGATTGAAATTGTGTGGCGTAATCTGGAACTGAATGCTAGAACTGTCTGATTCATATGAATAGACATCCATTTCCTTACTTGTACTGTTGGATGAGCAGAGACAAGAGGAAAACAGGCTTTGTCCAAGTTTGACTGGCCTTAGAATTGAACTGGAGACTCCATGATGTATGGTGGATAGGGGAGGGTTGAGGTGAGAGGGACTGTTGTGCAGCTGCTGTTGCCGCTGGCCAGGTTAAGGGTGCATTTTGAGTTTTTGGAAATAAAATAAACCCTCTCTGTACTTGATCAGTTGGTGGGAAGCCCGATCAGATAAAGCCGATAATCCAGTAAATCTGGTGGTCCCCCTCTGAAGTTGGGTTTCAGGCACATAATGGGAAACAAATGAGCAAAGTAGCATATCTAGTACATGTACTGTAAATGAAAGCTGTACCCATTTTACACTAATTGTGTCTATAATTTCACACCTTTGTCATAGCACTTCATGACTAGCACAGTATTACAATAATCTTTTATAACAACTCAGCAGTCATGAGGAAGGAAGGGTCAGGTTGGGGCAAAAAGAGTAGGAAACTCATGTATTGTACACTGTATTAGTATAGATGGATGGAAACTGCTCACATACTCACTCTCTTCATATGCTGTAGACTGAGTTAATTTTCCTTCATTGACACGCGGCTGAGATGGTTTCTGGTGTCTCTGGTGCCATATGTGGTACAGAGAGTCCAGAGATGCTGTGGGTTGGGGTCCTGGAGGCTGTACTCCTTGATCCTTAGGCTATATGGAGGCTGGCTTAGGGTGTTTATGTTACAGACACATTGAAGTTTTCTGACTGTGCAGATCCTCTTCGCAGCAGGAGAGGGCACAGGCCTGAAAAATTGGGAGAGCTTAGCCTGGACCTTCATTGGCTGCTGCAATTGCATTAGCTCCAGTCTGATGAGCCACATGACCTCATACTGGTAAGCAAGAAGCCCACCAACTGTCTATGATGGTAGGTATTGTGGGTGCAGCATCATTGCCTGCAGCCAGAGACGGTTCAGGTGCCTCCACCAACTCTTTGTCTTCCTTCTTTGTCAGTGACTTGTTCCATTGCAATTCAGTAGCAGTCTTGCCTCTGGTGGTCTCATAGTCTTCCTGATCCATACCATTCTCAATCACAATGAGACATTGGTGCAGGTAGAGGTTTCTGTAGTGCCTCTTTGCCCTCTCAGTAGCTCTCTGATCCATAGACTGGATAAAGGCTGTAATGTTGGCTGGCAGGAACGAAGCCTTGATTCATCCATCCTTGCTGCAGAGTTCAGTGGAGGAAGGATGGGATGAGCTGTTGCATTGTCCACCAGCAACATTCCCTTCATTTCGTCAGGACTGATGCCATACCATTTTTGATGCTGCCTCATGGAAAGGTCGAAGCTATGGTGGAACGAGTGATGAACGATATCCTGGGTAAACTAGGCAGACTTATTCCTGTGGTACTCCACAGGAAGCTTGGCCTTGATGTCCTTGAGTGACCTAGGTTGCTTGGTGTATGTGTTGAGAGCCATCAGCACTGGCACAGGCCAGTATGGAGAGATGCTCCTTCATTGTCCTATGCCATGCCTGAGAGTGCTGCCAGTATCCTTTGAAGCCTGGGTATTTTGAGGGAGAGCACACCAGAAGAGACCAGTTTCATCAGCATCAACATGGCACTGAGCATCTCCCCAGTTATGGTTTTATTAACAGTGCCATGGCTCCTACCACCACAGCCATCCATTACTACACTTGAACTTTTCTACTCCAGGGTGTGTAGCAAGCCTTTGGGATGTGTGTTGGATGTCCAGGTTACGTACAGGAACACCTTCAGTTCGCTCCTCTGTGTACCACACATGCGCTGCTTTGTCCAGTTTCTTGTTGGGTAGCTTCCTTTTCCTTGAACACATCCTTACCCTTCCTCATGCCTTCCATTTTCTTCATAACCTCCTTTGTTTTGTCTGTGGCCTTCGGGATGTTATGCTGGGCCGAGCTCTTTATGCCATAATTGCAGCTGAAGTTGCCCCTGTTTGTGCCATTCTTGTGTGCCCCAATCACTTCCATCGTCTCCACAATGGTCAAAGTCTTCCTTTTTGCTTTCTCAGTACACTTGGGGGTAGGTGATTCCATGCGAGAATCCATTTATCACAGTCACTATTGGGTAACACTTCACACTCAAGAGGCATGAGATGTAGAGGCAGAGATGTTAACATGATGCAAGAAGTCGCAAGACTGAGGCCAACCACGTGTGGTACAATGTGTTTACAGCCTCTTGTATTGCCCAGCCCTACCAGAAGTAGCCCAAAAATAGCCTGTAACCCCACCGCATCCTCCTCCCAACCTAGCCCAAGTGGGTGAAAAAAGCCACCACCAGTATTGGTAGCTGAGTTCTGAGTCACCCTGCCTGCAAGGAGCAATCCGGTAGGCCTGCGTCAAAAGCCCCAAGTATCGGATAGTGTGCGTTAAATGTAAAAATGTTTCCAGTTGTCCGGTAGGTCCATGGGGTGTTTTTCATTTAACTGATGGTGTCCGGTATGTTTGACATTTTTTCTGGGGCCCCTCAAGGTGTCCGTTAAATCTGATATCTGTTCTAGAGGAGTACGGTAAACCAGGGGTCTGCTATACTGTATTTCAAATGCCTTTGTGAAGCAGGAATGACATGTATCCAGGTGCTTTTATATGTAGAGAACTCATTTGTGATTGCCGGAGTAAGGTGCTGGAATGTATTGGTGATAGTGGTTAAATGATGGAGGCATGACAGCTGTACATTACAAGCCTCATTATTCTCACTTGCAGTTGCTCTCTGCTAACTCCCTCAAACTTTGCCGAAAGGCAAGGAACTGACTTACTGTAGTTTATTATTTTGTGCTCTATATCTGAATATTTAACTTTACTCATTTGAGTACATAAGTGTTCAGACATAGAAAAAATCCCTAAATACTGTAATAAGGATGTTAAAATGTCTGTGTTCTGTATTTTACATAACCTTCACACCCAACCCCTAGAGGCAGAGTTAGGCAGGATAGTAAGGCAGACAGAAGAGGATATGCAGACCTAACCAAGCATGAGGAGAGGGAGACAGGTGAGACATGAGTGACAGAAATACAACAGAAGACATTAGGGGGAATGAACTCACCAGTGAACAGGCAGAAAGTTCTTTATAAGTCCTACGTACAGTGGAATCTCCTGAATTGTGGTCTTATGAGACTGGGCACATGCCACAATTTGAGAATTTCACAGTTTAGAAATAACAAATCTTATGGGAAAAATTACTTACGGGGGTGTCATGTTGGAAAAGTTGCTCCCATTACCCCCAAACCTACATCAAACAGGTCACCAGCAAACTCTAACAACCTGGAAAAGATATTAGTAAAGTATTTAACACACACACACACACACACACAGTATGCTAATGTAGATGGTCTAATCTCAGCAAGGCTGGAAGTAGACGATTCCTTGAGGGTAAATGAGCCAGACAGTATGTGCTTTGTAGAGACCAAGCCAAGAAAGAATATTAAAATCCAAATGGAAGATGGGAAGTACAAACTATGGAGAAGAGATAGAAAAGACATATAGGAGGAGAAGTGATGATAACAGTTAAAATTAGCCCAAGTGTGGAAATTGGAGAAGGTATGGCCGAAGTGATAAACGTGGTAATGGAAACCAGAGGGAGAGGCATTAGAGACACCGCTGTAGCATATGTCCCCCCAAAAACAAGGGCATGGAGTGAAGAGGAATATCAGGAGATGTTGTCAGACATGGTTAGATTATCTTCAGAAAGTGATTTGGAAAAGCAACAACTTAATCCTGATGGGTGACTTTCATTGTAAAGAGGTAAACTGGGAGGAGTGGGACTCAGGAAGTAGTGAAGTTTTATGGGGCAGTAAACTGATAAATACAGCAATGGATAATGTAATGACCCAATGGGTTAAAAAAGAGACAAGATTTAGAGGTGATGACACACCAGCAAGACCATATTTGATTCAAACCAGAGAACCTGATGCAATGAAATCTCTTAAATATCCCTGTCCTATAGGAAAAAGTGATCATGTAGTGATAGAGTTCCAAACGATAGAAGGAAATGGGGAGACAAGATGAGCTATACAGGCATGGAAGATACAACTTTGGGAAAGCAAACTTTACAGGATTGAGAAAATTTTTCAAAGAAGTGGGTTGGTGAGAATTCAAGGAAATGAGAGATTCAGAAAAAGTGGGATATCTTTCTAGACATATAATACGGGTGTGGAAAAGTATGTGCCTAAAGTTAGTGGGAAAGAGAACTGGAGAAATGACTGGTTCAACAAAAGGTGTATGATAGCAAAAAAGAAAGGGATAAGGCATGGAATAAATGGGGAGAGGTAATGATAGAACAAAGGAAGAATATAAAAGAACTAGAAATGAATATACTGTACAAGAATATGTAGAGAGGAAGAAAGAAACTTCAAAAAAGGTATAATTGACTAATGTAAGGATGATAGCAGCTAAATTGTTCAACATGTTTATTAATGGTAAATTAAAACAAGAGGAGTGAATCATTAAGCTGAAAGCAGAAGGAAATGTCTATTAAGATGCGGTAATGCAAGCTGAAATAATGAACAAATGCTTCCAATCAGTCTTCACTAGAGAAAGTGATTTTGTGGAGGAGGAGGGAGTGACAAGAAATGTACAGTAGTGTAAAAAGAGTAAAAGTTGAAGTGCAAGAAGTGTTCAAATTACTAGAAACTCAAGATGTGAGGAAGGCCTCAGGAGCAGGCAGAATCTCTAACTAATTGGATGTTATAGGAATGCAGAGAACAGATGGTGGATAAGTTTCACGGTTTGTGTGTTCTCAGGAAAAAGGGAAAGTGCCTCGGGAATGGAAGAGGGCCAGCGTGGTACCAATTAATAAGGAGGGAACAAGGAAGAACCCCTGAATTATAGGCCATTGTCCCTGACCAGCTTGGTTGCAAAATTGTGCAAGAGGATCCTGAAAGACAGATGGATGAAATATCTGGAGGAGATGGACATTTCAGCAGAAAGTCAGTTTGGTTTCAGAAGTGGAAGGTCATGTGTTTCCAGCTTGTTGAGCTTCTACTCAAGGGCGATAGACATGCTGCAGGAGAGAGGTGGTTGGGTGGAGTGTGTGTACAGTATTCAGATCTGGAGAAAGCCTTTGATAAGGTACCCCACAAGTGACTAATGTGGAACTTGGAACCCAGGAGGACTGAAGGAGAATTTCTTGGAGTGGATGAAAGACTTCTTGAGAGACTGGCAAATGCGGACAAGATATCTGGATGGAGGGAAGTAACAAGTGGAGTCCCACAGGGCTCGGTGTTAACGCCCTTAACCTGAGGCGTTCCATTGACGTATGAGTACGTCGCAACGTTTTGTCACAGCTAGACCCATCGACGTACCAGTACGTCGTGCAATTGCAAGGTTTATAATTTGCACAATTTTAAATTTTTGTGCGTGATTTTTGGTACATATACACTTGACACCTTCCTCTACAAGATACCAGGCAAGGACAACACTTTACCCTGCATGACCTTCCCCCCCTACCTGCATGCCATTGTCTTGGCAATTCACCTGTTACCAGTGACCTAGCCAATAAAGACATTCAGGGCTAGAGTGATTCCCAATTGATGACAATGTGGAGGACAAAGTTTACCATAGCATTAGAGGAAGAAACGGTCAGAAATGATGATCAGGTAATGTTCCCAAAAAAAGGTCAGGTATGTTGATGTGTTAGTGAGTGAAACAATGCTTATATTGATATTACTGTTTGAAAACCAATATACTCTCTTACTACATATAAATTCGTACCAAATAAATAAATAAATACCGTTTATGAGTGGTGTGGAATAGTTACCCTTCGACAGAACTTGTTTTCTTTGGAGCCAGCCTGATAGAAAACCCAGTGAGGTAAGGAGTACTGCTACCTGTATTGAGTATTATAAACCTAGGTGAGCGATTTCTCTATGAATTTTCGATGTTTCTCACCAAAAGCGGAGGTTTTAACCAAAAAACTTTTTTTTCCAAAATTGGTCGGGATTGGGGGGAGTCAGTGGTGGAAAGTCGGTTGGGACCTGGCGGGTTAATGTTCCAGATTTACGTAAACGATGTGGTAGATAGAATGAACAGTTATGCAAGTCTGTTTGCTGATGATGCATATATCATGGGACTAGAAGAAGTTGAAGAAGACTGTAAAGTGCTGCTGGAGGACCTGGATAGGATTCATGAGTGGAGCTGGATGTGGGAAATGAAATTCAATGCCAGAAAAAGTAAAATATTTGAAATGGGTAAAAGTACCAAAAGACCATCACTGAATTATTTGATGGGTAATGAACCATTAACAAAAGTGAGAGAAGAGAAGGACTTGGAAGTGCTAGTCCAGGATAATTTGTCACCCGAAAAAGATAGAGACGTATAATCTGTTAATATATATATATATATATATATATATATATATATAGTGCTCGTCAGAAGTATCGAGCGCCCTGTGTCCCTCCTACGAAACGAACCTTTCAACATTGAAATAACATGTAAATAATGCATTATATTTACCTTTAATGCTTGGTAGGGTATCCTTTGCACTTCTTCACGGACCTGAGACGTCATGGAAGTGAAAGGGCGAGGTTCCTCAGGTGCTGGGGTGGTATTTTTGCCTAGGACTCACGAATGGCTGCATCCAGCTTAGGCAGAGAGCTCACGTCCTTCCCTTGGAGATTCTTCTATACGAGGTACCAGAGGTTTTCTGTCGGGTTGAGGTCTGGGCTATTGCCTGGCCAGTTTTTAATGAAAGAGACCTCGCAGTCAAGAAGCCAGTTGGTGACTGATTTGGCTTTATGAGCAGGTGCACCGTCCTGCTGAAACACTCGTGCGCCTGTGAGCTCGAAGGACTCGGGTACGTGATCACGAAGAAGCTCCAGGTAAACGTCCTGATTCACTCTGCAGTTCTTGGGAAGCACAACAAGCTTCCCCAAACCCTTCCCAGAGAAACAACCCCATACCATAAGTGAATCAGAGTGTTTAACTGTGCTCTCCACGTAATGGGTCAAGCAGGTCACTACCTTTGCGCCGGTACACGCGCGCTCCTGGATTACAGGTAACACTAAACGTTGCCTCATCAGACCACAACGCTGACAACCATTGGTCCCCACCCCAGTTAAGGTACTTGTTAGCAAAGGCAAGCCTACGAAGTCACTGGTAACATGTAAGAAGAGGCTTTCTTACAGGCCTGTGACTTGTGTAACCAATTTCATGGACTCTTTGAGACACCGTGCGCACTGAAACCTCACCAAACACCTCCGGTTTGCTCTCCTTAATTTTCCTTGCACTCATGAGGATTAGACTCCACTGCACGTTTTAACACATTAACAGACCTCAGGGAAGTTTTCCTTGGCCTACCAGACCGCGGTTTCTTTGTAGGAACGTCACCACTATTTTCCACTCGAAAACAGGCGCACCACCTCCGCACTGTCGATCGAGCCACACCAACCAAATCACAGTTTCCTTTGTGGGGTGGCCTGCCTCCTTTAGAGCAATGATCTGTGATATGACTTCACTCGAAAGCTCACGGGTAGGGGCCATAACTAAGTGGCGAAAGCCAAAACACTGCAGGACACTAGATAAAAAATGGCGCAAGAAGAGAGGGAGGAGCGGCGGAGTACCTCTCTCTCACGCAGCCCGTAGGCAACTGAGGCGGCAGCCAACCAGCACGCAGTAAGGCCTCAAGCTGCCGTGACGTCGTGTTAGCGACCCAAACATCTGGCTCAATTTTTAGTACCAAAAAAGGGTGATTCTTTTTTCGCCAAAAGTATTGCGCGCCCTGACATAGGCGCTTGATACTTCTGACGAGCACTGTATATATATACAGTAATCCCCGTACTATCTGGATGCCTACTTTCCGGACATCCCCACTTACCGGATATTTGGTCCCTGGATCCAGTATTCCCAAAATGGGCCAAAATTAGCAAAAAATTTGGGGGGGAGGGAGACTTTCCCCCCCTGTAATTTGAACTCTGCGCGCGTGGCGCGGACCAGCTGTGTTTTGGTGCGTAGTTCCGCCGCCGTCTGCTAGAGCGCCTCTGCATCCTCCCTACTTACCGCCCGTCTCTTGTTGTGAGTGCACGCTCGTCATCATGGCTGCCCACATGCTCGCTTTTGTGGTAGTGCCTTACCTGCTGCAGGCTCTGCTGCTGGTCTCCTGCCTCTTGTTAGTGTGTGTGATGATGGCCCCACTGCCTGAGAAGAGAAAGAGAGTGGTTTTGACTCTGGAAAAGAAGAGGGAGATATTGGACAAGGTGGACGCGGGATGGTCAACCTCATGCATCCTCCGTGAATTTAACCTGGCCTGATCTAGTTTGATATCAAGAGATCCCGCAACAAACTCATGCAGTACACGGCTGACTTCTCGTCAAAGAACAAACGCAATGTGGAGAGGAAGATGATGTTTACTTCCCAGTACGCAGAAGTCGACCTCTCCACATTGATTTAGTATCGACAGCAACGTGCTGCTGGTGTGCTGGTGCATGGCATGGAGCTGATGGCTGCTGCTGAGAAGTTCGCATGGCTGCACGTTGCCCCAGACTTCAAGGCATCCGAGGGTTAGCTTTTCTCATTCAAGTTATGACATGGCCTTACCAACTGTAAGGCCCATGACGAAGCTTTGGACACCAACGAGAATGGAGTAGAGGAGTTTCGGCACAAGGTGAAGCGCTTGATCAACAGGGAAGGCCTCACTCTCGGTCAAGTCAACAATGCGGACGAAACTGGTTTCTTCTATCGCTCTTTGCCAATGAACACTCTAGCCGAGGAGACGGAGAAGCGTGTACCTGGCTGCAAGCTCTCCAAGCAACGGATTTCTGCTTTGTGTTGTGCCAATGCTAATGGCATGCACCGGCTTAAACCCGTTATTGTTGGCCGTGCAAAGCAGCCTCGGTGTCTTTGTGGGGTGATGGATATCCTTCCTGTCACATTTGGTACCATTCTTTGAAGACATGGTTCACTGCCCATGTCTTCAAAAACTGGTTCCACTGCCATTTCATCAAGGAGGTCATTCATTACCAGACAAAGACACTGGAAATCCCGCGCGACCAGGTAAAGGCTTTCCTTCTCCTCAACAATGCACCTGCTCACCCGTGCGACAAGGACTTGGTGACTGAGAATGGGCGCATTAGGTGCTTGTTTCTGCCACCTATTACAACTGCTCTCATCCAACCAATGGACCAAGGAGTGATCGTGGCAACGAAGAGGCTGTACCGACGGAAGTTCCTGGACGAGGTGATGGTTGTTCTCGAGGACGAGGACGAGCGCAGGATGGGACAGGACACGCGAGGCCAGCGGACTTTGGAAAACCTTTGCTGCTACAACATCAAGTCTGGAATCTACAACTGGGCCAGTGCATGGAAGGAAGTCCCTGTCAAGACTCTAGAAAATGGTTGGTCTCGTCTGCTTCTCGGAACGGATGTGGAACACAATTTCCTAGGTTTTGATGTGGATGACTTCCATGCACGTCTATGTTCGCATGGCGACGATGTTGATGTGGACGAAGTGCTTGAGTGGTTGGATGACGACGAGGCCGATCCTGGGTATCAGACTATGTCTGATATCATGGTCACATCTTCAGTTGCAGGTGTCAGTACCCAGCTTAAAGATTTCCACGAGGACGGTGATGATGCTGTGGACTCCTCTCAGCGTGACACTACTCCATCCATCCCCAAGCTGAGCACACTCCGGGAACACCTAGAGTTCGTTCTCGACTACCTGGAACACCTGGACTGCGACAGGGAGATGGGGCCCTTGGGACTTGTGGAGGAAATGTATGCTTTCAGGCAGCGCATCATTAATCCCCAAAATCGTCGTTCCTTGCGTGAATCAACCACTGACAGCTTTTTCAGACCCTTGATCCCTGCTGTGCCCAGCCCTGGCTCCACACCATTGCCTCCCCAAGATAGGCCCTTATCCTCCGAGGCACGGCCCAGCACATCAGGCATGGTGGAGTCACCACTGGATGTTAGTTTGCTTCTGTCTTCAGAGTCGTCTGCAGTGGGTAGTCCATGACCACAACCCAGCGACGCACCCCTAGGCCACCTCCTTCAGCTACTCTCAGACAGTGATTAAATAACAAGGGAATTTACAGTGTTGTGCAGTGAAGAAAACAGTGCGTAGTGTTAAGATATTAGAATTGTGAGTGCAAACACTAAAGTGCAGAATGCAACACTGATTTTTATTGACGTTCAATGGAGCGCAAAGTAGACTAGAGTGTATAATGCTAAGAAAATTGATTTATGAGTGCAAAGACTTAAGTGCATAGTGCAACATTTATTTCATTAAGGTGCAGTGGAGCGCAAGTAAGACTTGAATGCGCAGTGTTAAGAGAATGGAATTCTGAGTGCAAATGACTAAGTTCAGTGCAAGACTTCATATACAGTGTACTGCCAGTGCTTCAGGTACTCCTTTTTACTGTCAGAGTCTGAGAGGAGGTGGGTTATTCATCGAGATGGCCAGGGACTTGTTGTAAGTACCCAGAATGTTTCATATTGTACTGCATTTTCCACATGTACTTCTAAAACCTCATTTCACTCTTTAATGTCCCTTATTGGTGTGAATAGGGTCTTAGGTGCTATGCATGTGCAGTAGGGAGGTGTTTTTCTGAGTTAGGCTAGGTTAGGGTTCATAAGTACCAGTCCAGGAGCCAGGGACTTGTTGTAAGTACCCAGAATGTTTAATATTGTATAAACTCACCTCTAAAACCTCATTCTCTGGTTCTTTTGCATTTATTTAAGTCTTTTATGTCCCGTAGTGGTGTGATTTGAGTCTTAACCCGCGGCGTCCCGTTGACGTTCTTTTACGTCCACACGTTTTGTCACTGCCAATCCCATCGACGTACATAAACGCGAAAAAATTGCAAGGTCCCTAATTTGCGCAATTTTCAATTTTCGCGAGTCATTTTTGGTATGTATGCACGTGACACCTTCCTCAACAAGATGCCAGGCAGGGACAATGCCTTACCCAGCATGACCTCCTCCCCCCCCCCCCTGCATGCCATTGTCTCAGCAATTCTCCTGTTATCAGTGACCTGGCCAGTATAGCCATGTCATGCCACGGTACGAAATTCAGGGCCATAGTGATTCCCCAATCAATGACAATGTGGAGGACAAACTTTACATAGCATTAGAGGAAGAAACAGAAATGATGATCAGGTAGTGTGGCAAAAAAAGGTCAGGTATTAGTGAGTGAAACAATGCTTATAATGCCTATATTACTGCTTGAAAACCAATATACTCTTGTACTACATATAAATTCTTAACAGTAAATAAATAAATACCGTTTATGAGTGGTGTGAAATAGTTATCCTCCCATAGAACTCATTTTCTTTGGTGCCAGCCTGATAGAAAACCCAGTAAGGTAAGGAGGCACTCCTACCTGTTTTCTTTGGTGCCAGCCTGATAGAAAACCCAGTAAGATAAGGAGGCACTCCTACCTGTAATGAGTATTTTAAACCTCAGGTGAGCGATTTCTCTATGAATTTTCGATGTTTCTCACCAAAAGCGAAGGTTTGAGCCCCCAAAATTTTTTTCCTAAAATGGTCGGGATTGGGGGGAGTCAGTGGTGGAAAAGTGGTCGGGATGGGGCGGGTTAAATAGGTGCTATGCATGTCCAGAGGGAGTTGTATAGGTGTTTTTCTGAGTCAGGGTAGGTTAGGATCCATAAGTACAAGTCCAGGAGGCTGGGGCCCACTTTCCAGACGGGACCACTTTCCAGACATGCTTTTGTCTCTATTACATCGGAAAGTGGAGGGATTACTGTATATATATTATACATACATACATACATACATACATACTTATAAATAGTTATACCCATACGATACCCCTAGATGCGATACCCTGGCTTAGCGATGGGGGTAAAAATACTGTACCACCATACCCTGCTTGATGATGGTCACGCCCTGGTTTAATGATGGGCCCTCTGAGGTCTCGTCCACATGCGATGGGCCAAAATTTTGAATCGCACGTATTCCCACGGCCAGCTGATCCCGCCCACCTCCCTGGATGCACAGAAACACTCGTGCAGCCCCCACAGCTATCGCTAACTCCATGCTCACCCACATTGTTCTTCTCGCACTGGCCGTCTCTGAGTGAGGAATTGTCTTTTGCTTGCCCACCCCGCATTGTGTAGCATCACCATTGTTATGCAGGCTGCTGTTGTGGTGCATTGTTATTGCATATGAGCGGTGCTGTGAGTAGAGCAGTGATACTAATCGTGTGTGGAGTGCAGTTTTGTGTGAATTTTGGCCTAAAGCATGATCATGTCTGGTAAGGGCGCTGCATGTGGTGTTGCTAGTGGAGACCCTAGTTGGGATGGTACGGTAAGCAGCTTGCTAATGTTGGTGCTGGTTATGTTCCCATGAAGCATGCTTGTAAAACTGTGTCTCTGGAAGTGAAGTTGGATATTCTTAAGCACCATGACAGAGGCAAGGGCTCGTGTGCCATCACCTCGGCTCTCCACCTGGCCCAGTCGACTGTGTTCACCATTGTGAAGAAGAGAGGGGCCATTAAGGCTGCCACTGGGGAGGTTGCAACCTTATCTACCTCTTGTATCACCTGCCAGAAAGAGCCTGTGATGGTGGAGCTGGAGCAGATGCTCTGCACATGGGTAGAGGACCAGAACAAGAGGAAGGCACCCATGAGTCAGGCTATCATTAGCACCAAGGCGCTTTTACTATGGGAGGAAATAAAGGTGGGGCGGAATCATGGTGATAGCAAAACATGTAAGGCTAGCCATGAGTGGTTTGACTGCTTCAAGAGACGGACATGCCTGCACCACATTGAGACATTGATATATATATATATATATATATATATATATATATATATATATATATATATATATATTCCCAGACGCCTCAATCCCGTTTGGGGTGGCCACAAACAAATCGCCTCCACGTCGCCCTGTCCCCCGCCATTTCACTGCCCTGCTCCCAACTCACATCCCCCTCTCTCATATACCTCTCCACCCCATCCCTCCATCTCATCCTCGGCCTCCCCCTCCCTCTTCCCCCCTCCACCTCACACATACACTCTCTTCGTCAGTCGCTCACCCTCCATCCTCTCCACATGGCCAAATCACCTCAGTGTGTTCCTCATAACGCTTCCAATCACATCCACACCACAACGCTTCTTTATATCCTCATTCGTCAGCCTGTCTCTCCATGTGACTCCACAGGCTCCTCTTAAATAACTCATTTCCACTGCTCTCACTCTTGACTTGTGTCCTTCCAACAACGTCTAAGCTTCAATTCCATACGTTAGAGTTGGTATCACAATACCGTCCTGTAGTAACTTTTTCACTTCCATGCTCACTTCCTTGTTTCTTATCACTGCTTTCAAAGAACCAGCAACTTTTCTTCCCTGCTGTACCCTTTCAAGCACTTCACCCTCCAAACCTCCATCCTTACTCATCACACTACCCAAGTACTTAAACGTACTCACATTTTCCAATTCCTCACCATCCAACCTCGCTGTACATTCACTGACTTCACCTTTCTCAAAGATCATCACTTTACTTTACACACACACACACACACACACACACACACACACACACACACACACACAAAATACTTGGTGTAACATACATCACTGTCATTTAAACAACACATCACAACCATTAAAATTAACACCAAGACTCAACACCCTAAGGTCTGTTGCCCATACAACATTCAGACGCAGCAAAGAAACAACCACCACAGTATATAAACAGTAGGCCTATATACGTTCAGTGGTGAATTATGCAAGCCCTGTTTGGGCTTCTAACCTCACTAAAACATGCTACAACACCCTACAGACCATACAGAACAAGGCCCTAAAAATAATCACTGGCTGCACATACTACACCTACAGACTGCTTACATCATGAAACCAAAGTCTTAAAAGTAACATCAAAACAACACTCAGTACATGATACAGTACACAAATACTGTCATCTCTCTCTCTTCGCCTGCGTCAAACCAGCTTCCAGAAGCATATCCATCTCAAATCTCACGCCGCTTTAGTCAAATCACTCAAAGACAACACACAGCTGCATACACGACCTGATATCCACCCTTCTGTATCGTACCGCCCTTGTGAGGGCAGGGTCCACCTGGCCAGGCTGCTATGTGAGCATCATCCAGCCCTCTTGAGTTATCAGAAGAGGCTGGATGAGTCCGTGGCTGATGCCTGTCCAGAATGCAACACAGCACTCCTTACTATTAAGCACATTATGGAAGATTGCATTGCACACAATTGCCTGCGCCAACAATTCAATATACACTCTTTGAGAGCTCTGTGGGAAAGCTTGGTCTCGGCCGTGGCCTTCCTTAGAGACTCAGGGCTGTTCGGCCAGACTGCCTGGGGAACTCCTTCTCCTCCTCCTCCTCCTCCTCCGCCGCCGCCGCCTCTTCCTCCTCCTCTTCCTCCTCCTCTGGAACATATGAATCCGAGAACGTTTAATTCAGCTGAAAGTAAGTAATTTGAACCCGAGAATGTTTAATTCAGCTGGGAGTGAGTTATTTGAACCCGAGAATGTTTAAATCAGCTGGGAGTGAGTCATTTGAACCCGAGAATGTTTAAATCAGCTGGGATTGAGTCATTTGAACCCGAGAATGTTTAAATCAGCTGGGAGTGAGTCATTTGAACCCGAGAATGTTTAAATCAGCTGGGAGTGAGTCATATGAACCCGAGAATGTTTAAATCAGCTGGGAGTGAGTCATATGAGCCTGGGAATGTTGAGAGTAATGTTAGACTGGTATTGGATCGTGGTGGACACGGTGGACGAGTGAGTATACAAAATTCATAAGATCCATGTTAAGCACGAGGGCTTGTTTCAGATGAAGATGGATATGCACGCGATATTTATTTTTTTACATGAAATTTCGGGAGAGAGAGGGTGGGAGGTTTCAGGAAGGAAAAGTGTTGTGTAGGAGAGAGAGAGAGGGGGGGGGGTTCAGGAAGGAAAAGAACGTGGTGTGGGGGGTTCGAGAAGGAAAAAAATATGGTGTAAGAATAGGGGGGCTTCAAGAATGAAAAGAATTTGGTGCAGGAGAGAGAGGGGGGGGGGGGCGGGTTCAAGAAGGAAAAGACTTGTGGAGAGAGACGGGTTCAGGAAGGAAAAGAATGTGGAGAGAGAGAGAGAGAGAGTGGGGGGGTTCAGGAAGGAAAAGAATGTGGTGTAGGTAGGTAGGTAAAAAGAATGTGGAGAGAGAGAGAGAATGGGGGAGTTCAGGAAGGAAAAGAATGTGGTGTAGGTAGGTAGGTAGAAAGAAAGTGGAGAGAGAGAGAGAGAGAGAGAGAGAGAGAATGGGGGGGTTCAGGAAGGAAAAGAATGTGGTGTAGGTAGGTAGAAAGTGGAAAGAGAGAGAGGGAGAGAATGGGGGGTTCAGGAAGGAAAAGAATGTGGTGTAGGTAGGTAGAAAAAATGTGGAGAGAGTGAGAGAGAGAGAGAGAATGGGGGGGTTCAGGAAGGAAAAGAATGTGGTGTAGGTAGGTAGGTAGGTAGAAAGAAAGTGGGGAGAGAGAGAGAGAGAGAGAATGGGGAGGGGTTCAGGAAGGAAAAGAATGTGGTGTAGGCAGGTAGAAAAAATGTGGAGAGAGAGAATGGGGGGGTTCAGTAAGGTAAAGAATGTGGTGTAGGTAGGTGAAAGAATGGAGAGAGGGGGAGAGAGAGAGAGAATGGGGGGGTTCAGGAAGATAAAGAATGTGGTGTAGGTAGGTAGGTAGAAAGAATGGAGAGAGAGAGAGAGAGAGAGAGAGAGAGAGCATCAAATTTCGGGAAGGAAAAGGATATACTGTATGGTCTATATGAGAAAAGATCCATTAGGAAAATTAAACTGAGACTCTTGATGACAGCAGAATTTACTCGTTCAGAACATGAGTATTCAAGGGAATGAGAGAAGTTTATGCGAACCGTAAATGAAAAATTTTAAGGTAATTCATGGAATGATACATTGAGAGCATTATTAGAAGAGAAAGATCTTATGTGGTATGGAAGAAAGTTAAATGGTATAGTTAGGAACAAAAGTTCGCGTATTATTCCAATCCGTCTGCTTCGCACTTAAGGCATTTCCGTCACTGTGTTCTTGACGCATGGTATAAAATAAATCATTAGTGAGGAAATAAATATATAATCTCCTTCAGTTTAGGAATATCATCCAGCAAAGGGAGGTATTAAGCAGATGCAAAATATTAAGCGAACTTTTGTCCTTGAGTGTACATTTGAGAGAGGGAAGAGCATTTGTGACAATGTGAGATGTATGAAAGGGCAGAGTAACCTGGAGGCGGTTCTGTCATGGCCAGCCCCTGTTGGAGGATGGGGGACAGGAGGGAGGAGGCATCAGAAGACCAGAATTGAGGATAATTTTGGCTCCAGCGTTCTTAAATTGAATGATTGTTAACGAGTGTACAGTATGATACAAATACTGTATATTTGAAAAGACGCATGCAGATTTCTGTAGGTTTATTTGCATGAACGGTTGTCTCCCCTGGTTCATCAGGAAGTGAACCCGGTGGACTGGAGGCTGAATATCCCTTCTGCAGTCCACCATCCTTCTTCGGGGAATAATGAGTGCTGAAAGACGTGTGTAACCGATTATATCCCGGCACCGGGTGAAGGCATTGCTCTCTAGCACCGGATTTATGTATAAAAATGCTGAACACTATTTTCATGTTTAATATTGCGGCACGTCTTTTGGTATGACCAGAGAGGGGTGAGGGTGGTGGTTTGAAGCGAGATAGTAGCCTATATCCTCGGCCAGGAATTCGTACTCAACCCTTGTATATTGATGATGTATGGAGAACCGTTCAGGAACTGTCTTCCTTTGTCTGTATTTCCTGCTGCCTGTGACTTTCAGTCTTTCAAACACAATGTGTCCAGGCATCTTGAAATGAACAGATCTTGAATTTGGCTCTCTGTTTTCGTGTTTCTGTTTTCTCTTGGAGAGAACAGTTTTTCGGGCCTGTGGCCTTTGGTTCCTTTTTCCTTGCATAAAAAGAATAATAAGAATAATTGTGTGTGTGGCTTTGGATTTTGTGTAATACTTTCCTAAGCTTGTAAGTGATTGATTCTGCACGTTACACTTCAATTTCCAATTATGTTATTGATCTGCATCACGTCGATTTGAAAAACGGTGTAAGGTATAAGAAAATTTTTAAGATTTAATATGGATAATAAATTGCTAACGAAGGGTGTATCAGAGTAAAGTGGTTTGATTTAGTCTGAAAGCTAACTGCTAATAATCGTTGGGAGATAACATGAATAGCCTAAATTGTAAACTTTTGTTTTTTAAAAAATGCGTTTTGTAAAATGAAATTGTGTACTTATGGGTAGAAAATTGAATAACGCATTTACCGTGAATGTTTTATCGGAAATTGTAATCTCTTAACAAGATTAACAACATTCCCAATGGAATGCAAGATGGTCTTCACATAGTTACATCATGGTGGCATACTTACGTGCAAATTGCCATGGTGATTAATGAAGATAAATGAACAGAGAATTCAGATTTTGTTCGTATATATGGTTTGCTTTTGACCATATAAATCACTTTGAGAAAAAAAAAAAAAGAAAAAAAATTGGGAGGAAAAAATGGAGGAACACTTGTGTCAAGTTTGAAGAGAACTGGTGAAGAAATAAAGGAATGTCGCAAAGTTGAAAAAAAAAAAAAAAAGTTTGGATGAAAGAAGACAGTGACGGAGGAAATACAGTTACTGTATAGCCTATACGTATTGATATGGAAACCTGACAACAGAAGGCTTCCTCAGAGGTGAATGAACTCGTCTAGTTGCTCCTAAAATAAACTATTTAACATGCTCATGCACTGAAACCGTTCATTGAGATGACAAGTGAAGAATGAATCGTTCTTGGAGATGTATATTGAAGAGCATAACTTCTTGGAGATATGCGAGTATATTGAAGAATGAAACCGTTCTTGGAGCTGAACTGTTTATTGAAGAAGAACGTGTAAAATTAGTATAGTACATTGCAGGTTAGCTTTTTTTTTTTTTTTTTTTTTTTTTTTTTTTTTTTCCCCACCACATACTAGAGCTCTCTTCGTAGCTGAATGAAATTGTGCAGCAGTTTCAAGAACAAAATTCAGTAGATGCCTAGCTATTGACTGGGTTAAAGGAGATTGCTTTAAACCGCTACACTGTTAAAGGTACTTATATTGTTAGTTGAATAGCATCGTCCAGCGGCAGCCAATGAAGCATGAAAGACGCCTTGGTACTGAATATACTTTGACGTTAATAGGAAGTGGTTGCTGAAGCTGGTTTGAAAGTTTTGTCGATAACCTTAGATTATTCAGGTTTCGGCCCCCCCCCCCCGTCTCTCTCTCTCTCTCTCTCTCTCTCTCTCGTGTGTGAGTGTGAGAGTGAGAGAGAGAGGATTCCACTTTAGCTTTTAGTGTGCACGAAGCTTTTATGTGGACGGTATGTACAGTCTTCGTGTGTACATGATCGTATAAAAACAGTCATAGCTATTTTTATGTATGCCTGTGCACATGAGTTTCAACCCATGTGCTTGTATATAGCTGTTATTTTTACATAGTCATGGGTGTCTAAGAGTTTTGTGTGCGAATGAAAAGGTCTCACGCATTGCCATTGTATTGAATTCTGTGTGTGTGTGTGTGTGTGTGTGTGTGTGTGTGTGTGTGTGTGTGTGTGTGCGCGTGTGTGTGTGTGTAAGGTATGCGACACGTGTCCTGGTCAATATGTTCATGTATCTGTGTGTTTATACAGGGTGAGCAACACGTATGCTAGTGCTTTTATGTTCATGTAACTGTGTGTGTGTGTGTGTACATATGGGGTTTACAAACATGCATATTCCCCACCTCATATGATGTAAAATGTGTAATCATATATGACCCATTACACACACACACACACACACACACACACACACACACACACACACACACACACACACACACACACCACAGTTTAATGGACAATCATGAAAAAAACACGCACATGCTCAATCACTCATAATGCAGTACTGTCACATACCCGGTACGTAGATATCGCCACTGGTATGCCTAATCACACACACACACACACACACACACACACACACACACACACACACACACACACACACACACACACACACACACACACACACACACACACACACACACACATTACAGCTTACATGGAGATACTCAGCGGGAATTGCACATACTGTTTTCATGCGCATGTTTATACCGTACAGTACATATTGCAGCACACACACACACACACACACACACACACACACACACACACACACACACACACACACACACACACACACACACATTACAGCTTACATGGAGATACTCAGCGGGAATTGCACATACTGTTTTCATGCGCATGTTTATACCGTACAGTACATATTGCAGCACACACACACACACACACACACACACACACACACACACACACACACACACACACACACACACACACACACACACAGAGTGAATCAGTTAACTTCTCTGTTCTTCGTTGGATTCCCATTATATTGCCTAAGTCGTTGCGTTCTTTATTTTGTGTCTGTCCTGCTGTCCTTTAATGTGTGTCGTGTATGCCTTAGATGTGTGTGTGTGTGTGTGTGTGTGTGTGTGTGTGTGTGTGTGTGTGTGTGTGTGTGTGTGTGCAATTTATCTGGCTTGTATTTCTGTGTGGAATGAAAGAGGACTGTTTGAAAGCTGATGTGCGTTGATGATACTGTGACACCAGGTAACAGTGAATGGGATATTTGCCGAGTAGTTTAGAGTTTAATGTTGATTATTTTTAAAATGCAGTACTGTATTGATGTAATATTGATATGAGAAAAGTAATGGATGGAAAATGGGATGTCCTCATTATATATTGAAGAATGGGGACTTCAATACGAGGATTATTTTGTTCTTGTGAAGTAACGGAGAAGAGAAGAAAGTGTGAAAGTAAGTGTGGATAGTGCAGTGAGGACTTTGGAACTAAACAGGAAATTGAGTACAGAGGCAGTAGGGGGGAGGCGGTGGCTCAATCGGTAGAGAGTTGGCCTGCAGTTGTGACGGACCCGGGTTCAAATCCCGCTGAGGCAGGGAACAGTTTAAGGATTTGAATTTCATAAAATCAGACTTTACTGATCTACCAGAAGGCCTGCTAACATGTCTTAAAAATACCCCCGCTAATTCCAATGGACCAGTCCTGTATGCGACAGCCCTAGCATGTATTCAATATGGACGGTGGGTGTTAGCGCCGAATTGGTGACATATCGAGGTGTGCGGTACGTAGGAGGACTACTGGGCCTTGATAGCAGGCTGTGAAGCCTATGCCCAGAGTCGGTCACATAAAAAAAAAAAAAAAGAATGAAGCCGTGATAATACCATACCAGAATCAATGTGTGAATATAAGATGTTACGGCGATATGAATTAGATGAGGCCAGAGTTGTGACTTAGGAAGAATGTACAGTAGGTTGCAGAGATTAAATAGGGAAGATGTGGAGTAGGGGGTTCTAAATATTAATGTAAAAAAAAGAAAGTGCACCTGGTTGGCATTGTATTCTTAGAATAGCTATGATTAAGATAATCTAAAAAGAATTACTGTCAATAGAATCTAGTTTATTTAATACGTGTTAGTTCCATAAAGCTGCTACCACAGTACAGTCATTGATTTCCTTCAAACCAACAGAATATTCCCTCGTCTGTTACCCGAACCCATAGTCATGTTTGGCTGTGATGTCGGTGAGCACATGGACTAGTATGTATCGGATACCAAATTTTAGAGCTCTGAGGAGGCGGAGGCGGGTATCTATTTCTCATAAAATGCTGTTGCGGATAAAACTTCGGAGGTTAAGATATTAATTTATGCGGACGTGGATACAGCTGCGGATTACTTTTACCTCCATGTCCGCGGAGTCGGACGCGGATTTTTTTTTTTTTTTTTTTTCACATATTACAGTACAATTATGCAGTATAAAGTGACGAGTTTCAGCCACAATTAAATGTACACTTAAGTGTGTTACCGGGATGCGGGACGGGGACCCAACTCGTCATACATCATAGATAAATAGATCACTGCCACCTTGTCCGAAATTTGATGCCTGTCTGTACACTGTGGAACTGCTGCCAACTGTACAGGTACACTAAGAGTCACCGGTAAATAATAGTGTGATATATGCTGATTTGCGGTGAGAGAGAGAGAGAGAGAGAGAGGAACAATGAGAGACGGAGGGAGGAAGTGAGCTAACAGAGAAGAAAACAGAAAGAGGAAGAGGGACTGGTAGGTGAGAGGAACGGAGAGCAGAGTTGTGGATGAAAAGGAGAGAGAAAAAGAATTATGATAAAAAGAGAAATACTGGATGGGTGGAGATCAGCAACCTCTGCGGTTCTCTGACGCGAAGGCGGATTGTTATGCGGAGCTTTTATTATCTGAAAACGTGGTGGCGGATAATGATGCGGAGCTTTAGTTGTCTCAAGACGCGGACGCGGATAGTAATGCGGACATTATTTTCACTGCGGAGGCTCTGCGGAGGCGGAGACGGATATCCGATACATCACTAACATGGACCATTAACATGAGCATATTAGAACAGTATCATTCAATAGTCTATACTGAATACCATGTATAGGTAATAGGTAGTAAAGTTTGGTTCATATCAGCATTGTAATATGCTTCGTGGCTTCTTTATATCTCGCTAATATCATATTTTGTTTATTAAGCACAAGAATGATCTCATGGGGAAGGTTAAATAAACATCTGGTTAACTTTTTTTTTTTTTTTTTTTTTTTTTTTTTTTTTATGGTGCTGATTTCTTTTCCTCACAGTTCCACTCAACTCCTTCTAGACAGCGACGTCTTATATGATTCTTGCTACAGGCACACGGTTTTTTTTCAGCTTGGGGAAACTATTTTTAAAAAGTAATTTTACAGTTTTCTTTGTAGTTTTGTATGAGTCAAATGATTTCCTATAAACCAGGAAACAATTTAGGCAACTAAATTGGGTTGTAATTAGATAACCAAAGCCACATGAACCCTACATATCAAGGATTGGGTTTCCGGAGGGCTACTGTCTCGAAAATTAACAAATAAAAAACAAACACTAACCCTCACACCCGGAGGGATCAACAGTTGACATACAGAAACTTGTGTCGTGGTCATGGAATTTAACCCCTAACTGCTGGGTGTCTGTCGGAACTGTTTAAAAAAAAATAAAAAATAAAAAAATAAAAAAATAAAAAAAGCGGCGTCGGGTGTCGGTATTAAATGCACTTGTTTCCCGACACGCTTTGAAGTGGCTGCTACTATAGTCGGAATCCCGGCCGTTTGCGGGTGAGGTGTGGCTCGCACCTGTTTACAATGGTGCCACGTTTCCTCAACTTGCGATGTGAAACGGAAGCTATTTATGTACAAGGCATCACAAATTCGATAAATTCAGATGAATAAAACTTACACTTGTGTATTTTGATGGATGAATCAACAGTAATCTTATTATGCATAAAATATTTATACAGTAACACAGAAACATGGCATACATATTGTACAGTGTTGCTAAAAGATATTGTAGTCACTTTTAATGGTTTTTAGCGTAGTTTTAGGGTGGGTAATAATATCACAGTTATGGATATAAGATAATGAGCCTGAAAAAAAGAAGAAATATGCCAATATCCAAAGTAAAAGAAATAATTCATGTAATTCTTGTGAGTGGCAATACTTACACATCCATCTGGCCTAAAATAAATGTCCCAAGGGAGAATGAGGAGATTCAATGTCCCAAGAGAGAGAGAGAGAGAGAGAGAGAGAGAGAGAGAGAGAGAGAGAGGCATGCATTGAATGCATTGTCGGCATCACTAAATATAACAAAACCAAATTAACAAATGAAAGCACAATTATAAATAACTTATAAAAAGAATCAAAAGTACTCAGGGTGGCTCACATTTCCCGCCAGGAGAGAGAGAGAGAGAGAGAGAGAGAGAGAGAGAGAGAGAGAGAGGTCTGTCACTGCCTTCTTTGTAATCATTTGTTCCTTTGTACATACTGCACACACTGATATACATTGTTCCTATTGATGCACATATATCTATACACGTAATTTCTCTCTCTCTCTCTCTCTCTTCTAATACTGACCACGTGGTAGGTGAATCCAGCCCCCCCTTCCCCTTCCCTCCCTTCTTAATCCCTCCTGGGTGTCTCAGGTCAAATCCCCCTTCACACTTCCCCTCCCCCCTGGACCACCACCCCAACACCCCCACATCCACACTCCCACCCACACCTACACCCACACCCCACTACGTCGGGGTGTATGAATCAGTAACGTAACAAACCTCTCAGCAGACAGTAACTTTGACACTCCATCTACTACTAAATATAACAAAACCAAATTAACAAATGAAAGCACAATTATAAATAACTTATAAAAGAATCAAAAGTACTCAGGGTGGCTCATTTCCCGCCAGGAGAGAGAGAGAGAGAGAGAGAGAGAGAGAGAGAGAGAGAGAGAGAGAGAGATAACGGTATAGAAAACGTGGCAACACTGTACACAGGTGCGAGCTACACCACAGCCGCAAACGTGCGCGAGTCCTACTATATCTTGTCACCAAAAGCTTGGAGGAGACTCCCACCAGCCCGCCCAACCATACCTCAGTCGTCGATGTGACTGCCTGGTGTAGGACGATCTTTTCTTAACCTTTCTTGTCCGATTTCGTTCTCGCCTCGCTTGGATTTTGGCCTCATCCATCCCGGCCAAGCCTCTTTCCAACGATACTAGGAAAGGACTCACTGATAGTGCCAAATGACGTGCCTTGGACACCACTGTGTCTAGTTTATCTAGTAATGGAAAATTTATCACGTTGACAATAAAGCCTTAGTCGGGGCCGTGGGCAGACACATGAACACATCCTGTTCTCGTGGTGAAAATTAGTCCTCTTCCTCTCGTCATTACTCATCAACGCAACGACCTGCAGACCTGGGATACTTTCATTCACAAGAAGAAGAGTTGATGATTAATGTGTTTTTCAATTCAGTTCCCTAACTGCCGTAATTTCTGAGATATTAAGGTTAGAATAAAGCTATATATATTTTTTTTTCATACTGAGGTGAGGCCCGAGCAGATTTTAACCCGGCATCCATGGGTTAAGGGATAGCCAGTTCATTTAAATGACATGTTCTCATTTTTGTATTGCCCACACCTGGCAGTTATTAATATCTTCACTGTGAGGACCTACTTTATAATTTATTCTTGCTCCCTCCGTGCTATTTTGTGCAGTGTGGGTTTAGATGTAGTCTTCGTGTATTTCATTCATTGCAAGAAATTTCAACCAAGCTGAATGCAGTCGTATTAAAAGAAAAAAATATGTCAGCAGATTGAAGGGGTAAACTTGGATACCGCGTCCTAGGAGTGCAGTAGTGAAAGAATGAGGCCTTTGGCTGCGAATTACCATATTGCACTTCATTTTGACTGACGATAGACGATTTTACTATGCAGAAATGATCTTAGGACCCCCCCCCCCAGATTTTAAAACTCAGACAATTAACGGTGTGGCCGCAAATAAAGAAATGTGTATTTCGTCCCAACCTAATGACGGGCGATATTCTGGCCATAGAAACTTTCCACACTGAAGGAGTTGATTGGTGCAGATGACAGGTATGAAGGAGGGTGATTAAGTAGGTGGTGCAGCTGTGGCCGAGGTGATGATGATGGGGTGGCCTTAGTGTGAGTATAGAGTATGTGGCTGAGTCAGACGTCACGATCGAGTGCTGTATGACCGATTTAGCCACTGCCATACGATTCTCTTGATTTTAGTACAAGACGATAGTGTTGTAATTACCGGTACAACCTCTCATTCTGTCTCCCTAATTGTCACTCCTTTTCAGTCTGTGGTGATTTTGTTCAGCTTAGAAATGGACAATGTAGAGATGAATGGCTAGAAGAATTAACGGCGCAGGTGATGGGTATGAAGGAAACAATGCTTAAGTGGATGCAGCTGAGGCCGAGTTGGTGATGATGGGATGGCCTTAGGTGTTAGTTTAGACTCTATACTAACACCTAAGGCCATACCCATCACCTACGCCTGGTCTATACTATAGACCATAGAGCATGTACCAGAGTCAAGTACTCGTATTAACGCCTGGGGACTCTCAGGAAGAGTACTCGCCTCCCTGACATTATTTTGGCTACCACCAAACGATTTTATTTATTTTAGAAATTTGCGCGTAAGTGAAACGGTGGCAGCATTAATTGGTACGAGAGAGAGGTATGAGGGATGCAGTCATTAATTAGATAGCAGCTGTGGAGGAGATGACGGAGATGCTGGGCTTTGGGTGGGAGCACAGATCGTTTAGTAGTGTCCAGTATCACATTTCGGTGCACTTAGTAGTGTAATCACCTCTCAGACTGCTTTAGCTACCACCATTCATCAGACGATTTTATTTAACGTAGAAAAATACATCGAGTACTGACGAAAGTGTCTTTATTTTACCTTCACTCTGACGATTTTATTCATCTTATAATAATGCTACCCAGAGGTGATCTGGCGAAAGAATTAATTGATAAAGATGACAGGTGTGAAGGATAGACTGTATGATTGATTAGAATAACCGTGATGGAAATAGTGATTGTTAAATGTATATTTTTGAATAGATAATGTGTAAGTATGGGGGAATGGCTTTGGTGTGGACTTACAACATGTAGCAGAGTCAAATGTCATGATCCGGTGCTCGAATTACGGACATTGACCTCAGTATGTGCTGTGGAGAAAGAATATCTCACTTTTGTCATTTGTTGCCTCAAACCCCTCCACTATTCAGGCCTTTAGTTATCACCAAATTTCATTCACCTTGGTAGAAGACGAACTGCTGGTGAAATGGTGTAATAATTTATTGGTGCAGGCGGTATGTATGAAGGAAGGATTGATTGATGGATTGGAATGACCGTGATAGAGTGATCGGGTTAGTGTGTAGGTATGAAAGGGATAGTGAGGGAGTGTGGCCTTGGTGTGGTTGTGAGCATGGGTCGTATAAAGTCAAATATCCCACTCCAGTGCGTTCATGAAGGGTACTCACCTCAGTTACTGCAGTACCATTTGCTACCTTTAACCCAGTCACCATGCCATCTATGTTTTCACTTCCACCAGACGATTTTATTCAATTTTGACGTCCAGGAGATAAAGTGTTAAATTAGTTGGTGCAGTGTATGTTAAATGTATTTAACAGCCATACACAAAGATCCATTTGTTACATCTAATCCTTTCACCACGCCGCCTTTTTTGCTACCACCAAACGATTTTTATTTGGTATAGAAACAGACGGCTAGGAGGATCGTGAAATAAATTGGTTTAAGAATTAATTGGTAGAGGAAATAGTGTTGCTTTGTGAGAGGTGGTGAGGGAGGGAGGAGTGTCCTTGATATGAGCATGGGGTGTGTACCAGAGTCAAATATCACGCTCCGGTGCTCTCGTGAATCTCACTCACCTTACCCTGCTGTGGTACTGCGACCCAATTTGCCACTATAAATGCTCGTTTCACATTAACTTGGCCCAGATTTTTGTCCATTTGTAACCTGTTTCAAGAAGTTCAGTGGCAGAACAGGACATTATTACGGCTGTACATTCATCCCATAGCACACTTCATGACCTGTATAATTTTCTAGTGATAAAGTACTGTTAACACTCAGCATTAAAGCTGGGGAGAGGTCAGTTTTAGGCCAAGTACGAGTAAGACGAGCATACCATATCTCTATTTTTGCTACCACTTGATGATTTTATTCTTCTTAAGGAAGATGATCTTGCGGTGAATTGGTTGAATAAGTGATTAAGTGCAAGTAATAGCTATTAACACATTGTTTCCGGAACTTGCTGCACTTTGGATATTTCAGGGAAGACACTTTGTGCAGTGCCTTTACATTCCGGCTCCTAGTCACTGAGCTCATTATTCAAATATTAGGATTCCCCCCCCGTAACTTTTGATAATGCCAAACACCGTTCTCTTGATGACGGGGCGCACTAAAGAATTTAGGAAAAGATGATTAGGCAGATCTTGCAGCTGTGGAAGAGGTGAGTATTCATTGAGCATAGAGTGTGTAGCAGTCATATAGTATGCTTCATTTTTTTTTTTTTTTTTTTTTTTTTTTTTTACGCTGTCTGTTTTTGTTGCCCAAGGCTTGTCTGGACATGAACCCAGTGAACTGTGGTTAGCAGGGAAGAGAAGGACGTGTGTCTAACTGGCAAGTGGCCATCATCATCATTGAACAGTGACCCCTGTGAATCCTAAGACTCAAGAGACACTTATAGGACAGAAACTCGCCTTGTCTCTTAGTACTTTTAATTAACTCTGACTTTATAACTCGTTCTCCTCTGATAACATTGTCTGGGGTTACCTGGAATGCGGTACAAGAAGTTTCTCTGACCATGATACCGGAGATAACACTAGGGCTCTTATGATTCACTAAGCTTTATGAAATCGTCTGGCGATAGCCACGAAAGAAAATCGAGAGTTGTTCCGACAGCGAATGGGCTAATCAGTTGCTAGGGGGCAAACATGTCCTAAGTAGAGCAAGAAAAATATCCTTAGTGAGGCGTAACAAAATTCCATAATAACGTAATGAGTGATGAGACATGCAGTTAACCCTCGTGGTCGGGGCAACGCAAGTGATTTTATCCCAACTACCGCCGGACAGTTATATTCAGATATGAGTGAGTCACAGGAGCCTGAGTGTTACTAGTGGTACCAGTAACCCTCACATGGTCCAGATAACATGTATAATCTTTTCCAACTAACGCCAGATGATTATTTTTAAGTTGAGAGAAAAGTCATATGAGTCTTGAGTTTTGAAATTGCCACCCTTAACCCTTTCATGGTCGGGATAATTTCAAGCATGGTATTCTTACTGAGTCCAGACGATGTTGTTCAGCTAAGAGAGACTCATAGGCGCCCGAGTGTTTAAATTGTCACCATTAACTCGCCCTTAGCATTACAATTTCTAGTATAGTATTCCATTTAGCCCCGGACTATTTTATCTAGCCGAGTGAGTCATCACAGCCTGAAAGAGTTAATGAGTTGCGAGGGGAAAAACATGCTTTGAGAGGAGGAAGAAAATTGTCATTAATGAGGCGCAAGAAAATGCCACAATAAGTTAATGAGTGCTGAGAGGATGGCGTTAAGCGCTGTGGAAAAGCGTTCCGTCTTAGGAAGGATTTTCCGTTTATATAATTGTTGGTATCGTTAGTAGACTTCTTTGTTTAGGCTTAATAAGATCGCAGGGGTTATAAGATCGCAGGGGTTAAATGCGTCCAGAATCAATCCTTTCCCGTACCGATATTGGAAGACCTTAAGTTGAATAAAATCATCGGGTAGCAGGAATAAAATATACGTTATCGGATTGAAGAGACTGCGGTAGGTGTTTGGTGTATTCTCCTCCTCCTCCTCCTCCTCCTCTATTACTTTTCTTAAGTGTAGAATCCTGTTCACTCATGATTTCTCTGGTTCCCCTCAGCACGTTGACGTCACTTGTATTTATTCTCGCCACCGCCAGACGACATTATTTATAATCGTAGAACACATGCCTCTTGGTGAAAGGGTTGGAAACATAGAAAAATTTGTACAATTTGCATGAAGGATAGTTGAAAAGACTCCGGTAATTCCTTGAGGACAATGTTCCTTTGCATTTTACTCTCACTATCCCCTTACTTTTTTGTGGTTAAAAGAGCCGCTTATAAGGAATGGGCTAAGTATTGTTTTTATTAACACCATCAAGTCAGTGACTTCTGTTGTTCTCACCATTTTTTTTTTTTTAATGCCTCGACAGTGGCTCCACTTTCAATCGGCAGATTGAAATCGTGTGGCGTTTGCTGGAACAGAATATAGCGTTTGCCCGATCATGAGAAACTTAGTGGTACCAACATTGGCACTCGACTCCTATGACATAATTGGATATGCTCGTGTGACGCTAGCAAAAATAAAACGCCATTACAGAAGAATCGATCATGAGAGGGTTAACAAGGGTCTGAACGTGTTTCTTCTCTACTCATTAAAACAAAAAAGTGAGTAATTTCGCCTTTTTTCGTGTTTCCTGTATACTGATCACCCCT
>NC_137018.1:37062349-37087349 GCF_032717465.1 Coenobita brevimanus
TGCTGTCCACCGGGGGGACCGTGCTTGTAACTTGGCAACAGCATATTCTGGTGGGCAATTAGCATTCGACTCCCAAATGCTTTTCTTTCATTCTTATATTGTCTTAACCACTTCACTGCGATTTTTTTTAAAATTGATTCTTGTTACTCCAAACCGTCTTGCTTAGCTTCATGGAGAGTTTTGAAACTAAGGGTTTATATATATACAGTGCTCGTCAGAAGTATGGAGCGCCCTGCGTCCCTCCTGAGAAACAAACCTTTCAACATTGAAAAAACATATAAATAATGCATTTTATTTACCTTTAGTGCTTCATAGGGTAGCCTTTACGTTTCTTCACGGACCTGAAGCGTGAAAGGGCGAGGCTCCTGAGGTGCTGGAGCGGTATTTTGTCCCAGGAGTCGCAAATGGCGGCTTCCAGCTTAGGCAGAGAGCTCACGTCCTTCCCTTGGAGACTCTTCTTTACGAGGTACCAGAGGTTTTCAATCGGGTTGAGGTCTGGGCTATTTCCTGGCCAGTCTGTCATGAATGATACCTCGCAGTCACGAAGCCAATTGGTGACCGATTTGGCCTTGTGAGCAGGTGCACCGTCCTGCTGAAACACTTGTGCACCTGTTAGCTCGAAGGAGTCTGGTAAATGATCACACAGAAGCTCCAGGTAAACATCCTGATTCACTCTGAGGTTCTTGGGAAGTACAACAAGCTTCCCCAAACCCTTCCCTGAGAAACAACCCCATACCATGAGTGAATCAGGATGTTTAACTGTGCTTTCTTCATACCATGGGTCAAGTGGGTCACTACCTTTGCGTGCTCCTCTGTTACAGGTAACACTAAACGTTGCCTCATCAGACCACAACACTGACAACCATTGCTCCTCACCCCAGTTTAGATATTTATTAGCAAAGGCAAGCCTACGAATTCTCTGGCTGCTAGAGAGAAGAGGCTTTTTCACAGGCCTGTGACTTGTGTAACCAAGCTCTTGCACCCTACGAGACACTGTTCTGACTGACACCTCACCAAACACTTCTGGGTTGCTCTCCTTAATTTTCCTTGCACTCACACGAGGATTAAACTCCACTGCACGTTTTAAAACATTAACAGACCTTGGGGAAGTTTTCCTAGGCCTACCAGACCTCGGTTTCTTTGTGGGAACTTCACCACTGTTTTCCTCCCGAAACCGCGCACACCAACGACGCACTGTCGATCGTGCCACACCAACCAATTCACTAATTTCCTTTGTCTGGTGGCCTGCCTCCTTTAGAGCAATGATCTGGGATATGATTTCACTCGATAGTTCACGGGTAGGTGCCATAACAAAGTTTTAAAGGCCAAAACACTGTGGGACACTCGGTAAAAAATGGCGCAATTTGAGAGGGACACTCGGCGGAGTTCCTCTCTCTCAGGCAGCCCGTGGGCGACTGAGGCGGGAACCAACCAGCGTGTCGGAAGGCCTCAGGCTACCGTAACGTCATGCTCGGAGCTCAAACTTGTGGCTCAATTCTTACCCCCCAAAATGGGTGATTCTTTTTGGGCCATAAGTATTGCGCGCCCGGCGGACAACGCTGAATACTTCTGACGAGTACTGTATATATATATATATATATATATAGCCTTCATTAGCACATGCAGTACGAGAGGTCGTTCCTTAAATGATGGTAGTCGTCAGAACATAGTAAAAAAAAATTTACCAAAATGCCATTGTATTGCAAGTATATTCACGTAGGGGCCAGAACGTACTTCTGATGCAGACTGTTTGATCATGTAGGCTTTGATAAATAAATGGACAAAGGAAAATTCATTTCACGTATACATTTCCTGGCCATTCTTTTTCTCAGTGGCAGCTACATTGCATGTGACACTAAGAAACAGTTTGTGAAGAACATGGCCCATGAAAAGAGACAATACCAACAGGTTTTATCTAGATGTACACAGTCAGACAGTTTGCGTCTAAATATGTTTGGTTGTGGCCTGTGTGAATACACCCTTACTGGTATTCTCATTTCATTTACCATTGGCAGTGTTCTTTTATGAGGAATGTCTTTTCCCTATTTATTATATTTCCATGTGGTTATGTTTCTGACTGGGCATAGACTAGGAAGCTTTTAGTTTCCAATTAGACGTAGACCAAGAAGCCTGTTCCCTGAGGCCCATCAGTCCTCCTGTGTGCCACGCATCTTCACGTGTCACCAATTAGCAGTAATAACCACCGTCCATGCAGAGTACGTGGTAGTGCAGTCTCATTCAGAATTGGTGTGATGGTATAAGTGTTCTGTATCACTTTATGGGATTACTGGTACCTGTGTTGTTAGTTCATTAATGCCCTAGTCATCTCTGCTATTACTGGAATAAATGCCATCATAATATATTCCTTCAGATATTGCTACTTGTATGTAGGAAAGCATTATCTCAGATAGCTTTGTGATATTAATTTACAGAATGTCATCATATTGTTCCCAGATAATTAACACCTCTAAAAATTACTAGTAATTTAAACAGTATAAGTGAAATGGTATTGCTGTAGATATTTGTAGTGAAATTGAAGTACAGTACTCCCTCAATTAGCCTACATAATAGAGCCAAAGGCATGTCCGGGTTGTGGCAGTATTCGTACAATGAACAGTATCCCCCTCTACTATACCCAGACCCTACCTATACCCAACCTCCAACCTATACTTATCCTACAGTATTGGTTCAGTACCTCTGCTTATTTTGGCAGTGTTTTCAGCTCAATCAGGCATATTTATACATCAAAACACACACAGGAATATCCAAAATTATTTCAAACCAAGAAAACCATGCAAAAAAACATTGAAAACCAAAAAACACCCTACCTATGGACTACTGTATGTACAGTACAGTACTCCACCTAACTTTGGCATAGTTTTACAGTCAGTCTGCTGTATGTATTCTTTAAAACACACATAGGAATATCCATGGTAATGCTAAACTCCAAGAAAACCATGAAATAAATATATATATATATATATATATATATATATATATATATATATATATCTATCTATATACCTAGGCTGCTTCCCCCAAGGAAAGGGAGGTAGCCGAGACAGGACGACTCACTCTCCATTTACTCATCCATTCAAACACATTCATTCGCATCTTAGCCCCAAAGGGGAGAACGGACAGATCCTCACCGCATCACACCGCACAAGGGTCAACTGCGCAATGCAAGCAGTGACATCCACAGCAGGGCCCGACAGCAGAACTGGTTTACCCCTGCCACATCATAACAGACCCATCCCCTTACCCGCACCTGACCTGACTAGCTGATCAGACCAAATGCGGGAGAATATCCCCTCAGGGCTGCGTCATCACTTATTCATTCACAATTTCTCTCCATTTATTTCTGTCACGCACAGCCACTCTTCCTTGCTCAACAGACATCCCTCTCGCATCCAGCGCTCTCTTCACACTGTCCATCCATCCTATTCGTGGTCTTCCTCTCAGTCTTACACCTCTCGCATCAGATCTAGTTATCTTTTTCACCAATCGCTCATTATCCATTCTCTCCATATGCCCAAACCATTGCAACACCCTCTGCTCAACTCTACCAGCCATCTCCCGAACAACTCCAGTTCTCCTTTGCACTTCATCATTTCGCACTCGATCCATACGCGTCACTCCACACATACTCCTCAGACATCTCATCTCCATTACATTCAAACTTTTCCTCTCTGCTACACCCATATTCCATGTTTCAGCCCCATATAACGCAGTCGGTACCACAACACCCTCATACAGCCTTCTCTTTACATCCATTCTAAGCGAACGACATTTAAACACTTTTTTCATTCCTCCCAGCACCTTTCCTACTTCATTTATTCTAAACTTCACTTCTGCATCTATTCTTCCATCCACAGCAACATGTGACCCTAGATATTTAAAACAATCTACCTCCTCAAGCAACTCACCATTCAAAACTATATTCATCCCCCTACCATCTATCAACCTCGTACACTTCATCACTTTACTCTTATTCTCATTTACTTTCAATTTCCTCCTTTCACACACCCTTCCAAACTCCTCTACCAACTGTCTCAATCTCTCCTCTGAATCAGTCACCAGTGCAGTATCATCTGCAAACAGCAGCTGCTTCAGATTCCACTCTCCTCCATCAACATTTACCAGACTCAAACCACCTAAAACTCTTGCATTCACCTCCCTTACAACACCATCCATGTAAATATTAAACAACCAAGGCGACATCACACATCCCTGTCGCAGCCCCACTCTCACGGGAAACCAATCACTCACAGCATTTCCCACTCTTACACACGCTCTACTATTTACATAAAAACTTTTCACCCCTTTTAGTAACCTACCATCAAGTCCATACAATCTTAAAACAGTCCACAAAGCCTCCCTATCAATTCTATCATACGCTTTCTCTAAATCCATAAATGCCCAAAACACATCCTTGCCTTTCGCTAAATACTTTTCACACACTTGTCTCACAGCAAACACCTGATCAACGCATCCTCCCTCTCCTAAAGCCACACTGCTCATCACTAATCACTCCCTCTGTACCCTCTCTAACTCTCATAATTAACACTCTACCATACACTTTACCTACAACACTCAACAGACTTATACCCCTAAAGCTAGTACATTCATACTTATCACCCTTGCCTTTATACAACGGGACCACACAAGCACTTGCCCAGTCAATTGGCACCATACCTTTCTCAAAGCACACATTCAATAATCTTACTAACCAGTCAACAATAGTCACTCCACCACCCTTCAGGCATTCCACAGCACACCCATCCATACCTGCAGCTTTCCCTGTTTTCATCTCCTTTACTGCCTTCTCCACTTCCTCCTTCGTGATCAAAGAATCATTCAACTCTCCCAACACATTTATTCCTTGCACCCTTCTATCTGCCACAATCTCAGCCACCCTTTCCTCCTCTACATTTAACAATCTTTCAAAATACTCTGCCCATCTCTTCCTTACTGCATCCATCTCAATTAACAGCCTTCCATCCTCTGCTTTTACTCGTTCTTCCTTCCCAGACTCTCCCTTTCGCACCCTTTTCACCTCCTTCCAAAACATTTTCTTATTCTGTTGAAAATTTTCTGTCAGCCGCCTACCCCACCTCTCATCTGCTGCCACTTTAGCATCACGCACAGCCCTTCTCGCTCTATTTCTCTTTTCCTTATACCTTTCATATGACATCTCATCCTTCCTCTGCAGCCACACTTCATATGCACGTCTCTTCTCAGCCACAGCCATACTTACTTCCTCGCACCACCATTCACTTCCTTTTCTTACACCACCACCCACACGTCTCACACCACACACCTCTTTTGCATGCCCCACCACAGCACTCTTAAACAACTGCCATTCCTCCTCCACACTGCCATTTTCCCGATCTTTCACTGCGTTCCACTCATCTTTCAATTTCTCCTGATACTCTATCTTTTTCTCTCTTTTATCCAACTCACTCACTTTCAAAACCTCCCTGCCACACCTAACCCTCCTAGCTCTCACCCATCTCTTACCTACTCTTAACTTTCCCTCCACCAGGTAGTGGTCAGACATACCTCCACCCACATATATATATATATGTACAGTACCCCCTCCAAATTTTGGCAATGTTTTCTGGTCATTCTGCCATATTGAGGCATCAGAACACAGATAGGAATATCCATATTAATGCTCAGCACCAAGAAAACAATGCATAAACAACAGTTCCACAAAAAACCTGAAGAGGGTTGGAAAATCAATTTTCTTTCTGTGACACGAGTGATAGCTGCTCCGGGGGCACAGACACAAAAAATCCATGGCCAAATATGCCACCGGAAATTAATATATATATATATATATATATATATATATATAAACCTTCCCTTATTTTCCTAACTGAGACTCGGCTGTCTAAGGCAACTGACAGCAAACCCTTTTCTGTATCCTCCTACTTTCTCGATACTCGTTTCAAAGCCAAAGGTGGCTGTTGTGTATATATATGCAACGACTTAACTTGTGCTCATGCTCCTGAACCCGATTCTTCTGAATTCTCTACACTCTGGCTTCGGCTTTCCTGTCATTTTCTGACTAAATGTATTTGCGCTGTTTACTTATCCCCTAATTCTACTGTCTATCAAAAATTCTTTGACTGTCTTAGTTCTACGATGGAACACATTCTATCCTTTTCACTTTTCTCTGAAATCTCCATCCTAGAAGATTTTAATGTTCACCACCACTTTTGGCTGTCCTCTCCTTTCACTGATCAACCTAGTGAACAAGGCTACACCTTTTCTATCCTTAATGACCTAGAGCAACTTGTACAGCACCCTACCTGTATCCCTGACCGCCCTGGAGAGAGCTCCAACATACTTGACCTCTTCCCTACAACTAATCCTTCTGCTTACACTGTTAATCTTTTCTCTCCGTTTGGTTCCTCCAATCACAACCTTATCACCTTAACCTGTCCTATTGCTCCAGTACAGCCTGTGGACCCTCCAATGAAACGTCGTCTGTGGCACTTTGGAGCCGTGGATTGGGAGGCCCTCAGGCAGTACTTCTTTGATTTTCCCTGGAATGATTATTGCTTCCATGGCCGGGAGCCATCTGAGTGTGCCTTGCACATTGCAGAGGTTATTCTCTCGGGCATGGAAGCATACATTGCTTTCTCATATCCTTTGACTACTCGTAATGCAAGAAAGCCTTGGTTTAATCACGCTTGTTCTAATGCTGTCCACAGCAAGGAGAGGGCCTATAAAAGGTACCAGTGCCAACCCACCCCTGAATCACATCTTTTGTACGTTTCTGCTCGGAATCGTGCTAAGTCTGTTCTTAACTCTGCTAAAAATAATTTCATCCGTACTAAATCCTCTCAACTCTCCAACTCGAATTCATGTCGCTCCTTCTGGCACCTTGCGAAAAACCTTTCTAACGACTTTACCTTATCAGCCTTCCCTCCTCTTTCCTACTCTGATGGCTCTGTAGCTGTTTCTTCTACTGATAAAGCAGATCTTTTCGCTCAGACTTTCTCTTCCAATTCTACCATAGACGATTCCGATGCTGTTCCTCCCTCACTTCCCCCCTCTGACTTCCTCATGGCTGACATTAAAATTTCTCCTGCTGATGTATTTTCTGCCATCACTGGCCTCAATACTAACAAGGCATATGGGCCTGCTGGAGTCCCTCCTGTTGTTCTCAAGAACTGTGCTTCTGTGCTTACACCCTGCCTAGGCAAACTCTTTCGCCTTTGTCTGTCAACTTGCACCTTTCCTTCTTGCTGGAAGTTTGCTCTCATTCAGCCAGTCCAAAAGAAGAGTGACCATTCCCAACCCTCTAACTATCATCCAATTGCTTGAACATCCTGTATCTCAAAAGTTTTCGAGTCAATTCTTAATAGAAAAATTTTAAAGCATCTTTCTTATCACAACCTTCATTCTGATCGTCGGTATAGTATGGGTTCCGTCAGGGACTCTCCACAGGCGATCTTCTCACCTATCTTTTAGACTCCTTGTCATCCTTCTTTTGGGACTTTAGTGAAAGGTTTGCCATTGCACTTGACATCTCAAAGGCTTTCGATCGAGTCTGGCATAAATCTTTAATTTCCAAACTGCCCTCTTACGGTTTCTATCCTTCTGTGTGTGCCTTCATCTCTAGCGTCCTTTCTGGTCGTTCTATAGCTGCTGTTGTAGACGGCCATCGTTCTCCTCCTAGGTCTATCAACAGTGGTGTTCGTCAGGGCTCCGTCCTATCACCAACTCTCTTCCTTTTATTCGTCAGTAACCTTCTAAGCTGTACATCTAACCATATCCACTCATACGCTGGTGACTCCACCCTTCACCTTTCCATTCAGTTTCTGCAACGCCCACCTCAGCAGTTACTTCAGCAAACAAGGGATGAGGCTATGGCACACCTAATGTCTGACTTGGCTCATATCTCTGACTTGGGTAAAAATAATCTTGTTGTTTTTAATGCATCAAAGACTCAGTTTTTACACCTATCAACCCGATAAAATCTTCCACAGGTTCACCCACTAATGTTTAATAATATTCAGCTTAATCCTTCATCATCCTTGAACTTACTTCGGGTTTCATTTACTCGGGACTTGTCTTGGAAAGATCATATTACATCCCTTGTAAAATCTGCATCCAAGAGATTAGGAGTGGTAAGCCAACTCCATTCCTCCTTTACCCCTGCACAATTGTTGATTCTATACAAGAGTTTTATCCGCCCCTGTGTGGAGTACAACTCCATGTGTGGGGAGGTTCCCCACATACAGCTCTTCTCAATAGGGTGGAGTCAAAGGCTTTTCGTCTCATTAACTCTCCTCCTCTTACTGACTCCCTTCAACCTCTTTCTCTTCATCGCACTGTTGCATCTTTATCTCTTTTTTCATCGCTACTTCAATGGTCACTGCTCCTCTGAACTGTCTGCATGCATTCCTCCACCTCTACGACGGGCACGTAGCACCTGTCTAGCAGCAAACTCTCATCTCTTTTCTGTCCAACTCTCTAATGCAAGAGTTAACCGTTACCCCCATTCCTTCATTTATGCAACAGGTCAGCTCTGGAACTGTCTCCCTCTGTCTGTATTTCCTGCTTCCTGTGATCTCTAGTCTTTCAAACGCAATGTGACCAGGCATCTCGAAATGATCGGATCTTGAATTTGGCACTCTCTTGTATTTTGTTTTTTCTTGGAGGGAAGAGTTATTGCGGGCTCGTGGCCTTTGGTTCTTTCTTTCTTAAAAAATATATATATATATATATATATATGTATGTATGTATTACACACACACACACACACACACACACACACACACACACACACCAAACCCATCATATTGGAACTACATGGAGCTCTAGGGCGGTTCGACTTACCGCATTTTCTGACTAACCAGAAATAATTGCAAAATAATCTACGGTATAATACTGTTAATAGTCTCAAATTATGTGATTACTTGTTTATTGACACCAAACAGAAGAAGCTTTTATAAAGTAATAAAAGTAAACAATACTAACAATTCGGTGCATGTCATAGGTTAGGCTAGGATAGGAGGTAGCGTAGCTTAGGTTAGGTCAGGCTAGGCTAGGCTAGATAGAGCGTTGAGATGAAATACTGAATCGGCCTTTTTAATGGGAAAATTTTTATCATCATGTTTGTTCATACATACCTAATTATATGAAATTCGGTAAAGAAAATTGTGCTTAATTGTTAATAAAACATCATGATTCAGAATGAAAATGTGCAAATATTAGCAGGTATTTCCCCATTAGCTCGCCAACATGCCTTGACAGACTTTGGTTTTGCATAAATATTGATTTACAGTGCAAATAAATGCATTTACGTGTTAAATCAATATACAGTACAAACTACAAGTCTGCAAAAGTGAGGTGTTGAACTAAAAACAAAACATTTTTGCTACCTTTAACTTGTTTTTGCTCTGAATCCTGATTTTTTATAAACAGTTAAACAATAAATTAGTAAGAGAGAGTAAGAAGAGAGTGGATTAGGAATTTGGATGGAACTTGAGTGTAAAGTGGAGGGACCGTAAGAAAATGTTCTGGAAAGAGGTGAAAAGAGTAAGACCGGGTGGAAGTGAAGTTAGCAGGGGAGTGAAAGATAAAAATTGTACATTACTAATGGAGAAGGGAGAAAAAGTGAGCAGATGGAGAGAACACTTTAAGGAATTGTTGAACATAGAGGATGGAAGTAATGCGAGTATAAGTGGCTGGGGAATGGCTGGGAGAAGGAGGGAGGTGAGAAGACAGGAAGAAATCAGTAGGATAGAAGTTGTGGAAGCAACGAAGAAAGTTAAATTGGGGAAAGCCCCAGGAATTGATGGAGTGTGTGGTGAAATGCTGAAGCATGGGGGAGAGACAGTAGTAGAATGGATGTGGAAAATGTGCAGATTGGCCTGGGAGGAAGGTAGCGTCCCGGAGGATTGGAAGGCAGGTATAATTATTCCCTTGTACAAAGGAAAAGGGGAAAAATAAGTGTGTTAATCATAGGGGCATTTGTCTTCTTAGTATAATAGGAAAAGTGTATGGTAGGGCACTTATTGACAGAGTTAGAGAAAGAACAGAGAAATTAGTTGGAGAACAGGGAGGCTTTAGGAAGGGAAGAGGTTGTGTAGATCAGATATTCATTCTTAGATCTTTAGTGGACAAGTTTCTAGAGAAGGGAAAGAAGTTGTATGCGGCTTTCATGGATTTGGTGAAAGTATATGACAGGGTGGATAGACAAGGATTGTGGAAAGTATTAATATATGGAGTAGATGGGAAGTTGTTGAATGCTGTGAAGAGTATGTATGATGGTGCTAAGGCTGCGGTGCGTGTGGATGGTGAACTGAATGAATTTTTCTCATTGAAGGTTGGGTTGAAACAGGGATGTGTCATGTCTCCATGGTTGTTCAGTCTGTACATGGATGGGGTAATAAAAGAGGTACAAGGTAGGGTAGTGGATGTTGGATTGGCCCTGGTGAGAGAGGGTGGTGCTTGGAAACTCCCTGTACTGTTGTTTGCAGATGATACTGTGTTGTTGAGTGAAGACGAAGGAGAGCTGCAAGGCTTGATGGATGAGTTTGGGAGAGTTTGTAAGAAACGGAATCTAAAGGTGAATGTAGGGAAGAGTAAAGTGATGGTCTTTGAGAGAAGTGAAGTCAGTGAATGTACAGCAAGGTTGGATGGTGAGGAGATGGAAAATGTGAGTACGTTTAAGTACTTGGGTAGTGTGATAAGTAAGGATGGAGGTTTGGAGGGTGAAGTTCTTGAAAGGGTACAGCAGGGAAGAAAGGTTGCTGGTTCCTTGAAAGCAGTGATAAGAAGCAGGGAAGTGAGCATGGAAGTGAAAAAGGTACTACATGACAGTATTGTGATACCAACTCTAACGTATGAAAGTGAAGCTTGGACGTTGCTGGAAGGACATAAGTCAGGAGTGAGAGCAGTGAAAATGAGTTATTTAAGAGGAGCCTGTGGAGTCACATGGAGAGACAGGCTGACAAATGAGTATATTGTTACGCTGTCCGCCTTTCCGTTCCCACCGATGCAGCCGTTACAGCTGGGCTAAGGGGATTATGCAGTATGTATCCGTGTCATTCGCGGAGTTTACATTAGCGAGTGTTACAAGTTCTTTTGTTTCTTTCGTTCCTGCCACTGAGGGCAATTTTATTTAATACCATGCTGAGAATGCATTTGATTATTTTGATTGTCGTGTGTGAGCTACCAGTATATTTAATGATGTTTTGCTTGCATTTGAAGTACCAATTCATTGTAGAGAGAGAGAGAGGGGCACGAATATAAGTTTTAATTAATTTGATTATGCGTTCGCGCTTGGCCGTGCGCGAGCCTTGATCAGAGTCAGTATCTTCCTAGCTAGCTTCCGTATCGTGCGTGTGTGCACACTCTCTCTCTCCCCAGTCATTTTTATGCCGAGCTGGCGTTTTCATTTAAGTTTATTTTTATTCTTTTGTTGCTGACTGAGGGAAGTAGTTATTTTATTTTGTTTTTGTAACCGTGTTGTCTTTGGAGGGCCAGTTTGGCTCACCGTGGTCTTCTCGCTGCCTTTGTTAACGTTCCCCAACACACGTACATACACACACACACCCTAACCCCTACATAGTTAATCCCATCTCTTTGCTCAAGGCTAGTGAGAACCATCGTGAGCTACTAACTGCGTTCCCCCTTGGACACGGGTTAAGTAGAAAGTCGTCACCACCGGAAGTAAGTGGGAGGTGTTCCTGTATACTGTCTCGGGCGGTATTACTTCCGGTAGTGACGATAGTAGGCTAGATCTATAGGTAGGCTGTTCCGTTTATTATCAAAGTACAGAGTGTTGCGTTTTAGTTTTTCCGTTGCGCAGTTTTTCTCTAGTTTGCGGAGTGTCAGTGCCGGGGTCTGCGTTATTTCTGCAACGCAGTGGAGGCCGATCATCTAAGGCTGACTTGTTGTCTTTTTTGTAATAGCCCCGGGCTGGCGCAAACCGTAACAGTGGCGACCTCGCCAGGATATCCTAACAGTGCCTTCTTCTTGCTAGGATATCGTTACCTTGGCGTTCTCTGTGCTTTGAGGTGAAGTTGATGTGTGTGTAGTTTCTCAGTCAGCATTAGTATTTCATTATTTAGTACTGCCATTGATTTGTCGCCATGGAGTCACGCGTGTCTACACCAGATCGCGTACGTGCTGAGTCACCTGTGGATATGGAACAACGAGAGGCACATAGCAAAGGTACTCCCCGTGTGAGCCCTGAGTTTGACTATGGTGCTGAAATGCCTCGTTTCGCTACCCCACTATTACCATCTATGATGCCGCCGAGCCAGTTTAGAGCAGTTCCCCCAGGGATGTCTGGTGCTTTCCCTGGAGTTGTTCATTCCACTCCCATATACCCTGGAGCCTTGTCACCGGAGGCTCAGTTGCACTTGGAGTTGAAAAAGATGGAGATGGAAATGCAGCGTGCAAAAGAAGAGAGGGAGATGCAGCGTGCAAAAGAAGAGAGGGAGATGGAGATGCAGCGTGCAAAAGAAGAGAGGGAGATGGAAATGCAGCGTGCCAGAGAGAAAGAAGAGAGGGAGATGGAGATGCAGCGTGAAAAAATGCGATTTGAGCTGGAGAAGACTCGCTTGGAGCTGACTGCTAATAGACCAACTTCAGATACCCAAACCTCAGGCCGTGCAGAGGATAGGGAGAGTTGGTTCTCAAGGAGTCTAAAATTAGTGCCAGCATTTGATGAGTTGAAGGTGACAGAATGGTTTGTTAGATTTGAAAAGAAGGCTAGGGAGTTTGAGTGGCCAAGGCAGCGCTGGGTGGGGTTGGTATCTAATGTGCTGAAGGGAAAAGCCTTGGAAGTGTATAATAGGTTGAGCCCTGAGGATGTAGATGATTATGATGAATTTAAAACAGCCATCCTGAAGGCATATGAACTTAGGACCAGAGGCTTATCGGTTGTTGTTCCGTGGTGCTCGGAAAAGGCCTGCTGACACCTATATGGCCTACGCTAGGTATCTGGAGGAGAGGTTAGACGAGTGGTTGCTGAGTGAGAGCGCCACTTCGTATAACGAGGTGCGTGAACTGCTTTTGATGGAACATTTTACCAACATGGCTGACAAAGAAATTGGTGTTAAAATTAGGGAGAAGAGATTTAAGACCGTGAAGGAAGCAGCGACGTGGGCTGATGACCGGGTGTTTGCCTTGCGGAGTATGGGGGTCAAGTATGCTAATTTTCAGTATTCCAGGGAGAGGACTGTGAGTGGCCCTGCCTGGGATAAATCTCCGTGAATCAGTCCAAGGGAAGTTCAGAGGAGAAAAAGAATTCTGGGAGAAAGAGCCCTGTATCCAGTTCGAAGCTAGTTTGTTACTTTTGCAAACAGAGTGGGCACATCAAGCCTAACTGCCCTAAGTGGAAGGCCTCCCAAAATGCCAAACCAGTGGCACTAATTGTAGGTTCGAGTCAGGTGAACGAGAGGAGTTGGGAGAGTGGTAACGGTGAGGGAGAAGTCTGTGGAAAGCTGGAGTGCAGCCGGCTGTGCTCGCTGCCAGCTCAGGCTGAAAAGGTTACCCAACATGCTACGCCACCTCCGGATGAACTGCCTCAGAAATCGTCCCTAGACTGGTGTAAACCTTTTATATGTCACGGCACAGTGAAAATTCATGGGATCAGTTATCCAGTTACTGTGGCTCGTGATACCTGTGCACAACAGTCTGTGTGCAGAAACGTGACTGGAGGGCCTGTAAACTCAGGGAAGTATGTGCTGTGTAGAGGCATGAACTCAGATGAATACTATGATTATGTTCATGTGGAACTCGATTGCCCCATTGTTCAGGCTGCAGCTCAAGTAGCTGTTGCTAATGTAATGCCAGTAGAGGGGATTGATTTTCTGCTGGGGAACGACCTGGCTGGGGAGAAAGTATTTCCATCTATTCCCCCACCAGTTGTTGTGGCAGAGAAGTGTTTTGACGCCCCAGAAATTGGTATTGAAGTTGATGCAGAAGTGGAAGCCATGTTCCCGGTCTGTGCAATTACAAGATCTATGGCACAGGTTGCAGCCCGGGAGGAAGAACTGGTGAAGTCACAGGTTCTTGGGGTCGACTGCGATGAGGCAGGGCCACCAATGGAGGAACCTAGTGAGCAGAGTGTTGCTGTGGTGGGTGAGGAGAGTGGGAATGTGTGCATGGGTGCCGCCCCACTTCCCACTCAGAACACTAGAGGTGGTGTTGAGTGTGTCTGTGTGGAGACTGAACCCAGCCCATCGACTGAATTAGGAGAATTTCAGGACGCTGGGGTCGACTGCGGGGATGCAGGACCTCCGTCAAACGCGCCTGAGGAACAGAGTGTCACTGTTGAGGGTAGAGGTGATGATGTCAGTGTGGAGTCTGACATTCCTGCCCCTGTCGAGTGTACTAGAGGTGACGCTGAGATTGATCGCCCTTCGCAATCCAGTGTCCCGACCAGTCCCTTATCTCAGTCCTCAGTAGAGCTGGCGGGTGTTGGGCCAGCAGAATTGAGGGTGAAGCAACAGGAGGATGTAACATTAAAGCCCTTGTTTGCTCGAGTAGGGGAAGAAAGAAGTATGGAGTGTGGTAAGGAGGAGTTCCTGATTAAAGATAATGTTTTACATCGCCGATGGACGCCCACTGGCGCCACGGTAGATGGAGGAGTGAGTGAGTTAGTGCAGGTGGCGGTGCCTGTGCAGTATAGGGTGCCGTTAATACAGTTAGCACATGAGGGACCTTTAGCAGGTCACTTGGGAAACAGGAAGACAGTGCAGCGCTTAAGATATAATTTTTGGTGGCCAAGTATGCCGGGACAAGTTGCTGCATACATCAAGAGCTGTCACACGTGTCAGATGGTGGGCAAGCCTAATCAAGTTCTTCCTGTGGCCCCTTTGACTCCCATTCCTGCAGTTGAACCTCCGTTTACCCGGTAATCATTGATATTGTGGGCCCTTTACCTCCTACTTCTGCTGGAAACAAGTATTTGTTAACCATAATGGATGTTACAACGCGATACCCAGAGGCTATACCAATCAGAAGCATGCAGGCGAAGTCAGTAGTCAAGCAACTTATCCTGTTCTTTACTCATTTTGGCCTGCCCAAGGAGTTGCAGTCAGACCGTGGAGTAAATTTTACATCTAATTTGTTTAAGCAGACAATGACAGAGTTGGGCATCAAACACATTTTGTCCAGTGCCTACCATCCGCAGTCACAAGGTGCCCTGGAGAGGCATCATCAGACCTTAAAGACCATGCTGCGCACCTTCTGCTATGATAGTGGAAAGGATTGGGACCTAGCGGTACCCTTTGTTATGTTTGCAGTGAGAGAGGTACCAACTGGAGTCGTTAGGGTTTTCACCCAATGAGTTAGTGTTTGGGCACAGAGTTCGTGGTCCCTTGGATGTGGTGCGAGAGGCCTGGAGTAACAACAAATCTGGCAACCAGGAATCCATGCTTGACTATGTCTGCCGCACTCGGGAGAGACTGCATTGCGCTTTAGAGCTTGCCCGTGACCATCTAATCGGGGCTCAAGCGAAAATGAAGGCTCATTACGATAAGAAGGTTAGAAGTCGTGAGTTTAAGCAAGGAGATGAAGTTTTGGCACTGCTGCCCATGCAAGGAAAACCTCTGGCGGCTAGATTCAGTGGTCCTTATATTGTGAAGAAGAAAGTTGGGGAACTTGACTATCTAATTGTTACCCCAGACAGGCGGAAGAGTACTCAGTTGTGCCACATTAATATGTTGAAGCCATACTACCGCCCAGTTGATTCTCATTGTGGGATGACTGCTGATGTCTCTCACCTGGGATGTGAAGGACGGGAAGGGAGGACGTGGCATCATGGGTACGTGCTGTGGAGGGAGCTGTTGGTGCCGGTGATGTGAGTGGTGGACCAGGGTTACAGCCACAGTTCCTGGAAGGTGACTTTGGAGTGGACGTTGAGGGAACCAGGGATAAGAGCGCTCCTGTAGTTTTGGTGGTTGGTAGTGAGTTGGAGGAGCAGGGAGGAAGTGTTTAGTCGTGGTGAGATGTTACCAGCTGACCTATGGGAGGGCAATGGTTATGCAGCTCTGGTGGAGAAATTGCGACACCTTGACCCAGTAAAGCGAGGAGAGCTCTGCAACAGATTATGGAAACATCCGAAAGTTTTTGGAGATTCACCGGGATTGACAACTTGGGCTACTCATGACATTGATGTTGGGGATAGTAAGCCTGTAAAATTAGCTCCCTACCGCATCAACCCTATCAGACAGAAAGCTCTCGATAATGAGATCAAGTATATGTTGGACCATGGATTGATCAGGAGGAGTTTCAGTGAGTGGAGTTCACCAGTTACCTTGCAGCCGAAGCCAGATGGGAAGGTTAGGTTGTGTGTGGACTTCCGGAAAGTTAACTCACTGTCTAAGACCGATGCTTATCCCTTGCCTCGGGTCGATGACTCCGTGGACAAGGTGGGAAATGCCACTTACATCACCAAACTTGACTTAGTAAAGGGATACTGGCAGGTCCTGTTGACGGAACGGGCTAAACAAGTGGCTAGCTTTGTTGTCAGTGGTGCAGTATATCAGTGCCAGGTGATGCCTTATGGATTGAAGAATGCTCCAGCCACTTTCCAGAGGCTTATGGATAAAGTGGTGGATGGCATACCTAATTGTGTCGTTTACATCGATGATGTCATTGTGTATGACACCAAGTGGGAGGAGCACCTTGATCATGTGGAAATGCTCATTAAGCGGTTGGAGGAAGCTGGCTTAGTAGTCAACTTAGACAAGTGCGAGTTCGTACGTGCTAAGGTCCAGTACCTTGGATTTGTTGTAGGACATGGGCAAGTGGCTCCACCTCGGGCTAAGGTGGATGCCATTTCCAACTTTGCAGCACCCCAGTGTCGCCGTGCCCTCCAGCGATTTTTGGGCATGATCGGCTATTACAGACGATTTATTGGGAATTACTCCACAGTGCTTGCCCCTCTTACTGACTTATTGCGCAAGGATAAGAAGTGGCAGTGGACAGCCGAGTGTGAGCAAGCTTTTACTACTGTTAAGTCTCTGCTGTGCCACCACCCTATATTGCGTGCACCAGATTTTGACAAATCTTTTGTGCTGGCAGTTGATGCTAGCCGAGTAGGGGTAGGAGCAGTGTTGATGCAGCCGGATGAGGGCCAGGTTGAACATCCCATATCATACTTCTCAAAGAAGTTTAATAGAGCTCAGAAGAACTACTCTGTCATAGAGCAGGAGTTATTAGCGATTATCCTGGCCCTGCAACACTTTGCTGTCTACCTGCCCCCTTTTGGCCCTGTGATCAAGATTTATTCAGACCATCATCCCCTGCAGTTTTTGAACAAGTTTAAATTCAAGAACCAGCGTTTGACCCGCTGGAGTTTGCTTTTGCAGGAGTACAATTTAGAAGTTAGGCATATTAAGGGGATTGATAACGTAATTGCTGATTGTTTATCCAGGGAGGGGTCAGGGTCTTGATTCGAAAATTTTGATCCAGGGCTCAAAATTTTCCCTTGGGGAAGGGCGTGTTACGCTGTCCGCCTTTCCGTTCCCACCGATGCAGCCGTTACAGCTGGGCTAAGGGGATTATGCAGTATGTATCCGTGTCATTCGCGGAGTTTACATTAGCGAGTGTTACAAGTTCTTTTGTTTCTTTCGTTCCTGCCACTGAGGGCAATTTTATTTAATACCATGCTGAGAATGCATTTGATTATTTTGATTGTCGTGTGTGAGCTACCAGTATATTTAATGATGTTTTGCTTGCATTTGAAGTACCAATTCATTGTAGAGAGAGAGAGAGGGGCACGAATATAAGTTTTAATTAATTTGATTATGCGTTCGCGCTTGGCCGTGCGCGAGCCTTGATCAGAGTCAGTATCTTCCTAGCTAGCTTCCGTATCGTGCGTGTGTGCACACTCTCTCTCTCCCCAGTCATTTTTATGCCGAGCTGGCGTTTTCATTTAAGTTTATTTTTATTCTTTTGTTGCTGACTGAGGGAAGTAGTTATTTTATTTTGTTTTTTGTAACCGTGTTGTCTTTGGAGGGCCAGTTTGGCTCACCGTGGTCTTCTCGCTGCCTTTGTTAACGTTCCCCAACACACGTACATACACACACACACCCCTAACCCCTACATAGTTAATCCCATCTCTTTGCTCAAGGCTAGTGAGAACCATCGTGAGCTACTAACTGCGTTCCCCCCTTGGACACGGGTTAAGTAGAAAGTCGTCACCACCGGAAGTAAGTGGGAGGTGTTCCTGTATACTGTCTCGGGCGGTATTACTTCCGGTAGTGACGATAGTAGGCTAGATCTATAGGTAGGCTGTTCCGTTTATTATCAAAGTACAGAGTGTTGCGTTTTAGTTTTTCCGTTGCGCAGTTTTTCTCTAGTTTGCGGAGTGTCAGTGCCGGGGTCTGCGTTATTTCTGCAACGCAGTGGAGGCCGATCATCTAAGGCTGACTTGTTGTCTTTTTTGTAATAGCCCCGGGCTGGCGCAAACCGTAACAATATAAAGGAGCGTTGTGGTGTGGATGTGGATGTGATAAGAAGCGTTAGGAGGAATACACTGAGGTGGTTTGGCCATGTGGAGAGTATGGAGGGTGAAAGACTGACGAAGAGAGTGTATATGGGTGAGGTGGAGGGGGGAAGAGGGAGGGGGAGGCCGAGGATGAGATGGAGGGATGGGGTGGAGAGGTATATGAGAGAGGGGGGTGTGAGTTGGGAGCGGGGCAGTGAAATGGCGGGGGACAGGGCGACGTGGAGGCGATTTGTTTGTGGCCACCCCGAACGGGATTGAGGCGTCTGGCTATAGATAGATAGATAAACAATAAATTTTGACCAGACTACGGGTATTAGATGTGTGTGAATTCATATGGCGAGAAATATTATAATATTTTCCAATTAACCCATGGATTGCCCGGTTACCTTTTTTATCCGACCTCGTGGTGCGCAAAAAATGAAGGAAAAGCTTTTATATATATATATATATAAACTTGAAGATAGACATCCAGGGCATAATCTGGTGAAAAAAAAAAAAAAAAAATCTCCCTCTCCGTCTTTGCGTAGGGCCATGCGTAAGTTTATGTAGAGTAGTGAAAAAATGAATAAACAAGCAAAAAAAAAAAATATCAACTTGACAAACATCCTGGGCATCATCTGATGAAAAGAAAAAAATCTCTCTCTCTCTCCGTCTTTACGTAGCGCCATGTGTAAGTTTGCGTAGGGGTGGAGTAGTTAGCGGTGATGCACGGCCAGCATAGCCTGAGCTGTGGTTCACAACGCAACGCTGCCCAGACTGAGCTGTGGCTCGCAATCCACAGGTTAAGAGTGCTGATTCGGTAAATGACAGCCAATTTGGTATTTCGTCACACAACCAACAGTGTAGGCTATTAGCATGTATGAAGCAATATAAACAATTGAAAACAATTAAATGCATATCTTGTACCTTAAATTGGCGGATGTCTGCGAAGAGCCTTTGTAGGTTAGGCAGCTTGTTTTGGAAACGGAGGTGGAGGGGCAGGTGGTGGGGCACCACAATCATTGAATTATGTAAAGTTCTGCACATATTTACTTCACTTTACAATGAAACTAAAATGTAACACATGAAATATAATAAACTAAAATATACCACGTGGAATATAATTTGAAGTTCTTCACACCGTTTGTATTGTCCCTCCACCTTTGATTCGGTCAAGAATTTTCAGATTTTCTGAGATTGGCAAAGTCTTCAGCTTCAGTCTGAGTTCGAATTACTGGAAATTTCGCATTTTGCAGGATTGATGTATCGAGATTTTAGTGTATACCCGGTATATGTATGTATATACTGTATACAGAATATATATATATATATATATATATATATATATATATATATATATATATATATATATATATATATATATATATATACACACACACACACTATTACAAAAGTGGAAAGCAAATTGGGATGGTTTCCTTTTTTTCTCAGTCCCAGGTGTATTTAACTTTGCTTTCAGAGTGATCTTTTACTGTTTTTTGCATGGTTCTCCTCTCCAAGTTCTCATTACAAATAGACAGACTCATGGACTTAGAATTATATCTGTCTTTATATATTCATTTATCTATAATTTGAAATTGTGTCGTATATATGAATGTAACATTTGAGGAGTGCTCTTGTATACTGAAGTGAATTTTTGCAGCTTGTTTATTTGGAATTGACATCAGTAAGTTCCTTCTTGTATGCAAATTTAACATTTATGAAATGTATCTGTATCTGTAGCTAGCCTCCTTAATCTCGTAAGGGGTGCCCAAAAACATATTGCTTCATATTCCCCCTCCCCTGCCGTGTCACTACCCTTCCCCCAGCTTAAACCCCCTTCTCTCATACACCTCTTTATTGCATCCCCCCATCTCATCCTTGGTCTTCCCCCTCTCCACGTACACTCTCATAGTTGGTTTCTTACTCTCCATCGTGTTCAGATGGCCGCACTACCTCAATATATTTTTCTTAGTGTTTTCCATCACATCCATATCCATGCCACGACGTGTTTATGGCAAATTACATAGTGGCACGCATTATGTAGGATGTGTGTCATGTATATGGGGGTGGAATGTATTGTGATGTCATAGGAAACTGTGTCTGGTGTAGTGGAAACATGCCATGCCATAAATACAATGAAACTTTGTCATCTAAGGAAGTGATAATAATTTGTCATTTATGTATATACAGGTATGTGATAAATATAATGATTGTTGTGAATATGGAGGCGAAATTATACAGTAACGTTGTAAATAGTGTCTGGTCTAGAGGGAAAGTGTGTCATATATTCAAGACAAGGCGATCTGGTAGCTCTTGACCAAGCTGGCGGGGATTGATTGACGTCTCTTCATCGCAGGTATGAAGGAGAGAGAGTGGGGGATGGGGTTCCAGAAAGGTAAAATGATAAATTATTCTAAATTTGCATTATTAATAATAGAAAGATCGATACCCTTAATGTACTTTATATAAGAAATATTAGACAATACAGTATATCCTGTGACTGAGTAAGTGTCAGTTGGGTTTAGTGATGTAGCAAACATTATTGAAATGGTAAAATGCATTTATGTAAGGCCTTTTGAGTAAAAGATGGGAGTCAATGGCATTACCTTTTATTATTTTTCATTATATGTTTGGTTTAATTGCCTATAACGGAGATAATTTCGAATGTTTTCCTCTCGAATGATGACATTTTCTTGCATTAGCCCAGTCTTGCTTTACCTGTAATGAAAATTGTACAGTGGGAGTTAATTGTTTCTCTTAAGTACTATGATGTAATTTCAGCTGGAGAAGCATCTGTAGGGGTGATTCCTTCCACCCGTCTCAGTAACAATTTTTCGGACACAGGGTGCTTCAATCCGGTTAACTTGAACAAATTCAGCAAAAACTCATCACTGCACCCTTAAAAAATCTCATGATTGAAAAAATCACCCTCCCACCACACCACTCCAATGGTATTAACGAAAGGCCCTGAAACCCCCGTATCTAATACTTTTGTGTATGGGTAAGTCCTTTCATGCTGCTACCGGACAGTCTTACTTCAGCTTAAGAAGGGCCTGTTGTATTGAATGGAAGGGTTTGGTAAGTTCGGGAAGTGCTTGGAATCACGGAATAATAGTTCGGAATTCCAAACATGTCGAAGTATTATTGACCGTGACTATACCCGTTGCGTTTTTGCTTTATGGTGACTATACCCGTTGTGGTATTTGCTGTATGTTTGGACTTTTTTTTTTTTTTCCAAGAAAGTTTTTGTTTTCATAGTTCAGGTATGTTCGGTTGCAGTCGATAGTTCTTGTACACTGCCTTGAAACTGAGACAACCTAACGAGATCTGGCTTGGCTTAACCAGAACTACAGTTTTTAGATGGGTTGAGTGGGTTGTTATCACGTTTCATTAATGCTGACACTTGGATGTGTAAAAGGCTTATTGGTTGCAACATTTGGCTCAGATCTTGTAAAGTGAAATGTATTGTGTATTGGTTTTCCACAATACAGCATCTTCACTGTTTATTATTAGTTGTTATTATTATTATTATTATTGTTGTTATATTTGCTGACCTTGAACCCATTTACAACAGTTCATTCACTTCATCTTGACACAGATTTTTGTCCTTTTGAAGCTTATTTCCGGTAGCCCAGTGACGGAATTAGACAATACTATGGCTTTACATCCTCTCCATAGAACTTCGTGACTAGCATTATAGTCAAGTGTTTACATTATGTTTTGCGACAGCATAACAATCAAGGTGATATCAGTTTTAGGTCAGGTTACAGTGAACAGAGTATAGTAGGGATTTCCACGAGTCACATCAGGCTCAAAGGGAAAAAAAAATCTGTTCTGGGATCAGTTAGATAGGTATCCAGTAGTATCCCCCTTGTTCCTGTTCCCCCAGCATTATAACTGGGGACTTAGCTGTAAACCAGCTTTTGCGGGCCATGTTTTGTGGAAAGATGGTGACAGTAGAAGATATAATCACGCTGAACAGGTTAATTTACTGTCTATTCTAAGAGCTCGTGCTCACAATATGTAAATCAGGCTAGCTAGCCAAACTGGATCGAACAAACTTATTCGAGCTTGAGGACTGTCAGTGTGCGTGCAGCTGAAGTGGGTTGTTTGTGGGAATAGACGTGGTGGTGTGAGCAACACAGAGTTTATTCTTGCATTTTTCTTTCTTTATTTATTTTTACTTTTCTTTTTGTACTTAAACCTACAACACCGTAAAACATAGACTAAACATGAAAGTAAATACACACACAGAATGACTAATGACTAAATATGAAAGTAAATACACACACATAGAATGACTAGATTGTGCAAACCACATTCTGAAGTTGGTTGACGGCAAAATTGTGCATGTGTAAGAATACTAACGTCGGGAGGATGTATTTGAAACCCCTTTAGTATTTGAGCTTTCTCCTGTGTTTAGCCAAGGAGAAACTTTTTAATTGAAAGAATTAGGTCACCGGTAACTACCTCACTTCGATGAGAACATTTACTTATTCTGGCAAACGCCCAAGTCTTTTCTTCAGCCCATGACTGCCGTGACTGAGTGAAGAGGTCACATAAAGGTTTTCTCATGAGTGGCACGTTCCTTCATAGTGATGTAATATCCTGTCTCACCCCCACGCCGTCTGTGACACCCACACACTACCTCTGACTCACCCATATTATCGTTGACCCACCCCCACACCACCTCTGACTCACATTATCTTTGACTCACCTCCACACTACCTTTGACACCCACACACCATCTCTGACTCACCCATATTATCTTTGACACCCTCACACCACCTCTGACTCACCCCCACTGACACCCACACAGCACTCCTGATTCACCATTATCTTTGACTTACCCCACGCCACCTTTGACACCCACACACACACACATTATTTTTGACTCACCCCCGCACGACCTCTGACACCTGCGTCCCACCTCTGACTCACCCATATTATCGTTGACTCACCTCCACGCCACCTCTGACACCCACACACCACCCCTGACTCACCCATATTATTTTTGACTCACCACCACGCCACCTTTGACACACACACACACACACACACACACACACACACACACACACACACACACACACACACACATTATTTTTTACTCACCCCACACCACCTCTGACACCTGCGTCCCACCTCTGACTCATCATCCACACTATCTTTGACTCTCCACCACACCACCTCTGACAATTCTACACTTCCTTTGACTCATCCTCATTGTCTTGGACTCACCCCCACACTACCTCTGACTCTGTCCAAATTATCTTGGACTTCCCCCCTCCCCCAAATTACCTCTGACTCAACTACAATATCTGTGATTCTCCTTTCACAGGCTACACTATCATAGTCTTTTTCTCGTTTCACACTTTCCTATAAAATATCCACGCCAGTTTTTCTATACTGCGTTCCTTGTGACTTTTTCCTGCCGGCTTCGGCTGAAGGGTTTGGAGGGCGGGGGAGAGCTTTCTTCTTTTCTGTCCGTATCTCATTCTAGTTGTTCAGTTGCTCTTTCAGGATCTGCTTAGCATGGGCCAATTGGTCTACTGCATTCCCTCAACCTCAGACAATCCCATCCCACCGCTGACTCATTCACATTATCTTTGACTCACCACTACACCACCTTTGACAGTGGCACACCTCTGACTCATCCACATTGTCTTTGACTCGCCCAGTGCCACCTCTGGCTCATCCACATCATCTTTGACTCATCCCCATACTGCCTCCACACCATCTATGACACCCCCACACTACCGCTGACACCCCCACACTACCCCTGACTCACCCCCACACTACCCCTGACTCACCCCCACACTACCCCTGACTCACCTCCGTATTGCCCCTGACTCACCCCCACACTACCCCTGACTCACCCCCACACTACCCCTGACTCACCCCCACACTACCCCTGACTCACCCCCACACTACCCCTGACTCACCCCCACACTACCCCTGACTCACCCCCACACTACCCCTGACTCACCCCCACACTACCCCTGACTCCCCTACGTTGCCCCTGACTCCCCTACGTTGCCCCTGACTCAACCCACACTACCCCTGACTCAACCCTGTTACACCCCCACACTACTCCCTGACTCACCCCCACACTACCCCTGACTCACCCCCACACTACCCCTGACTCACCCCCACACTACCCCTGACTCCCACACTATCCCTGACACCCCCACACTACCCCCTACTCACCCCCACACTACCCCCGACTCACCCCCACACTACCCCCGACTCACCCCCACACTACCCCGTGACACCCCACACTATCCCATGACTCAATCCACAGTGCCCCTGACTCACTCCCACACTACCCCTGACTCAATCTCACACTACCCCTGACTCACTCCCACACTACCCTTGACTCACTCGCACACTACCCCTGACTCACTCGCACACTACCCCTGACTCACTCGCACACTACCCCTGACTCACTCCCACACTACCCCTGACTCACTCCCACACTACTCCTGACTCACTCCCACACTACCCCTGACACCCCCACAC